>NW_016816015.1:929224-955992 GCF_001698545.2 Rhinopithecus bieti
GTGGTCTGAGAGACAGTTTGTTGTGATTTTTGTTCTTTTACATTTGCTGAGGAGTGCTTTACTTCCAATTATGTGGTCAACTTTAGAGTTAAGTGCGATGTGGTGCTGAAAAGAAAGTATATCCTGTTGATTTGGGGTGGAGAATTCTGTAGATGTCTGTTAGGTCCACTTGTTTCACATTTGCGTTCAGGTCCTGGATATCTTTGTTAATGTTTTGTGTCATTGATCTGTCTAATATTGACAGTGAGGTGTTAAAGTCTCCCATTATTATTGTGTGGGAGTCTAAGTCTCTTTGTAGGTCTCCAAGGACTTGCTTTATGAATCTGGGTGCTCCTGTATTGGGTGCATATATATTTAGGATAGTTAGCTCTTCTTGTTGAATTGATCCCTTTAGCATTATTTAGTGACCTTCTTTGTCTCTTTTGATCTTTGTTGGTTTAAAGTCTGCTTTATCACAGACTAGGGTTGCAACTGCTGCAATTTTTTTTGCTTTCCATTTGCTTGGTAGATCTTCCTGCATCCCTTTATTTTGAGCCTATATGTGTCTCTGCATGTGAGATGGGTCTCCTTAATACAGCACACTGATGGGTCTTGACTCTTTATCCACTTTGCCAGTCTGTGTCTTTTAATTGTGGCATTTAGCCCATTTACATTTAAGGTTAATATTGTTATATGTGAATTTGATCCTGTCATTTTGATGTTCGCTGGTTATTTTGCCCCTTAATTGATACAGTTTCTTCCTAGCATCGATGGTCTTTACAATTTGGCATGTTTTTACAGTGGCTGATACTAGTTGTTCCTTTCCATGTTTAGTGCTTCCTTCAGGAGCACTTGTAAGCTAGGCCTGGGGGTGACAAAATCTCTCAGCATTTGCTTGTCTGTAAAGGATTTTATTTCTCCTTCACTGATGAAGCTTAGTGTGGCTGGATATGAAATTCTGGGTTGAAAATTTTTTTCTTTAAGAATGTTGAATATTGGCTTCCACTTTGTTTGTGCTTGTAGAGTTTCTGCCAAGAGATCCGCTGTTAGTCTGATGGACTTCCCTTTGTGGATAACCCAACCTTTCTCTCTGGCTGCCCTTAACATTTTTTCCTTCATTTCAACCTTGGTGAATCTGACAGTTATGTGTCTTGGGTTTTCTCTTCTTGAGGAGTATCTTTGTGGTGTTCTCTGTATTTCCCGAATTTGAATATTGGCCTGTCTTGCTCGGTTGGGGAAGTTCTCCTGGATAATATCCTGGAGTATTTTCCAACTTGGTTCCATTCTCCCTGTCACTTTCAGATACACCAATCAAATGTAGATTTGGCCTTTTCACATGGTCCCATATTTCTTGGAGGTTTTATTTCTTTTTCCTCTTTTTTCTCTAAACTTCTCTTCTTGCTTCATTTCATTAATTTGATCTTCAATCACTGATACCCTTTCTTCCACTTAATCAAATTGGCTATTGAAGCTTGTGCGTGTGTCACATAGTTCTCATGCCATGGTTTTCAGCTCCATCCAGTCATTTAAGGTCTCTCTTCACTGTTCATTCTAGTTAGTCATTCATCTAATCTTTTTCAAGGTTTTTTTGCTTCCCTATGATGGGTTCAAACATCCTCTTTTGGCTCAGAGAAGTTTGTTATTATCGACCTTCTGAAGCATATTTCTGTCAACTCATCAAAATTATTCTCCATCCAGATTTCTTCCATTGCTGGCAAGGAGCTGCCATCCTCTGGAGGAGCAGAGGTTTTTAGAATTTTCAGCCTTTCTGCTCTGGTTTCTCCCCATCTTTGTGGTTTTATCTACATTGGTCTTTGATATTGGTGACCGACAGATGGGATTTTGGTGTGGACGTCCTTTTTGTTGATGTTGCTGGTATTCCTTTCTGTTTGTTAGTTTTCCTTCTAACAGGTCCCTCAGCTTCAGTTCTGTTGGAGCTTGCAGGAGGTGCCCTCTAGACCCTGTTTGCCTGGGTATCACCAGCAGAGGCTGCAGAACAGCAAATGTTGCTGCCTGATCCTTCCTCTGGAAGCCTTGTCCCAGAGGGGCACCTGGCTGTATGAGGTGTCAGCTGGCCCCTACTGGGAGATGTTTCCCAGTTTGGCTGCATGGAGGTCAGCGACCCACTTGAGGGGGCAGTCTGTCTGTTCTCAGAGCTCCAACACTGTGCTGGGAGAACCACTGCTCTCTTCAGAGCTGTCAGACAGGGATGTTTAAGTCTGCAGAAGTTTCTACTGCCTTTTGTTCAACTATGCCCTGCCCGCAGAGGTGGAGTCTATTGAGGCAGCAAGCCTGGTGGTGCTGTGGTGTGCTCCGCCCAGCTTGAGCTTCCAGGCCACTTTGTTTACCTACTCAAGCCTCAGCAAGGGCAGATGCCCCTCCCCCTGCTGGGCCACTGCCTGGCAGGTTGATTTCAGAATGCTGAGCTAGCAGTGAGCAAGGATTTGTGGGCATGCAGAGCCAGGTAGGGGATGTAATTTCCTGGTGTGCCATTTGCTAAGACTGTTGGAAAAGCGCAGTATTTGAGCAGGAGTGTCCTGTTTTTCTAGGTACAGTCTATCACAGCTTCCCTTGGCTAGGAAAGGGAAATCCCCTGACCCCTTGGTGCTTCCCGGGTGAGGTGACACCCTGTCTTGCTTTGACTTGCCCTCCCTGGGGTGTACCCACTTTCCAATCAGTCCCAGTGAGATGAACCAGGTACTTCAGTTGGAAATGCAGAAATCACACATCTTCTGCATCGATCACGCTGGGAGCTGCAGACCAGAGCTGTTCCTATTTGGCCATCTTGGAATGGACACCCCAAATTACTTTTAACCATAGTGACAATAACAAAATTCTACCCCGTCTGCTTAATCTGATATACCCACAGAGCCCCAAAATATCTACTAAATAAGGGGTCATGGTGTCTACACATTGCTTCTTATAGGGTTTGAGGTGTTGAGATTGTCGAATTCATTCTTTATACGTTACCATTGCTTTACAAGGAAAATTGGTGTACTACCTTTTATTGCATGTTCAACTCCTTATCCTATGCTTTCTTATACACAGCATTGCTCATTCCCTCCTAGAACTCTGCCTTCTTCCCTTCAGCCCATTACCAAGCTTGGTTTCTTGCTTTCCTTGAGGGTTTTCTTATATAGATATTATTCCTAAGAAATAGTATCAGTGCTTTTCTGGAGAGCAGAGGCTTGAACCCAACTCATAGTGTAGAACCAGGCAGACACTGCTGGCCTTATCTGCTGACAAGAAGAACCACAGATCTGGGGATTGAAACACGATGTATATACCCTCCGGGCCCTGGTCAGCTAAGGAGGACAGCTAAGAGACTACCTTCTGTCTCTCTGCTGGTGGCAAGCTAGCTATACTGATTGGGCAGCCAGAAGCCCAAACCATCTGGACAGTCTTGGACTCCCAGACTGGTTGGATCTAGGTCTCATAACAAAGAGTATCCCCAGGCAAAGTCATGAGGCTGGCTGTGGATTCCTAGGAGCAGAGACTATGCCCTATCTCCTTGGTATCCTGCTTGGCACAATGCCTGGCACATCAAGATCCCTCAGTGGATATTTGCCAAATCTTTAACTAGATAAGATTTTTTTTCCATTAAAAATCTGTGTGGTCACCCCACACAGCCCTTGGGATTGCCAGGCATCTGTCTGTCCATACCTTAAGAAAGCGGGCATAAGTCATCATCACTTTGAAGTTTAATAGGTCACCTCTTCATTCCTGGAGCTGTTTTTGTTGTTATTTCTGAAGAGGAAGACAAATGTTTAAGTAAAGAGTATTTTTTTTTTTTTTTTTTTGAGACAAAGTCTCACTCCATTGCCCAGACTGGAGTGCAATGGTGCGATCTCAGCTCACTGCAACCTCCGCCTCCTGGGTTCAAGTGATTTTCCTGATTCAGCCTCCTGAATAGCTGGGATTACAGGTGGCTGCCACCACTGGCTAATTTTTGTATTTTTAGTAGAGAAGGGTTGGTTTCACCATGTTGCCTAAGCTGGTCTCGAACTCCTGACCTCAGGTGATCCACCCGCCTCAGCCTCCCAAAGTGCTGGGATTACAGGCGTGAGCCACCATGCCTGACCTTGGAACACTATTTTTTAAATAAGGAGACAAATAGCCATAGTGACCAGACAGTTGAACTCTCTGTGTCTTTCCTTGCAGGAAACGTTCATGGTGCGGTAGATATTTTTGGTTGTATTGTGTGTGTAACAGCAATTTCCCCAGGTTTTGTAATTAGTAGAATTCTGATACATTCATTTGACTCTGTGTTTTATGAAAGCTGGGCCCATCCTCAGGACCAAAAGGCAATTATTCTTGACTACTCCAAATTGATCATGGTGACTGCATTCTCCTTGCTGACAATTGACTTAGAAAAATATTTGGGAACAATTATGACTAATAAAGCACAAAGGTAAGGTTTTTGAAAAGGGTTGGGGGGAGGCCTGGGAAAGTTTTCTTGTTGACAAAGAAATATCATTCTCACTATGGACTTCACATTTTGTTGTGCGAGGCTGCAATGGTGAAGGTTGTTGTCATTGTTTTTTGACCATAAGGAGACAAGCTAGAGGACCAAAGCCAACACCCTAAGTATTGTAGTGTAGGATTATGAGAAGAATCTGGTCCTTGCTGATGTTGTCAAGCCCCTAAATTTACCAACCCTAGACCCACGTTACCTCAGACTGCTCCTTCTTTGAGAAAATGATACTCTTTAGTTTTTAAGCCAGTTTTGGTTAAGTCTGTTACATACAGCCAAAAATATAAAGATGAGGAAGCCAACTCTCATCAGGAGATTGCCAAGTGGGCAAATATTCAGACTGAAGGGAATCAGTTGAATACTTTAAATGGCAAATAGTCCATAGATCTCTGATGCATCCATTTTTCCATAGGGTCAGACAGTCAAGTCTTCCAGTGAGCTGTCTTTTTCCCTGGACTCTGCACAGTACACACTGCCAAACTGAAATCCATTTTTTTTTTTTTTTTTTTTTTTTTTAATTTAGGAATCTTTTGAGGGGATTTAAGCCCTGAGAACTAAGGGATTTCTCCCAGTCTTCTAAAGTCACAGTCTATTTAGGACTGCCTCCTCTGTCTGGTGGATGCCATGGCCAGGGTTCTGACATACCTGTCTTCCCAGCTCTCCATACTCTGGGTATGGGGAGGCACAAGGAGGGCTGAGAGAGAGGCTACCACTCCCTCCGTCCCTGACTCCAGGGGCCACTGAGGTGCTTGCAGCCCTGGTCTGTCGGCTAGTGGCTTCACTTGCACATAGATGCTTTCTTTGGGCAGAAATAGTTTTCTCTCTTGCTCTCTGATAAATTTCCTTTAAATTTGTCTTACTATGTTTAAGATCTTTTATCACTACTGGAAAGGAAATTGGTGGTTTCAGACACTCTACTTGTACTTTTAACTCAATATGCCTCCTCCATATACACTTTTGCGGTCCTGCATTAGTTGCAAATGGCGTAAGAGTAAACTGTCCTTCCCAGGCAAACGTTTGTTGATGAATATCAGCTAACTTGAGACCAGGTAGGAAACAGGATTTAGATAGCAGGATCTGAGCATGAAGACAGTGGCACTTCTCGTGAGAGGAGTCGTTTATGAGCCTCTAGTTGAACATTGCCCTTCCACAGCTGGAAAAGGGAATCAGTTATCATGAATCAAGCAAAGACTCATAAAGGCATCTTAAAGATGAGAAAAGAACCCCCAGTTTTGTAATCACATATAGGCGTTACAAGGCAGAGAAGAGCCCAACAAAAGGGACGTTGATCATTTAGGGAAGTGGATGTAGCAGGGAACTATGCTGAGATGCTGAGAAGTCACTATTTCCTGAGTAGCGCTGATAGCTTTTTATCTGTCCTATTTCAGGGAGAGAAGAGTTATAGTCTAAGAAAAAGAAGTCATTGCTCAGCTCTGAGTTTCAAAATAGTTTTTAAGTTCACAAGAGACATAGTAATCTAAAAGTCAAAGTGCTTTTGACTTGTTATTACTAGGCAGGCTTGTTATACTAGGCAGGCTTTGGTGGGAGATAATTTCCTCTGGGATTCCAAAATCTAGTTTTTTCATATCAAGAGCTAAGGTAGAGAACTTACCACATAGAGTTTATACATTAAACTTAATGTAGGAAAGAATGCATGCTGACCCAAGTACAGGTGTATAGTTCATACAGAAAGAGGAAACCCTTCTCTGGGCAGATGGAGTAGGGAGAAGATGGAAAGAAAAGAGGACATTCAGATGCTGATATTAAACATTGCTTCCTGTCAATCGCATAATTCAGCACACTCAGGATGAAACCTTAAGGGTGAAAACAGAAACCGTATTAAATAATATATTAACATGGTTAATTATACAACTCATACATTCAACAGATATTTATTGAGTGCCTTCAAAGTACCTGACACTATTTTAGGTGTGTGACCTATATCAGTGAACAAAACAGTGATGCCTACCCTCCTGGAGCTCATATTCTAACTAAGGAAAACAGATATAAAAAATAAACATAATAAGTGATTTAATATGATCTGGTGATAAAAAAACATAAGGATTCAAAGCTGGATTGAAATTCAAAACCTGCACTCTTAACCACTGCACTATAGTTTTTCTATTTAGTTTTTTGACCATGGGAAGTCTACAGAGAAACTTCTCATTAGTGATGCTAAACAACTGGGTCTGAACTGTTTCTGAAGTGAGGGAGACACATACGTGTAATGTGTCTTGAACATGATGAGAATCACCCACGAAAATACATAAAGATGAGAAATGGCCCAGGGGAGGCCACAACCCAGCAGTGCATCCTGGGACCTTAAATTTCCTCTATGTTTTAAACACTGCTTTTGGAAAAAGAAGAGACACCCACAAATTAAATCCAAATGTCCAAAAAAAAAAAAAAAAATGGCCTGAAGAATGAGCAATGGCATACATCTGATTTACACCCGTGTCAGCTCCCTAGGAGAGCTGACCTCAGCTAGACCAGCCTTCATTCTGTAGGATTTGGCTGTTTGTAAATGTAAACCCACTACTCAATCACTGCCTAATATTTCAGGGGCTTCCTGAAATACTCATTTGTGTTACCTTGTTCTATTTTCTAAACTCACAACTGAGAAAATATTTAATAAGTAAAATTACCCATGACATACAATTTTATCCAAATTTCTTACCAAGATTGTCTCCTCCACACTTCAGCATCTAGTTGAAGCCACCAGGAAGGAATTACTGTTGCTATAAAATGTGTAAACAATTAATATGTGAGATTCTCATTCATCTTGGCATCTGACAGGCTCCCCATGTATTCGAGGGTTCATGTGCATATACACACACACAACATGGAAGGTGCTTCCCCCAGAGTGGGTGACCAGTAATGCAGAATTGAATTGTCAGTTTTCTTTGCTTCACCATTCAGCCTAAAATGATTATCTCACCCTGGAAAGAATAAATGTCTGTAGATATGTAGCATATGTATTGGTTTGGGGTTGGGGTGCAGGGAGGGAGTAATCTATCCTCTGATATGGTTTGGCTGTGTCCCCACCCAAATTTCATCTTGAATTGTAGCTCTTATAATTTCCATGTGTTGTGGGAGGGACCCAGTGAGAGATAATTGAATCATGGGGGCGATTTCCCCCATGCTGTTCTCCTGATAGTGAATAAGTCTCATGAGATCTGACAGTTTTATAAGGAGTTTCCACTTTCACTTGGCTCTCATTCTCTCTTTCTTGCTGCCATGTAAGATGTGCCTTTTGCCTTCTGCCATGATTTTGAGGCCTCCCCAGCCACATGGAAATGAGTCCATTAAACCTCTTTTTCTTTATAAATTACCCAGTCTTAGGTATGTATTAGCAGTGTGAAAATGGACTAATACATCATCCTTCGACAGATATGGAACATGATTCAGGCTTGATTAATTGTAATTCCTTCCCCCAGCCATGGAGATTGGCTCAGAGATGGACACAGCATCTTAGCCAGGCCAGCAAGAATCTTCCAGGACTTTTGGCATTATCTAGAAAGAGGTTTGTTCTTCCACTTGAGCCACTAAGCTGGTGGAATGTGAGCCTGGAGCTTTGACAACTTTGTCTCCATGTGTTTCCACCTGAGGACAAAGCCAGGAGGGTCTTGAGAGGTCACTTGAGACTCTGGCTATTGCTTCTTCTGAAGCTAGATGGCCTTCCCAGTGATATAAATTATACATTTCCTTCTTTGCTTTAACTAAATTGAGTTTCTGTCACTTAATACAAAATCAGTGCTAATACATGATGATAAACATATGCTACTGTTTGTTAGTATCTACAATGTGCTGCCATTTGTTAGTATCTACTCTCTATATATATCTCCCCAGTGATATAAATTAATACATTTCCTTCTTTGCTTTAACTAGATTGAGTTTCTGTCACTTAATACAAAATCAGTGCTAATACATGATGATAAACATATGCTACCATTTGTTAGTATCTACCATATGCTAAGCACAGTGCTAGGTACTTTACATAGAGTGTCTCACAATTGTACTCTTAGTTGGGTAACATTCTGTTTTAGAACAGAAAAATAAGAACAAGATAGTAAGATTAAGCAGCTTGTACAAGGGGTTATTAAGTGGTTCAGGCTCCCAAGTCCATGCTCTTGTCACCCTATCCTGACAGTAGGCAATAGCTGAAGCATGGTGGGAAATGGAATTAGCATCAGAAGAATGAGTCACTTAGTAGTGACTTTGGATGTTCATTTACTTATTTCATAATACCTCGTGAAGTAAAGAATATGAACAATTTTGGCAAATGATAAGTCTATGCCAATTATTTTTTTAAAAAATAGCTCTATGGAGATATAATTAATATACCATATAATTTATCTACTTAAAGTCTACCATTCTGTGGGTTTTAGCATATCCATAGATATGTACAGACCTCACCGCAGTCAATTTTAGGACATATTCCTCACATCAAAAACCCTGTACCTTTTAGCTATCATCCCCATCTCTTCTTATTCCCCCACTCCCAACCTAGCCCTAAGCGATCACTAATCTACTTTCTGTCTCTATAGATTTCTTTATTCTGGACTTGCATATGAATAAAGACATATAGTATGTGGTCTTTTGTGGCTTCTTTCACTTAGCATAATGTTTTCAAGGTTCACCCATGTGGTAGCATGTATGAGAACTTCATTCCTTTTTATTATACCAATGATTCTTGACCTCTCTTGGGATTAAGGGGTCTTTTGAAAATCTGCTGAAAGCCAAACATTCCTCCCCCCTGCAAACATACATATGTAACAGTTTCCAAGGCTTCCTAGATCCTTTGAAGCTCATTCACAGAACTCAGTATAAATGTATGAACGTAAGTATCTCTAAAAGTCAGACAAGACTTTAAATGGCACTTCTTTTCAATGTGCTGTACTCTCTATGTGTGTGTAACTCTGGCCAAAATAGGCCCCACTAAAGCAGTATCTGTTAGGAGACAGCTTGCCTGGGAACCTAGTCCAAGCAGGGCCACTGGGTACACACCACCACCACCACCACCAGCTGCAGAAGTTCTTGATGGACTTTAGGAAGATACAAAAGGATTAAATGAGAATGACTAAACACACTATGAAATAAGAACTGTGTACAGTTTACTATATAATAAACACATACAGTATGTTTGTGTAATAGGCTATAAATGATATACAAAGGGTTCTGGTAAGAGTTTCCAATTCCTCTTCACTAGTTACTGGTGAAATCTTATCAGGTGTGGCTGAGAAAATAATCTCTTTTCTGGATGAGTTGGAGTTCTGTTGATCTGTGGTTTCCCACACTGTCCCTGTAATCCAGCAGCCTGTACTTGGAATGTGTGGCTTCTATGTATCTGGGCCATTGGTACCATTAAAGAATACTTCTTATCCAATAGTTAATATGGTGGCTATCAGATAATTGAAAAAATTGGTTTTAAGAGGAGAATTACATAAGAAAAATATATGTATTACCCTTAACATTTTATTTTTACTTAAAACATATTAGGTTCATATAAGCATATGAAAGTGTGAATAGTCTACTATTTCTGACATTCCAAATAGAACTTTCATGGGTTACAACCTGAAATGAAGATCTTTATTTCATACAGGTTTTCTGATCAGGGTTCTAAACGATTTTACTTGCATTATCAGCTACACCCATATTGCATCACCTACATTTTTTTCAATTTTTGTTGTTGTTGTTGCTGTTGTTGAAGTGGACCAGAACTTAAAGGCATTTGCTCTAGAATCTGAATACAGAATCTGTTTCTAGGTTTTTTCCCCTCTAATTTTTTTTTTTTTTTTTTTGAGACAGGGTCATGCTCTGTCACCTACGCTGGAATGCAGTGGTGCAATCATGTCTTACTACTGCCTCAGTCTCCTGAGCTCCTGTGATCCTCCCGCCTCAGCCTCCCAAGTAGCTGGAATTACAGGCATGCACCACCACACCCAGTTAATATTTGTAATTTTTGTAGAGATGGGGTCTTCCTATGTTGCCCAGGCTGGTCTCAAACTTTTAGGCTCAAATGATCCTCCTGCCTCGGCCTCCTAAAATGCTGGGATTATAGGCATGAACCACCACAGCCAGACTATCTGTTATAGTTGTCTTGTCTATACCTAATCTGATAGCAACTGTTTCTTTAGAGACTCCCCTCTGTTGAATCCTTCCAAGTTTTTCTTTTGTTTTTTGTTTTTTGGAGATGGAGGCTCACTGTGTCACCTAGGCTGGAGTGCAGTGTTGCTATCTTGGCTCACTGTAACCTCCACCTCCTGGGTTCAAGCAATTCTCCCACTTCCGTCTCCCAAGTAGCTGGGACTACAGGCACACACCACCACGCTCGACTAATTTTTGTATTTTAAGTGGAAATGGGGTTTCACTATGTTGGCCAGGCTAGTCTCGAAGTCCTGACCTTGGATGAACCACCTGCCTCAGCCTCCCAAAGTGCTGGGATTACAGGTTTGAGCCACCATGCCTGGCCCTAAACTAACTTTCATAGAAACAACTACCATTTTGCTCTCATGTTTCACTCATATAATTTCAAATGAATTACACTATTACAGGAACAAGGCCAGGACACAGACTCTAAAAAGTGAAGTCTTGGTAAATCTACAGTTCAGTTGGTAGATCCAGAAGTAGAGAAGTACAGTAGAAAGAAGCCTACTAGCTACTAGTATTAAGAGATAAAATGAAATATATATGTGGAATATATGTTATATGTATATATAATATAGTCATATATAGGGTTTTGACTTTAATACAATATGTATAGCTGTTCTAGGGGGCTGTGTAATAGGTTTCTAAATGTGCATGTAAACTAAAATTCATAATTCATATTTGAAATATATACAGACTCCTCTTTTTTTTTTTTTTTTTTTTGAGATGGAGTCTCACTCTGTTGCCCAGGCTGGAGTGCGGTGGCACGATCTTGGTTCACTGAAACCTCTGCCTCCCAGGTTCAAGCAATTCTCCTGCCTCAGCCTCCGGAGTAACTAGGATTACAGGTGCGTGCCACCAGGCCTGACTAATTTTTGTATTTTTAGTAGAGATGGTGTTTCACCACATTGGCCAGGCTGGTCTCAAATTCCTGACCTCAGGTGATCCGTCTGCCTTGGCCTCCCAAAGTGCTGGGATTATAGGCTTGAGCCACCACACCCAGCCCAGACTCCTCTCTTAAAGGAAGCCTTTGCAGAATTCTTTTCTACTACAACTAAATTCCTCCTAACATAACTATTAGCATAGCTATTAAAAATCATCAAGTTGGTCAGTTACCTTCAGTGGATTTCTTCCTAACTACCCTCCTCACTTCACACTGCTCATTCAGGTCAGACCTGTCAGGGATGTATGTGCCAAGACCCGCCTTCTCAGGGTGGGATGTGATCCTCACATGGCTGTCTTGCATGCCTCTGCCCTGTCTTTGTGACCTGAGGCATCTTCACTGTTAATTTGTCTACAGATATTAGGATATTTCTGCTTCTTTTCAATCTTGCTGTCACCACCTTTGTCCAATCTACCATTGTCTCTATTCAGATGTCTGCAGACTTCCTTCCTGTTTCCCAGAATCCTGTCTGACTCAACCCAACACATTCTTTTTTTTTATATATATATATACTTTAAGTTCTAGGGTATATGTACACAATGTGCAGGTTTGTTACATATGTATACATGTGCCATGCTGGTGTGCTGTACCCATTAACTCGTCATTTACATTAGGTGTATCTCCTAATACTATCCCTCCTCCTTCCCCCCATCCCATGACAGGCCCCGGTGTGTGATGTTCCCCTCCCTGTTTCCAAGTGTTCTCATTGTTCAACATGCAGTGAGAACATGCAGTGTTTGATTTTTTGACCTTGTGATAGTTTGCTGAGAATGATGGTTTCCAGCTTCATCCATGTCCCTACAAAGGACATGAACTCATCCTTTTTTATGGCTACATAGTAATCTGTGGCGTATGTGTGCCACATTTTCTTAATCCAGTCTATCATTGATGGACTTTTGGGTTGGTTCCAAGTCTTTACTATTATGAGTAGTGCTGCAATAAACATACATGTGCATGTGTCTTTATAGCAGCATGATTTATAATCCTTTGGGTATATGCCCAGTAATGGGATGTCTGGGTCAAATGGTATTTCTAGTTCTAGATCCCTGAGGAATCGCCACACTGTCTTCCACAATGGTTGAACTAGTTTACAGTCCCACCAACAGTATAGAAGTGTTCCTATTTCTCCACATCCTCTCCAGCACCTGTTGTTTCCTGACTTTTTAATGATCGCCATTCTAACTGGCATGAGATGGTATCTGGTATCTCATTGTAGTTTTGATTTGCATTCTCTGATGACCAGTGATGATGAGCATTTTTTCATGTGTCTTTTGGCTGCATAGATGTCATCTTTTGAGAAGTGTCTGTTCTTATCCTTTGCCCACTTTTTGATGGGGTTGTTTGCTTTTTTCTTGTAAATTTGTTTGAGTTCTTTGTAGATTCTGGATACTAATCCATCTTGAATTAATTTTTGTATAAGGTATAAGGAAGGGATGCAGTCTTAGCTTTCTGCATATGGCTAGCCAGTTTTCCCAGCACTATGTGTTAAATAGGGAATCCTTTTCCCATTTATTGTTTTGTCAGGTTTGTCAAAGATCAGCTGGCTGTAGATATGCGGTGTTATTTCCGGGGGCTCTGTTCTATTCCATTAGTCTATATCTCTGTTTTGGTATAAGTACCATGCTGTTTTGGTTACTGTAGCCTTGTAGTACAGTTTGAAATCAGGTAGCATGATGCCTCCAGCTTTGTTCTTTTGGCTTAGGGCAATCCAACACATGGCAGTCACAGTGGGTCTTTCTGAAATATGAATCTGATCATATCACTTTCCTTTTAAAGTGGATTCTTCAGCACTTCTCATTCTCTTAGAGACCAGACTTTTCAACAGTACCCTTCAGATCCTTTGTAACATGGCCTCTTCTACCCTTCCAGCCTCCTTGTGTCACAATACTCTTCACTCACTCTTTATGTTCTAGCTATTTTCATCTTCTTTCAGTTTCTTGTGTATCCTATACTCTTCTCTACCTCCAGATCTCTGGTTCCTTCTGGAACATCACCTGCATTGTCACTCAGTTGTCCCAGGGAGCCCTTCTCTGACTGCCCCTGCCCCAGCCTAAACTCCCACAGCATCCTATACTACCCCTTTTAATGTTCTTCAGATGGAGAGTTCCTAGTCCAACAACTGACTCTCCCAATAGACCTTAAGATCCATGAGGGCAAGAGGTATTATGTTTGTTGTGATCATTACTGTATCTGCAACACAGTATCTGACACTCAATAGATGCTAAAATTATTTGTTGGATCCGTAAATGTATATCACACTCTTCTCAGTTATTTATCTTTGAATGGGGTCTCTAGGTAACACAGAACCCTAACCTGTAAGCACCCAAGTAGGCTAATTAGTAAGGAAACTTTTCATCTGCCCACTAGATTACAATGGGGAACTAGGAGCCTTGCATGCCACCAAGAACACGTTTTGAATTCATCTGTTCCCAGTTCTCTTATCTTTATGTCTCAAATTCATCAACCTGTCTAAAGAGTCCTGGGTTCATTCTCTTGAGAAGGTTCTGGGGATTCCATAGTTTAATTTACATTTGTATCTGCCACCTGTAGAGCCCATTAAAGATAAAATGACAGTGGCAAGAACATGGCTGTGGAGAAACTTCCTGAAATCTGCCAGCGATTATAGTCAGAGTGACTTCAGTGTTTTTTTTTAATGTTTGGATCTCTTGGCTCTCCATGAATGTAGTGACCTTGTGGTGACTTCCACCTTTCATTCAAAACTGACTTAGAGACAACTTGGGTTTCAAAGACTATAGCAATAACTTTAGATGTGGGACTTGAATTTCCTTCTCTGTGCGCTCACCTGTTTTTTGTTTATAGCTACACACATTTTCTTTTATTTTTTTAACCTGGAAGAGGAGAGGCATTGTTTCAGATATTTCAAACAAGGTTGAAAATGTCTACAGTCAATTCCCAGGAAAATGACCCTTCCTGTCTAGTAGTCTCTCTTATTTTAGTTCCTTGTATTTATATGAATTTTCTTCCTTCTCTTGTACTTCTTGATTTTCATGAAATGTGTACCCAGTACCTACCTGGTCATGAAATCTGTACTCAGTATGCTCTCTGGCCAACTATTTCCTAGTCCCCTGAGAACACAGCCAGTCACATTTCGGAGGGATGGAGAAGCATCTCCTCTCTCCTGCCATGCAGACTGACTTCAGTCTCCTCAACATCATTTCAGTCAACTCTAGTCTTAGGCTTTGACATAATGTAACCGCCCAATGTGTTCACCTTGCCTGCTGCCTAGACAGAGCTGATTTATGAAGACAGGGGAATTGCAATAGAGAAAGAGTAATTCACAGAGCCAGCTGTGTGGGAGACTGGAGTTTTATTATTACTCAAATCAGTCTTACTGAGAACTTGGGGATCAGCGTTTTCAGGATAATTTGGTGGGTAGGGGGGTCAGTGAATTGGAAATTCTGATCGGTCAGGTCTGAGATGAACTCATAAGGAGTTGAAGCTGTCCTCTTGCACTGAGTCAGTTCCTGGGTCAGGGTCACAAGACCAGATGAGCCAGTTTATCAATCTGTGGTGCCAGTTGATCCATTGAGTGCAGGGTCTGCAAAATATTTCAAGCACTAATCTTAAGTTTTGCAATAGTGATGTTATCCCCAGGAGCAATTTGGGGAGATTCAGAATCTTGTAGCCTCCAGCTGCATGACTCCTAAATCATAATTTCTAATCTTTTAGCTAATTTGTTAGGCTTGCAAAGGCAGTCTAGTCCCCAGGCAGAAAGGGGCTTGTTTTGGGAAAGGACTGTTAACATCTTTGTTTCAAAGCTAAACCATAAAGTAAGTTTCTCCCAGAGTTAGTTTGGCCTATACCCAGAAATGAACAAGGACAGCTTGGAGGTTAGAAGCAAGGTAGAGTTAGTTAGTTCAGATCTTTCACTGCCTCAGTTATAATTTTGCAATGGTGGTCTCAACAATGTGAGGCTATATCTTTAAAAGAGAAGGTAAGTCACAAAATAAAGTATAACCTTATATTTGCAATGATAATTGAAATGAAGTTGCTTTGGTATAGTGAAGACTAATTTTCACTTCATTTTCCATTGTAGGGCCATCAGTAACTTCCCGTATCTTCTTTTAGCAGACATCCTTGACCACAGAGGAGAAACTGGCAATTTAAAACAGCCAGATATCTGGTGCTATTTCAAAGTCATAATAGAGACCTGTGATACCTTGCTGTGGTGTTAGACTCAGTTTATGTCTTCCATCTTCCTTTGGTAGACAGAAGAATTACTCTGGTTTATGATGAATTTTGTATATGTTTACTGGAAAGTGTTCTATCTTAAAGACACTTTTCTTTTTTATTTATTTATTTTATTTATTTTATTATTATACTTTAAGTTTTAGGGTACATGTGCACAACATGCAGGTTTGTTACATATGTATACATAGAAACTTTTCATCAAAGCCAAAAGCACATTGCAGGAAGATGCCCTGCATAGACCTGTGTGTGCTTGTAATGTGGCAAATTTCAGACATCGGAGAATGTGGCTTTCTCTTGTGTTTGAAAGTGCAGAGAGTTTTATGGATTCCCAGATGCCAGGCTAAGGACAATTAATATATAGTCTGTTGGCCTCAATCATCTCTAGCTATTCATCACCCTATGATACACTCAACCATGTTCATGAGTTTAAAGAATCAGAAAGTGAGAAAAGAGTAAGGGCAAATGATCTGAAATACATCAATGGAAGCTCATTTCTAATTGGTGCTATCATTTAGGTTTATGACAGGTTCGTCATAAACCACTATGTGTGTGTGTACAACGCATCAGAGACTTCTCACACCAGACCAAACCAGACTAGACAGAGTTATTTCACACAGTAATCACAAAATATTCCTATCTTTTGAATATAAGGAGTCAATCTATTGTAACCTCCTCTGCAAACACTGTTGTATTTATTCGTTCTCTTTTAATGCTTTGCACTTAACCTGAATGGCTTCTTTTATGTGTTCAGTTTGACAAAACAGGATACAGAAAGCATCATTTGATTTTAAATTTCCATTCCTGGGTAGATGTTTTGGTTATTAAAAAAATAGCTCAACCCTATTTGTTTGAGACATATATGCAGGTAAATGGGTACACTTATTATTTATTTATTTATTTATTTATTTATTTATTTATTTATTTATTTATTTTGTCCTTCTGTTTCCCTGTCCACATTTGTGCTTGTAGATCTGTGTCTCTGGAGATCCATTTGCTCAGCCATCAGATTAAGCAGACACCCATGGTTTACAATGGTAAGCAAGCCCATGTAGTTAAAAAAAAAATGTTGGTGAGCAGGAAGAATATACAGAGGTATGAGTCTGCACTGAACAGAGCAGGAGCAGCTTGCCCAGGGAAGTCAGAGTCACACCAGGGGTGTGGCGGGAGCATCTACCACAGGATGGTTGTGTCTACCAGGGTCACTAATTATTTTGCAGTCAGAAAGTGCCTGGTGAAAGGCTTAAAGGAGAAATTCAATGCAGTTTCCTTTTATCTGCCTCTCCAATTGATGTCTATACAGAGCAAACAGGGCTCCCCAAACACGCCAGTCTGTTTCAGATACACAAGATTAAGTAGCTAGTGACATTCAAGACCAATCGGCCCACCCAGGAGGACTGAAACCAGTGGAAAAGCTGTCAGATTTCGCCTTTTTTCCATTAATCTTAAAGCTTTTCAGTGGTGCCAGGTCGCATCTCCATCAGACAAGCTGCGAAAAGTGTCCTGCAACTTTCTACACTCCCAACCCCCACACCAAGGAGAGTAACCCCTTCATTGCTGAGCTGATCTCTTAGGATATAGGGGATTCGTTTCATGGCCAGAAACAGATCTTCACTGGCTCCACTGCTTTTCAATACTAGAGGAAGCTGGAAGCAGAAGGTGGGGTCCTTCTTCCTTACAAGTTCGTAGCTGGTCCACTCCCTGGAGGCTGTGCCACACAGACCCCAGAAATCAGCTGCCCTTGAGAAGAGATGGCTTTAGGGGTGACCGTGGGACAACTAAGGAAACAGGTGTTCCCCTAGTAGTCTGGAAGCTTCACCTACCTGACACAGTGCATGGAAGGAGAGAGGGAAAGCCAGAGGGAGAGAATGCAGGGAAAGATGAGGGGAAAGAAGAAAGAAGGTGCAAATAAAGAGAATGAAGTGTGAATTTGTAATGGTCCTTTCCCCATGCCTCATTTTAAATCCCTTTGGAAGCAGGTGATGACCTGGGCAAGAGGTCACCAATAAGGAGCAAAGGGACCCACCAGCCACTCTTAAGCAGAGTGCCTGCTGAATCAGGATTTCCAAGGCTACGGCCGAGTGCCTGACTGGGGGCTGTGTGTGCAGATGCCACAAGACAGACAAGACTGAGGATGCAGGCGAGCATTTCTCCGTGTAGTCATGGGTGGGAGAGGCCTGTGGCTTCCAGAAACCCAGCTTTGCCTTTGAAGGCAGAACTCAGAGAACTGCTGGCTGGAGGGGGCCAGGGTCTTTTCCTGCTTTCTATTTACCCCCGAAAGCCTTTTCTGTGGTGTTTATCTCACTGTCAGCCTGAGTCTACCCCAACAATAGGTGTCTGAGACAGCTGTGGGCCCAGTTCCTACAGCTGGGGTTGATTTATACCAGCAGGTATAGACTGATCCCATTCAAAATCGAAACTCTGGCCTCACTAAAATCTTTCACAGCTCACATAGTTTTAATACACACACACACACACACACACACTCTTAGTTACAAATCACCCATTCTTGAGCAGCATAGATCACTCTCTGGATGGGTTATCTTTATCTTGCTCCTGTTAGTAGGTTTGTGCTTCCCCCAGCTCCCATCCCACCCCAGATGGCTGCTGACAGCAAGGCCTCAGCCTGTTTCCCATGTGCAGGGTTTATAAAATAGACCTCTGGGTGACTTGTTTTAGGGCAACTTTCCCTACAGTCCCTAGACTCGTTTAAATATCTTTTGTTACATCAAAGAAGTCACCCTCCACAGCAGTCCTGGGGAACCAGGCCATCAAGTTATAGCATCACTTATATATTGAAATGTTAATAAGCATAAAACTATGCAAAGGTAGACTTGTGGTATTGTCAGTCTCACCTCACCTATAGGGAACAAGGGAACAGATGTGCCACTGTTGTGTGTATTAATATCTTTTCTCAAAGGAATATTAACCCAGAAGGAAACAAATAGGCATAATTATATCTAGGCATAATGACATATATATTGAATACTACTACCTTTGTCAGTATTATGCAACCACATTTATCCTAACTGACCATTGTTGAATACTTTGATAAACACCCGCTAAAAAAAAAGGTGCCCAGCACAAGACTGTGCATAGAGTTGATGCTCAATAATTTTCCAATTTATTATGTGCATGTCCTGACTAGTGCATTCATTATACAAAGCACTTAGGTATTTGTATGGAATGTAAATTCTAGTATCAGCATCATCAACCCTCTAGTATTACAGTTAAGAAAAAGATAAGGACTCCCACAAAGGGAACTTAAAACCCTGAGGCCAGGTGTTTTGTCTAGGAATTTAACAGAGGCTTTGTGTGATAAGAGTCTCTCTAGGAAGGGCCAGCACTCAAGATTGTATTACCATTACAATGGCAAAAACCGCAATTACTTTTGCGCCAACCTATATAATCACCCTGTACGGCTGCAGTCCAGTCTGTGTTGCTGGGCCAGCAGATCATGCTGCTTAACATCTACCCCACAGCATCTCAAACTGAGGACACAGGAGATCCCAGATAGGTAACTGGTGAAGGAATTGAATGAGCATCTGAGAAGGTAGCCAGCTTCTGGACACAGGTGGCCAGCAGATATCTCCATAGGAGCAGCCTCTACTACCTTTTGCTTTTAAATGTGTGAACACATGTTGGCACTCTTGCAGAAATTCAGAATTGGGCCAGTACTGCTTCCTGTTAAAAGGAGAAAGCAATCACTCCTTGGCTGCTGGTGACTGGGGAAGAAAGGTGAAGGGCCTGATTCTGCCATGTGTGGACCTCCCCACACAGACCCTTACACAGCAGGTTGCTACAATTGCCTCCTCACCATAGAAAGGAAAGAGAAACGGGGCAGCTTTCTTCTGTCATCTCTGTCTTCATCACAGGCCCTCACATTGACAGCTACTCAAAGGTCTACTGTACCTTGCTAACCAAACTCTTGGGCCCTTCCAGGTGGATAATAAGATATTATTTCTTGATCACTCATTATAGGATTTGTATGTTTTGGCATATGTGAATTTAATGTCAGTGTTATAACTTTCTCAGCGATTTCCAAAGAAATCTATGGTTTAACTTTATTTGTATTATGAAAGGAAAAAAGTTGTAAGCAGTGTAGATTTAGAAATAAAGCAGTGGGAGTGGAAAAGCCAGCAGCCCAGCATCACTTGTTTAAAACTCTTTCTACGATTGTGAAGAACCTGCACTTTTCCAGAACTTGTCTCTTTTACCTCCCTTCCACCTCGTTCTATATTTTGACCTTTCATGACCACACCTCCTACCATCTTTATAGTCTATCTTGTGTGGGTAGGGACCTGTTTTGGCCAGATCCAGAATCATCTGGCTCCTTCCCTTTCTTGGTTCTTTTTACTTTACATATTATTCTGAGCATGGCTCACCCCTCAGCTCCCTTCTTACCTTCTCCTAATCATAGTCACAGGACAATTATTGTCAGAAAGAACATCTAGTTTTAATCACATTGAAATATGCAGTAACATCCAGTTGAATAATTTTCAATAAATCTCTACTAGGAATTGAGCTATTTTTGCCCTTAACTTTCTTGATAGCTTCCTCAGATAAGCAGCTCATTTAAAATAAAATGTGTTGGGGGCATTTGGAAACCATCCCTGCCCTCAGCATCTTCTAGGCCAGGCCTCGACTTCCAAGGCTTATCATATGCAAGTTAGAAGTTTCAACTGATAACTTGATGGAACAGGAACAAATGGGGCAGGGCTTCCAGATAAAAGGCCTTAGCCAGCCTGGAGGCAGGGGCCTGGGGTCCTCCCTGAGGGTGCCGATACAAGTTGGATTCTTTATTGCTCACATGAAACAGCCTTTAGGGTTCACACACTGGGCCTCCACAACAATGGATTTTCAGTCAACAATCTGAGGGGGTTATGGTATTTGTTAGATGCCTTAAATGTATATTTTCTGGCAAAATCGTTTCTGTCAAAAGTCAGGATAAGTCAAGGGATATTCTTGAGGGGAATTTAACGCAATGGAGAGGCTTTCAACATTTCAAAAAGTGTTGGCAGTAAAACATTTGTTCATAATAAGAGATGAACATTTAAAAATATTTAAAAGTGCATTTGTTTAGTTGGCAAGAAGTGTTTCAAACTAATTGACTCAGTTGGATCTGAAGAAGTTAATAAAAGGGGTTTTTGAGGGTGAATATGCCCAATCTGAAACACAAGTGACTTTAGGAGCTTGCAAATGCTATCCCTATGTTAAGCACCTAGATCACCAGAAAACTTCATTTTTGTATTATATTTCTCTGGCCCTAGAGACTCAACTTTACAGAGTCAGTCTTTAAAAGAGCTTGAGAGACTGGGCGTGGTGGGTCACTCCTGTAATCCCAGCACTTTGGGAGGCCAAGGCGGGCGGATCACCTGAGGTCAGGAGTTCGAGACCAGCCTGGCCAACATGGCAAAATGCCATCTCTACTAAAAACACAAAAATTAGCCGGGCATGGTGGTGCTTGCCTGTAATCTCAGCTACTTGGAAGGCTGAGGCAGGAGAATCACTTGAATCCAGGATGCAGAGGTTGCAGTGACCTGAGACTGCACCATTGCACTCCAGCCTGAGCAAAAAGAGCGAAACTCCATCACAAACCAAAACCAGAAAAGTTTGAGATAAGCTGGGGGGGTTGTGGGGGTGGAAGGGAGGTGGTATAAGAAAGGCGCCGCTCTCTTTCTCTCTCTTTATATGTGTCTGTGTGCACTCAGAACTGCCTCAGTGAAGTTGCTTACTGCCTCATACCTAAGTGTAGTTCAGGAGCAATAAAAAGTTTGTCTAGCCTCCTCTGAGTAGACATCAAGAATGATATAATCCACTGTGTTTTGCCTTAGACTTGAGCTTGCTAGCATCTAAAGCCAGGATTTGGGCTCCATTGCTGTTATCTTTCTTTGCCAGAGCTGCTTGATATGATTTCCCTCTTTGAACTTGCTCTTGGTCATGCCAAGGTACTGATATATCTGTTCCAATGCTTGTAGTGACCTTACCATCAAGACTTTGCATGTTATCTGTGGTATATAGAGTGTAAACATGCTAGGAAGTGTTTGGATGGATTGGAAGGATTCTGAAACCACTTCTTTTGCTTTAGAACAAAAAACATCTAGAACTATGTGCTGTGGAGTACCTGGAGAACCTTCCAGAGGCCCACACAGAAAAAGACCTTTGATTTGGTCACTGGAACTGCTCTCAGCATACAATAGTCCTAACCTCCTTTGGCTGCTCTGCTTCTTTGACTCACTTCCTGACCCAGACTTCCATTTAGAAAGGAAAACTATGTTTCTGGTCTTTTCCCAATAGGCTGTTCTGCCTGGTTGGCTGTTTAAAGATGTGGTGCTTTGTGATGTGTTGCATCTCAGGGCATCTTTGAGGCATTTCTCCTGACCACCCTGCTTGCAGCTGCCTACTTCCTCTCCCCTTCCAACAGCTGTTCTGATGTCCTGCTGTCATCCTCTCTGTGTACAGCAGACAAGCAGTCTCTCTGCAGCTAGCATCCATCCTGTCAGTGTCGGTGGGCTGGCTGCATTCCAGGACATGGGTAGACGGATACAACAGGACAAGCTTGGGAACCAAATGTTGGCAAGGGAATGGAATGAACACAAAGCCCTTTGCTAGTGATCATCAAGGAGGGGTGATAGGAATATCTCTCTCAGTTGATGACCTTTGAATTCTCAGTCTCTGGAAGAACTTTGACATCCAAGGAGCCTTTGTGGGAT
This sequence comes from Rhinopithecus bieti, assembly GCF_001698545.2. Lineage (NCBI taxonomy): Eukaryota > Metazoa > Chordata > Mammalia > Primates > Cercopithecidae > Rhinopithecus > Rhinopithecus bieti. The sequence continues at coordinate 951,690 of NW_016816015.1, forward strand.
AATGTCCCCTAAAAGGAATCTTTGTGTGATAGTGTCCTTTAAGGGCACATGTTTTCTTTGAAGGCTTGTTGTTTTGCAAACTCAGAAAGGTTTCTCCTAGCTCTAATAAGCCTGTGGCTTCCCAGCAACCTGGACTTAGCCCCTGTATATTCCAAAAGCAGTGATCATAGAATTAGACAAGCGAAGAAGCTAATATGATGGTGTACACAGTTTGTAAGCATGTGTTAAACTTCAGGGTAAGGAATGTGTAAAGTGGAGAAGAAGTGGCAGCTTATACCTTTCTACCCATCTTTCAGGATGAACTGAGAGTACTGATGTTCCTTTCCTTTCAAAACTGGCACAAGGAAAATTTTGGAGAAGAAATTGGAGGTCATGCCACAAATCCTGAGCTGGGGAACCACATGCTATGGTGGAAATAGGAGCACAGGGGCTAGATTTCCAGGACATTCTGCAGTGGGAGGTGGATGGGACATTGTGATAGCTTTAGTTTTCAGGAAACAGGAATGAGAAACAGAATGGAAAATGGTGAGACAAATGCAATTGACATTTGTCATTTTTGGCTACCTAGTATATGAACTACCTTTTGGGTTTGAGAAATTTCCTCTCTAAAGACCAGAAAACCCCCTTCACTAGCCCTCCTTGCAGCTGAAGTGTAGGCGTGTACCTTAGGGTGGATCCCTCAGATGCATCACCCCAGCCTTTGAACAGGGAGCCAGTGGCACAAAGAAGCAGAAACAAGAGAGAACCCATTTGGTTGTAGAGGGGGCAATACTGCCAACATTCAGCTCCCCGTGTTCCATGGGAACTGGAGAGCCTCACTGGTCTTGGGTCTCTGCTCCCAGCTGTCTTCTAAGCCCAGTGTTCTTGAAGAGTTTGTGAGCTACCTCATATCCTTTGAAAAAAGTGTATTTTCTGCGTAAGTCAGACATAGTTTCTGTTGCTGGCAAAATGAAACTTCAAAATGAAACCAGAGCTGCCTCTGACTCTCACCCCACATATTTGGATCAAACTCAGATATCCTACAACAGCAGCCTTCTGATGCCCAGGCCTCAGTTCTGAACTTTGGAGGCTACAATCTGGCCTGCTTATAGACGGGGGACCAAATGAAGGTAAAGAGGAGATGGGTGAGGAGAGGACTAGGTGGCAGGGACATATGATCTGGTCAGGGAACAAGAACAAGCAAGTGGCAGCACTAAGGGTTCAACACAGGGAGGGTCTGAGAAGATTGAGGTGTGGGCAGGGAGGCGGGCATGGTTTGTGACTCTGCCAGATTCAGAAGGTTGGGGATGAGGGACTCACCCTGAGTTGTGTTTGCCCAGGAGGCCCAGACTGGCTGAGCAGGGCAAGCCCAGGGTAAAAAGAGAAAAGTATGCCAGTTTTCTAGATGAGGAAGGCAATGTGTCAAAATCTCTCACTTTGGCTGAATCCTAGAAATAAAAATGGGCATTAATGAAAACACTGTTCACATTTGAGTAAAGTCTGTTGTTAATAACAAAATTCCAATGTTTCTCCCAGGGGAGAAAAGCAGAACTCTATGAATGACCATGTTCTCTTCTTTCCTGTGCTTTGGGGGCTAATGTTGATAACTGGGGTTTAGCACATTAAAGAATAAGCCATGCAACCCACCATCTGGAGAATCTATGCAATTCCCCTTCAATCGGAGCTGACTGTACACACACACCTTGAGACCTAAACAACCTAATAGCACCAGATAGTTCCATAGGAAGCAAATTAATTAGACATTTCTCTAAAGGTATAGTCCAGTTGGGGTTAAAAGTTGGAAAAGTCCTTTATAGTACTGGGGGCAAAGGAACCAAGGTTGTATTTGAAGTAGAGAGTGGTTGAAATTACGGCACAACCTGCAGGCCAGGCAACATTCTGGAGTTTTGTTTTAGGCTAAGGATAGGTGCTTGGTTACCCAGTTGCTGGAATTAGTACTCCAGCTACCTATACAGCCCTCCAATATTTAGAAGAGTGGCCCAGGTATTAGGAAGAGCATGGCAGAGACTTATGAATTTTCAGAGGTAGAAGAATTCATTAATTTATCTACGCATTTGACAAATACTTACTAAACACTTTATACACTTTCTCACCGTGAAAATTGAAATAATGCTCTTATTTAATCCACACAATAGCCTGAGATAGATCTATTTGTTATCCTCATTTTACAGATGAGGAAACTGAAGCAACTGTTTAAAAAGAGGATATCAAAAAGAACAGGAATTAATGATGTTATCAGAGCTTCTTTCTAGGGAATCTCAGCCTCACATGGTGGAGTATGACCAAAGGAAAAAAATAAGGCTCTCCACGTACTTTCTTGGCAGTCAATGAGGGTCAAGGTTGATTTTGTATCCCTAAAATGTCACATGAAGTTCATAGACACTTCCAAAGGGGCAGTCTAGCAAGTAAAAAGTAGATGTGGGGAGGCTGTGTGGAGTCTATTGTTTGGGTAATCTTTTCCAAACAGTAGGAATATACCAGCTTGTAAAGATTTGCCCACTTAGCTTCAAGTCTCTCTGAACACATTTCCCTCTGCTCTATGAATAGATGGAGACATACAAATGGAACTCTTTTGATATTCTTAAATGAAAAACATGATATGGAATAGCAGATAAATACAAACAATTTCTTATCCAGCAAAGAGCTCCAGAAATATTTTGACTTCATTTAAAACAGTTATATAAATATGTGCTGGTGGAATTTTTTTCTAAACCAAATACCCTGAAGGATTTTAGTTGTCTATATACAGCTTCTTGCTTATGGAAAATGTTGACTTCCTGGTTATTTTGACTTGTTGTGTTCACCTGAAATTTTGCTTTTGCAAAGTAGCTTTTCTTATGGTTTAGTGGCATTGCCTGTCCAGTGACAGGAAGTGGTGTTCTTATTAGGACTAATGTGTGTTATGGCCCTAGAACCAGCAGAATCTACTCCTGCTTTTTTCCACATTCTTCTTTCTGTAGAAGAGAAGGGAATGGGATCCCACATGGCATTCACTGCCTTGGGCATACCGAGATTTCGTTGCAAAAGGAGAAATAGCACCAGCAACTAAGCATTTTAGCCCATTTTATTTTACTCCTTCTATGATTCTTTGCCACTTAGCAATGCCAGTCAATTGATTTGGGACTGGAAATGCATTTCTTCTACAATCTTCAAGTTTTCTTTTATAAGACCATAACTTTCATCTGATACTGTTCCCCACTACTCTCCTTTCAAATGTCATATTTGTGTCAGTCCTTGAAAGTGAACTGAGTTGAGTTCTCATGGCCCATAAAAGAACATATTCAAAATGTGTCATTTTCTTTATGTCACAGATAAAAATAAGATCATTAATTGTATATAAAATTTCCATATGATTAAAAAATTTTAATTTTGCAATAATTTATGTTAGATTTACATTAAAGTTGCAAGGAAGGTACAAAGAGTTTCCGTATGCCTTTCACTCAGTTTCTCCTAATGTTAACATCTTACATAATCATGCTACCATTTTCAAAACTGAGAAATTAACATTGGTATTTTGCTATTAACAACAGACTTTACTCAAATGTGAACAGTGTTTTCATTAATGCCCATTTTATTTCTAGGATTAAATACACAGGATACCACAATGTATTTAGCTCAAATGTACTCTACAACTTTATCAAATTCATGTATTAGTTTTAACAGTTTTTTGATGGAGACTTTAGAGCTTTCTATATATAAGATCATGTTGTCTGCAAGCCAAGAACAGTTTAATTTCTTCCTTTCTGATGTAGGTGCTTTTTATTTCTTTCCTTTCCCTGATTGCTCAAGCTAGGATTTTCAGTACTATGTGGAGTAGAAGTGGCAAGAGTGGAGATCCTTGTCTGCAACCTCCACCACCCAGATTCAAGCAATTCTCTTGCCTTGGCTTCCTGAGTAGCTGGGACTACAGGCACGTGCACCACACCCAGCTAATTTTTGCATTTTTAGTAGAGACGGGGTTTCACCATGTTGGCCAGGCAGGTCTTAGACTCCCGATTTCAGGTGATCCACCTGCCTCAGCCTCCCAAAGTGCTGGGATTACAGGTATGAGACACCACCCCTGGTTGGTTTATGATACTTTTTAATGTGCTGTTGAATTCAGTTTGCTAGTATTTTTTTGAGGACTTTTGCACCTATGTTCATCAGGGAAATTGGCCTGTAATTTTCTTTTCTTCTAGTATCTTTGTCTGACTTTGATATAATAGTAATGCTGGCCTTGTTCAATAAATTGGGAAGTATTTCCTTCTCTTCAGTTTTGGGAAAAGCTTGAGAAGGATTTGTATTCTTTTTTTTTTTTTTTTTT
>NW_016816015.1:956302-958987 GCF_001698545.2 Rhinopithecus bieti
TTTTTGAGACGGAGTCTCGCTCTGTCACCCAGGCTGGAGTGCAGGGGCTTGATCTCGGCTCACTGCAAGCTCCGCCTCCCGGGTTCCCGCCATTCTCCTGCCTCAGCCTCCCGAGTAGCTGGGACTACAGGCGCCCGCCACCTCGCCCGGCTAGTGTTTTGTATTTTAGTAGAGACGGGGTTTCACCGTGTTAGCCAGGATGGTCTGGATATCCTGACCTCGTGATCTGCCTGTCTCGGCCTCGCAAAGTGCTGGGATTACAGGCTTGAGCCACCGCGCCCGGGCGGATTTGTATTCTTTTTACTATTTTGTAGAACTCAGCAGTGAAGCCGTCCAGTCCTGGGCTTTCCTTTGATGGGAAGCTTTTTATTATTGATTCAATTCTCTTACCCATTATTGCTTTGTTCAGATTTTCTTCATGATTCAGCCTTGATAGCCTCTATGCATCTAGGAATTTATGTTTTTTCTACGTTTTCCAATTCATTAGTGTATAATTATTCATAATAGTCTCGTGATTATTTATACTTTAGTTGTAATGTCTACTTTTTCATTTACAGCTTTGAGTCTTCTATTCTTCGTCTATCTAAAAGTTTGTCAGTGTCCTCTTTTTGAAAACCAACCCTTAGTTTCATTGATCTTTTCTGTTGTTTTTCTAGTCTCTATTTCATTTATTTTTGTTGTGATCTTTATTATTTCCTTTCTTCTACTAACTTTGAGCTTAGTTTGTTGTTCTTTGTCTAGTTCCTTGAGGTGTAACATTAGCTTACTTATGTGGCCTTGTTCTTTTTGATGTAGGTATTTACTGCTGTAACATTACCTCTTAAAAGTGGTTTTGCTGCATCCTGTAAGTTTTGCTATGTTTTATGTCTACTTTCATTTATCTTAATGTTTTTTCATTTCTTTTTAAAGTTCTTCTTTGACCCATTCATTGTTTAGGAAAACGTTGCTCAATTTCTATGTATTTGTGAATTTCCCAAAATTTCTCCTGACATTGATAGGTACTTTCCTACCATTGTGGTAAAAACATCATACTTGATATGATTTAAAACTTCTTACATTTTTAAGACTTGTTTTGTGGCTTAACATATGATCTATCGTAGATCATATTCCATGTGTGCTTGAGAAGAATATGTATTCTGCAGTCATATGAAATGTTCTATATATGTCTATTAGTTTTATTTGGTCTAAGGTATAGTTTACATTTGATATTTCATTACTGATTTTCTGCCTGAATGATGAGTCCATTGCTGAAAGTGGGATGTCAAAGTCCCCCACTATTATTGTATTATAGTCTTTCTCTTTCTTCAGATCTATTAATATTTGATTTATATAGTTAGGTACTCTGATGCTGGGTGCATTTATATTTACAACTATATATTGTCTTATGAATTGACCTCTTTATTATTATATAATGAAATTCCTTGTCTCATTTTACAGTTTTTTTACCTTAAAGTATATTTTATTTGATATACGTATAGCAAATCCTGTCTCTTTTGGGTTCCAGTTGCATGGAATATCTTTTTTTCGTTTCTTCACATCTTCAGTTTGTCCATAAAGGTGAAGTGAGTACTTTGTAAGTAGCATGTGATTGAGTCCTGCTTTATCCATTTATCCATTCTATGTATTTTAATTCAAGAGTTTAATTCATTTACGTTTAAGGTAATTATTGGTATGTAAGAATATATTACTGCCATTTTATTGTTTTTTGAGTGTTTCCTTGATCCTTTGTTCCTTTCTTCCTCTCTTGCTGTTTTCCTTTGTGATTAGGTGAGTTTCACTAACAGTATGCACTGATTCCTTACTTTTTATCTTTTGTGTTTCTTTTTGTTGTTGTTGTTGTTTGTTTTGTTATTTATTTATTGATATTTTTTATTATACTTTAAGTTCTAGGGTACATGTGCACAATGTGCAGGTTTGTTACATATGTATACATGTGCCATGTTGGTGTGCTGCACCCATTAACTCATCATTTACATTAGCAATATCTTCTAATGCTATCTCTCCCACCTCCCCCCACCCCATGACAGGCCTCAGTGTGTGATTGATGTTCCCCTTCCTGTGTCCAAGTGTTCTCATTGTTCAGTTCCCAACTATGAGTGAGAACATGTGGTGTTTGGTTTTCTGTCCTTGCGATAGTTAGCTGAGAATGATGGTTTCCAGCTTCATCCATGTCCCTACAAAGGACATAAACTCATCCTTTTTTATGGCTGCATAGTATTCCATGGTGTATATGTGCCACATTTTCTTAATCCAGTCTGTCACTGATGGACATTTGGGTTGGTTTCAAGTCTTTGTTATTGTGAATAGTGCTGCAATAAACATACATGTGCATGTGTCTTTATAGCAGCATGACTTGTAATCCTTTGGGTATATCCCTAGTAATGGGATGGCTAGGTCAAATGGTATTTCTAGTTCTAGATCCTTGAGGAATCGCCACACTGTCTTCCACAATGGCTGAACTAGTTTACAGTCCCCAACAGTGTAAAAGTGTTCCTGTTGCTCCACATCCTCTCCAGCACCTATTGTTTCCTGACTTTTTAATGATCGCCATTCTAACTGGTGTGAGATGGTATCTCACTGTGGTTTTGATTTGCAGTTCTCTGATGGCCAGTGATGATGAGCATTTTTTCATGTGTCTGCTGGCTGTATAAATGTCTTCTTTTGAGAAGTGTCTGTTCATATCCT
>NW_016816015.1:961736-981102 GCF_001698545.2 Rhinopithecus bieti
CAGCTCTTCCTGTTGAATTGATCCCTTTACCATTATGTAATGGCCTTCTTTGTCTCTTTTGATCTTTGATGGTTTAAAGTCTGTTTTATCAGAGACTAGGATTGCAACCCCTCTTTTTTTTTGTTCTCCATTTGCTTGGTAGATCTTCCTCCATCCCTTTATTTTGAGCCTATGTGTGTATCTGCATGTGAGATGGGTCTCCTGAATACAGCACAGTGATGGGTTTTGACTCTTTATCCAGTTTGCCAGTCTGTGTCTTTTAATTGGAATATTTAGCCCATTTACGTTTAAGGTTAATATTGTTATGTGTGAACTTGATCCTGTCATTATGATGTTAGCTCATTATTTTGCTCGTTAGTTGATGCAGTTTCTTCCTAGCATTGATGGTCTTTACATTTTGGCATGTTTTTGCAGTGGCTGGTACTGGTTGTTCCTTTCCATGTTTAGTGCTTCCCTCAGGATCTCTTGTAGGGGAGGCCTGGTGGTGACAAAATCTCTCACCATTTGCTTGTCTGTAAAAGGTTTTATTTCTCCTTCGCTTATGAAACTTAATTTGGCTGGATATGAAATTCTGGGTTGAACATTCTTTTAGTTAAGAATGTTGAATATTGGCCCCCACTTGCTTCTGACTTGTGAAGTTTCTGCCAAGATATCTGCTGTTAGTCTGATGGGCTCCCCTTTGTGGGTAACCCAACCTTTCTCTCTGGCTACCCTTGACATTTTTTCCTTCCTTTCAAGTTTGGTGAATCTGAAAATTATGTGTCTTGGGATTGCTCGTCTCGTACTCGTATTTCCTGAATTTGGATGTTGACCTGCCTTGCTAGGTTGGGGAAGTTCTCCTGGATGATATCCTGAAGAGTGTTTTCCAACTTGGTTCCATTCTCCCCATCACTTTCAGGTGCACCAATCAGATGTAGATTTGGTCTTTTCACATAGTCCCATATTTCTTGGAGGCTTTGTTCATTTCTTTTTACTCTTTTTTCTCTAAACTTCTCTTCTCACTCCATTTCTTTCATTTGATCTTCAGTCACCAATACCCTTTCTTCCAGTTGATCAAATCAGTTACTGAAGCTTGCGTATTTGTCCTGTAGTTCTTGTGCCATGGTTTTCAGCTCTATCTGGTCATTTAAGGACTTCTCTACATTGGTTATTCTAGTTAGCCATTTGTCTAATCTTTTTTCAAGGTTTTAGCTTCTTTGCGATGGGTTTGAACTTCCTCCTTTAGCTCGGAGAATTTTGATCATCTGAAGCCTTCTTCTCTCAACTCATCAAAGTCATTCTCCATCCAGCTTTGTTTCATTCCTGGTGAGGAGCTGTGTTCCTTTGCAGGGGGAGAGGCACTCTGATTTTTAGAATTTTCAGCTTTTCTACTCTGTTTTTTCCCCTTCATTGTGGTTTTATCTACCTTTGGTCTCTGATGATGGTGACGTACAGATAGGGTTTTGGTGTGGATGTCCTTTCTGTTTGTTAGTTTTCCTTCTAACATTCAGGACCCTCACCTGTAGGTCTGTTGGAATTTGCTGGAGGTCCTCTTCAGACACTGTTTGCCTGGGTATCAGCAGAGGAGGCTGCAGAAAAGTGAATATTGCTAAACAGCAAATCTGGAAGCTTTGTCTCAGAAGGGTACCCAGCCATGTGAGGTGTCAGTCTGCCGCTACTGGGGGGTGTCTCCCAGTTAGGCTATTTGGGGGTCAGTGACCCACTTGAGGAGGCAGTCTGTTCTGTCTCAGATCTCAAACTCCTTTCTGGGAGAACCACTACTGTCTTCAAAGCTGTCATACAGGGACGTTTAAATCTGCAGAGGTTTCTGCTGCCTTTTGTTTGGCTATGCCCTGTCCCCAGAGGTGGAGTTTACAGAGGCAGTCAGGCCTCCTTGAGCTGTGGTGGTCTCCACCCAGTTCGAGCTTCCCAGCAGCTTTGTTTACCTACTCAAGCCTCAGCAATGCTGGGCGCCCCTCCCCCAGCCTTGCTACTGCCTTGCAGTTAGATCTCAGACTGCTGTGCTAGCAATGAGGTAGGCTCTGTGGGCGTGGGACCCTCCAAGCCAGGCATGGGATATAATCTGGTATGCCGTTTGCTAAGACCCTTGGAAAAGTGCAGTATTAGGGTGGGAGTGACCCTATTTTCCAGGTGCTGTGTGTCAGTTTCCCTTGGTTAGGAAAGGGAATTCCCTTACCCCTTGTGCTTCCTTGGTGAGGCGATGCCTCGTCCTGCTTCAGCTCTTGTTTGGTGGGCTGCACCCACTGTCCTGCACCTGCTGTCCAACATGCCCCAGTGATATGAACCCAGTACCTCAGTTGGAAACACAGAAATCACCCATCTTCTGTGTTGCTCACAGTGGGAGCTGTAGTCTGGAGCTGTTCCTATATGGCCATCTTGGAACTGCCCCTTCTTTTGTGTTTCTATTAAATATTTTTGTTTTCTGGTTACCATGAGGCTGACATAAAACATGTCATAGCTTCAACTGGCTGTTTTGAGATAATCACTTTGATTGCATGAACACATTTTGCACTTTTATTCAACCCTCCTCAATTCTTTTGTTGTCACAACTTACATCTTTTAATATTGTGTATCCCTTAACAAATTATTGTAGTGATAGTTATTTTAAATATTTTTGTCTTTTAATCTTCTTACTGAAGATATAAGTGATTTATACACCACCATTACAGTATAAGTGTATTCCAAATTTGGTTCGTTTTTTCTTTTTTCTTTTTTTTTTTTTGAGATAGAGTCTTACTCTATTGCCCAGACTGGAGTACAGTGGCATGATGTTGGCTCACTGCAATGTCTGTCTCCCGTGTTCAAGCGATCCTCCTTCCTCAGCCCACCTAGTAGCTGGGATTACAGGCACTTGCTACTACGCCTGGCTAATTTTTGTATTTTTAGTAGAGACGGGGTTTCGCTATGTTGGCAAGGGTGTTCTCAAATTCCTGACCTCAGGTGATCCACCTGCCTCGATATCCCAAAATATTGGGATTACCAGCATGAGCCACTGCACCTGGTGGGCCATTTCTTTTACCAGTGAACTTTATACTTTCCTATTTTTTGTGTTACTTACTAGCATTCTTTTCTTTCAGCTTGAAGAACTCCCTTTAGCATTTCTGGTAAGATGAGTCCAATGGTAATGAATTCCCTCAGCTCTTGTTTGTCTAGGAAAGTCTTTATCACTTTTTCTTTCCTAAAAGACAGTTTTGCCAGTTAAATTATTCTTGGTTGAGAGGATATCCCCTCCTCCCACCCATCCAGCATTTTGTATATATACCATCTACTCTCTCCTGGCTTATAAGGTTTCTGCTGAGAAATGCACTGCTAGCCTTATTGGAACTCCTTATATGTGATATGCTTCTTTTCTCTTGTGACTTTCAGGATCCTATCTTTGTCTTTAATTTTTGGTAGTTTGATTATAATATGTCTCGGTGTAGTCTGCAATTTTGTTTGTGTTGAATCTGATTAAAAACCTTCGACCTTCCAATATCTAGATATTTCTGTCTTTCCCCAGATTTGGGAAGTTATTTGCTATTATATTTTTAAATAAACCTTCTGGCCCTTTGTCTTTCTCTTCTACTTCTTGAACTCCTATAATCTGAAACTTTGCTTTTTTGATGCTCTCCCATAAATTCTATAAACTTTTTAAATTCCCCTTCTTTCTTTTTCCTTTTGTTTCTCTCACTGGGTAATTTCAAATGTCCTATCTTTGAGCTCACTGATTCTTTCTTCTGCTTCATTGAGTCTGTTATTGGAGCTCTCTATGGAATTTTCAAGGTCAGTTATTGTGTTTTGTTAGCTTTCAATTTTTTTTATAGTTTCCATCTCTGTTAAACTTCAAATTTTGTTCATATATTGTTTTCCTGATTTTGTTTCATTGTCTATCTGTATTCTCTCATAGCTCACTGAACTTCTTAAAGATGATTACTTTGAACTCTTTGTCAGGCAGCTTGTAAATCTCTGTTTCTTTAGGGTCAGTTTGCTGGTGCATTATTTTGTTCCTTTGGTGGTGTCATGTTTCCCCAATTGTTCTTGATCCTTCTGGTTATACATCAGTGTCTGTGCAGACTGGAAAACTCTTTTTCTGGGAAAACTCTCCACCAATCAGTCTGTCCAGAGATTCTGGGCAGGGTTTCTTACGTGGTCTGCAGGTGGGCTTGTGCTGGAATCTTACGGCAGGTTGACCTAGGTGCCTGTGTCAGCAAGTAGGTGGGCCTGGTGTCTCCATCTCTAGGGCTAGGATTGGAGCCTAGATCCACTGGGATGGATCTTTTGATTGAATCTGCAGGGGTGGGCCTGGAGCCTACAGGGGCCGACCTGAAGCCTGGCTATGCAGGGGTCAGCCTGAAACCTGACTGTGCAGATGCCAACCTGAAGCCTGGGGATATGGGGTCATGCCCAGCCTGGGGGTGGTTTGGAACATGGGGCCACTGGGGATGGCCTGGCCCTGAGGTGTTCAGATCAGAGCCTGAGTCTGTGAGGGCTGACCCTGGTGCCCCGGGTGGGGCAACTGTGATGGGCCTAGGGCTTCTGGGTCCAGCCCATTCCTGGGGCCAGTCTGGAACCTGGAGCCACTGGGGTCAGCCTGGTTGTAGGGGAGGCCTGGAGGCTCAGTCTGTGGGTACTGACCTGAAGTCTGGGGCTATGAGGACCTGTCTGGCACTGGATTTTACTGGGGCAGGCCCAGTGATGGGGTCGAAGGCAAAGTCCAATGCTCACTTCCCTCTATTTCCTCCAGGTATCTCAATTCACCTGGATTCAGGAAGGGATGATGTGAGTAATGTGTAACTGTCTTTCTTATCCTCTTCAATGCATTGTTTCTTATTTCTGTGTTATAGCCAGTTGCTGTAATCTCCTAATTTCCTCAGCTCTGCGAAGGCGTTTTTATACATGTTATTCAAATTGATGTTTTCTGGAGGAATGAGTGCTGGAGAGTCCTATGAGTGCTGGAAAGTCCATTTTGCTGATGTCTGTACTCCTGTTTAGGTATTGAAATTACTGATGTGGTTTGGTTTATTTTTAAATTTTAATGTGTGAGATTTTATATATACACACACTGCTTTTTTTTCCCTTCTTTCTTGCTGTTACATAGATTCATTAAGGTTTTCTTATTTTGTCTTCTCTCCCTCTGCTAGTTTAGAAGTCTCTTTTTCTATTATTACAATATTGTTCATTTAAAAAATGCATACTTGTCTTAACAAAGTCTAAAGTTAATATTGCTTCCCTCCTCCTGAGAGTTAAACTATTCACTAATCCCCATCTTCCATATTATTGTTGTCTAATATAGCAGTTGCACCTTGTTTTCAACCCTCTCAAATTAGCCCTTATTTTTATTAACAGTCAATGCTGATTTGTATATACTTACAGTTATAAATGTATTAATTCATCATTTTTCCCCGCTTCTTCCTTGGTTCTTAAAAAAGGTCATGCGTTAGTGGTTCCTTCAGAAAATGGTTCTCAAACTTTGCTTGAAATCTTACTCATTTCTCTCCAGTCTTGAATGATAAGTATAGAATTTTGGATAGTTATATTTTATCTGCATTTGAAGAAATTTTTATATTATCTTCTGGCTTTTGATGTTGCTGATAGAACATCTATTATTATTATTATTATTATTATTATTATTTATTTATTTATTTTTTTTGAGACCGAGTCTCACTCTGTTGTCCAGGCTGGAGTGCAGTGGCCAGATCTCAGCTCACTGCAAGCTCCGCCTCCCGGGTTCACGCCATTCTCCTGCATCAGCCTCCTGAGTAGCTGGGACTACAGGCTCCCGCCACCTCGCCCGGCTAGTTTTTTGTATTTTTTTTAGTAGAGACGGGGTTTCACCGTGTTAGCCAGGATGGTCTCGATCTCCTGACCTCGTGATCCGCCCGTCTCGGCCTCCCAAAGTGCTGGGATTACAGGCTTGAGCCATTGCACCCAGCCCTATTTTAATTATTTTTAAGGTAGGAAATCTATATTTTCCTTCTGGTTGTTTTGTTTTATTTTAAGGTAGGAAATCTATATGTTTCCTTCTTTTCTGTTTGACATGTCTAAATGTGAATGTCTTTGTATTTATCCTATTCAAGACCTATGCTTCTTCAAACTGAGGACACATCTCTTTAACCATTTTGAAAAATTCTCAGATATATTATTTTCAGGCCAGGTGTGGTGGCTTAGCCCTGTAATCCCAGTACTTTGGGAGGCCAAGGCAGGTGGATCACTTTAGGTCAGCAGTTCGAGACCAGCCTGGCCAACATGGTGAAACCCCATCTCTACTAAAAATACAAAATTTAGCTGGGTGTAATGGCAGGTGCCTGTAATTATAGCTGCTCTGGCAGCTGAGGCGGAAGATCGCTTGAACCTGGTAGGTGGAGGTTGCCGCAAGCTGAGATGATTCCACTGCACTCCAGCCTGGGAGACAGAGTGAGACTCTGCCTCAAAACAGTTTTCTATATATATAATTTTCAAATATTCTATTCTTTCTGCAACTCTTGTGGCATACATATTGAGTATTTTAAGTCTCTCCTTCATTTCTTTTAATATTCTTTTATATTTTTGACATCTTTCTCTCTCTGCTTCATTTTGCATAATCCTCAGACAGATCCTCAGATAGATCCTCAGATCTATCCAACAGTTCACCAATTCTTTCTTCAGTTTGTCTAATCTGCCTGCTGTTTAGTCTTCCTATAAATGTTTTTTCTTTGTTTCAAAGTCTTTTCATGTATAGAAGTGATATTTGGTTCTTTTTCACATCTTTATATTCTTTGTACATAGTATTTTTTAAAGTTTCTCTTCTTTTTTAAAATCACCATAATAATTATAAACATAGCTATTTTATATTTTCTTTCAGAATTTTCTATTATCTTCAGAAACTTTAATGCTAATACTTGTGTTTGTTGTGTCTCCTTATGCCATGTGCTTTATAGTGAACTGTATCCTCATATAGTTTAATTTCTTTTCATTATGAGTGCACCTTTATCAGTGGTGTGTGTGTGTGTGTGTATGTGTGTGCGTGTGTATAGATATTCAAGATGCCTGGGTTGTAAAGATACTGCTACAAGAGGAGTGTCAGTTGTTCAGGATTCCTTTGAACAGTAATTTCTCATGGAAGCTCTCTTCCCCTAGAGCCTTAGGCGAGTTTATCTCTATTTCTTTAGATTGGGAGTGTAGCCCTTTTCATCACTGTTTCAAAGAAAAGGTAGTCTTTCCAGGGTAGGAGGACTTCAATTCTAGATTGCCATCATCTGTAGGCCCATGATCTCATTTAATCCCATCTGAACATTAACACTTTCTTCCTTCTACCACCTTATGGGAGGAGCGTCCCAGCCACTGCTGACAACTCAAGTTATAAGTTCCTCTTTTGTTTCTGGCTGAGGACTTGTCTTTTCTTTTTTCATTCAACTATTTAGTTAATGTTTTGTATATTTTTTTTTCTGATCTGTTTATGCATTTATAGCTGAAGAAGGGTGTCTCTTATCTCAATCTGTATTTTGTGGAAACTGAAAATTCCCTAATTACATTTGCGTGAGTCTTACCTCTCTTTGTACCTATTGTTCAGACTATTTCTAAAATCTCTAAATCTTTGTGAAGCCTTTCTAGTTTTTCCAAAAGAGTGTTTTTATACAAATAGCTAACATTTAGTGAGAACTATGTACTTGACTAGAGTCTAAGCACTCTACATATTCCGTGTAATCTTCACAAAATTCTATAAGTTCATTCATACAATTATTATCCTGATTTTCAGATGAAGATAATGAGGCATTGAGAGGATACACTTTTTCAGGGACACACAGCTATTGAGTGATGGGTGCTAGGATTTAAATCCATGTCTGTCTGTTGCCAGAGTGCCCTAACTCCCAATGTGACTAAGTCTTTAAGGAGGTAATTATAGTTTAATGAGATTATAAGTGTAGGGTCCTAATAAAACAGGACTGATATCCTTATAAGAAGAGAAAGATACCAGGAGTACATGTACAGAGGTAAGGCTCTGTGAGGACACAGTGAGAAAGTGGTCATCTACCAGGCAAGGTGAGAGGTCTCTCCAGACACTAACTCTTCCGGCACCTTGATCTTGGAATTACAGCATCCAGAACTTTGAAGAAATAAATTTCTGTTGTGCCACCAATTTGTGGCATTTTGTTATGGCATCTCTAGCTAACTAATACATGCTCCTTTCCTTTCTACCACAAAGTATTTGAACACTTAATGTATAATATTCTATCTAAGCAAAATACAATTCAAGCAAGTGTATTAGTCCATTTTCACACTGCTATAAAGATACTACCTGAAACTGGGTAAATTATAAACAAAATAGGTTTAATTGACTCAGTTCCGCATGGCTGGAGAGGCATCAGGAAACTTACAATCATGGCGAAAGGCAAAGGGGAAGCAAGACACGTCTTACATGGTGGCAGGAGAAAGAGAGACAGTGCAAGGGAAACTACCACTTTTAAAACCATCAGATCTCATGAGAACTCCTTCACTATCACAAGAACAGCATGAGGGAAACTGCCCCCATGATCCAATCACCTCCCTCCATTCCTTCCCTCGACAGGTGGGAATTACAATTTGAGATGAGATTTGGGTGGGGATACAGAGCCAAGCCATATCATCAAGTAAACACTGAAAACAAACTACCCATCAATCAGCCTAAACTATATATACAGTGAGGAAATTTACATTATTGTGACATAGAACATATCAACAGTGTAGCCAGATACGTTCAAAAGCACTAAATTATTTCTCGAATTTTGAAGTTACATGGAAATCCTTCACACAGCAAGTATTCTGAAAGGATGAAAACTAGAAACAAGCAATTTTCATTTATAGACATTAAAATAATTATTTTTTAGTAAGTCACTGAGAATTTAACAAATTTAAGATTTCATAAAAGTAAATGGATGTTCTCTTCTTCACTTAGGGGCTAGTCCAGTGTACCAGTGAAGACAGCTGACTTTAAGTGCATATATTTTGAATATAAACTATGTGAGCAAGAATCTGACTTCTAGCCAGTCCTTGGTCATGGAAATCAGGCCTAACATATGTAGAGACATTTATAGCTTCCCTTCAAGTTAGAGTAATTTAAGTTCTGTTGATTTGACTTACTGCTAAGGAAGTTTCTTCACCAGAGATCAACACTTGTATGTTCTTTAGAAACACAAGCCATTTCTACCCAAAGACTGCGATTTGCTTTGCATTGAATGTAGCTAGGAAGAGAAAAACTCCAGTTTCTTTATTCTAAGACCAGAATTGGTTTTGAGTGGGACTTGAATGCTGGTGCTGTGTAGCTAGAATAGAATACATGCCAGTAGCTCACATTAGTAAATTGTCTCTGGTGAAGATGCTTTTCCAAGTGGAAACATGTTTTCATGAAGAAGGAAATGTTTTTCTTTTTGTAAAGCATGGAAATATTTCATCTTAATCAGAAATTTTCTTAAGCTTGGGCTTGCTTTTCCCTCTTTGCTCTGTGTCCTAGCTGATGCTCTGCTGCAGAGGCTCCTGGGTGAACTTTGGTCTGTAGTAAACACTCTCCTGCCGCTTCTCATTTGCTCTCCACCTCATGATTCCTCTGGCTGTTCCTTGCTTTTCTCCCTGGAAGCTGGTTCTCAGAAGCTCTGTCATGTTTTTCTTTACTGCTTGTTGGACACCTACAAGATACTCCTGGGCCAATAATTTACAAGACCAAATGACATAATCCTTGACTCCAAGGGCTAATGGTTTATGCCTAATGGCCTCAAAGGCCTGAGCCAACTGGCAGGAAAATGACATTTGTGTTCTTCTGAAGTGTTTATATTCTCCAGAGCACTGACTAGTCCATTGACATGGTCTACATCTTTCCCCTCTAAATAGTTCACAATGCAGCACCAAGATTTGGTAATGGAGCCAGATCTAGCTTAGAGGGAGCTATCATTTGCACTGAGAAAGACTCTTTGTTTTGTTTTGTGGCACATTTTCTATGGAGGAGAGGGCTTCGAACACAAGTCATGAATAAACCTAGACAACAATCCCTATACAATAAGTAGAAATTATGGTCTCTATCAACATTCATGAATAATGAGGCAGATACGTGGTATGATTTTGAAAGTGATTTTAAAACTCCTAAACAAATACTCTAATCCCCTAAATATGATGCTCCACTTGCCCCAGTGCCTGATTTTCCGCCATGAGTTAGCTAAGGAAATAGACTGGATAATGAGAAGCCAGGTCATGCTAGGGTGTTTTGGACACTTAGGCCTGATCAGAAAGTGGTAAGTAGATGATTTTTTGTTTTTGGAGGGGAGGGATTGAAGGTGGAGTTCATTTGAGCAGGGAGTTGGTAGGCAGGTAAGTGGTAAAGAGTAAGGAAAGACACAAAAGGGAAGAAGAAAATATGTCAACAGGCTAGAGTAAGATCTTTCAAAAGCTTAAATACCAGAAATAAATGTAAAAATATTTATAAAACACAAAATATTAAAATAGCCTTTTTTTTTTTTTTTTTTTCACTCATAGGTGGGAATTGAACAATGAGATCACTTGGACACAGGAAGGGGAGCATTACACACCGGGTCCCATTGTGGGGAGGGGGTAGCAGAGAGGGATAGCATTGCAACATTCTAGAAAGTACATCCAAGCTGAAGCTGAATAAACTTTTCTCTTTTTCCCTCGTCCTCCCTTGCTGATGCTGTCACCCAGGACTAAGTCAGTGTAGTGGGCATTCATAGAAGGGAAGTGTGTCTGCTGATGTACAGGACACAGTGTAGGTCCTTAAGCGCTGCGCAACGTGTAGTTCCAGGGAGTCCCGTTCAGAAGGGCTATGATATGAATGGCTGCCCATGGAGTCATGCAACATGGAGGCCCTAGGATTCAAGCTCTGATTAAGATTGACTGCACTGAACAAAGTGTAGTCAGAAGCCTCTGCCATAGAATCACTAGAGCACTTGTTAAAATGCAGATTCCTACAGGTTTAAACTGGGTGGGAGTAAAGGAGAGCTGGAATTTCAATATTAAAATAGAATTCTTGAGCTCCCTGGCAACACATGGTAACTACTTTTACATGAAGTTATTGCCTGCTGCTTCCCTTTTTCCCCCAGGAAAGCTCCAAGTGAGAGAGGCCTGAACTTCTGCTCTGGGAGCCAGTTCTGGCATGGCCTGCCGCAGCATCTGGTCAGCCACCTGCAGCCATTCCATATTCTGACCTAAGCCAAAAGAGCACACAACCCATGTCAAAGAGCTATATCAGGAGCTCTGGAGGACAAGGTTTTAAGATTTGAGCCTCAATTCCAGCTTTGCCACTGAAATAGTTTGGATATTTTTCCCCCAAGATTTCATATTGACATTTGATCCCAGTGTTAGAGTTGGGGCCTAGTAAGAGGTGTTTGGATCATTGGGGCGGGTCTTTCATGAAAGACTTGGTGACCTCCCCATGATAATAAGTGAGTTCTCACTTTATTAGTTCTTGTGAGATCAGATTGTTTAATAGAGCCTGGTCTCGCCTTCCTCTGTCTCTCTTCCCCCTTTTCTTGCCATGTGACATGCCCATTCCCCTTTGCCTTCCACCATGATTGGAAGTTTCCTGGGGTCCCTCACCAAAAGTGAAAGCTGGTACCATGCCTGCGGAACAATGAGCCAAATAAACCTCTTTTCTTTATAAATTACCCAGACCCAGTTATTCCTTTATAGAAATGCAAACTGGCTAAAACATCTAACTATATGGTACTATTAAATTCATAAAATTTCTCTGGACATATTTTCTTGTGTGCTTGATTGGAGTTTAAGTCAGAATGCAACTTCCACACCTTGATCTAAACCACCTCTCTTTTTTTAAGTTATGAGGGTGAAAAAAGTACACCCCATAGGTCCAAAATTCAGAAACTCCTGGGGACAAATGTGTTTTGAATTCAGAATCTGTTGTGTTTTTTTGAAATGTAATATAATGTGTATATATTATGCAGTACCTTTAGCAGGGTCTGAGCAGGATCTGTAATTAAATATGTTAATTATTTCTATAGCAAAGTATGTGAATGTTTGCCATTAATGTGATAAAGCTGTAGATAGTCTTCATTCAGGTTTTGCTGCCAAATTAGATATGTCTAAAACTTCAAAAACCCTTCTAGATTTTAGAACATTTTAATTTTGGAATTTTAGGATAAAGTATTGTAGACTTTTACTAATGCCAGTTCTTTTTGTTTTGCATAGAATTGTTTTATTCAAGTCAAATTTACATAGCGTGAAACACACAAATCAGTATATAAGGCTTTTGACAAACACATATACCTATATAATACACACTTCCATCACTCTATAAAGTTCCTTTCTAGGTAGTTCCCATCCCCACTCTCTAAGAGACAACCACCATTCTGCTTTTTCCCCAAAGATTAGTTTTGCCTGATTTGATAAATGAGCTCATATACCATAGTATTTATTTTATAAATACTATGTGTCTGGCTTCTTTGACTTACATTTTTTAAGTTCTTCCATGTTGTTGTGGAACAACAGTTAATTCTTTTTTAAACTACTCATTAATATTTCCTTGTATTAATATACTATAAATTATTGTCTATTTTTCTGTTGGGGCTAGTACGAAGAAAACTGTTGTGATAATTCTCTTTTATTATTATTATACTTTAAGTTCTAGGGTACATGTGCACAACATGCAGGTTTGTTACATATGTATACATGTGCCATGTTGGTGTGCTGCACCCATTAACTCATCATTTACATTAGGTTTATCTCCTAATGCTATCCCTCTCCGCTACCCCCTCCCCACAATGGGACCCAGTGTGTAATGCTCCCCTTCCTGTGTCCAAGTGATCTCATTGTTCAATTCCCACCTATGAGTGAGAACATTGCAGTATTTGGTTTTCTGTTTTCTTGTGGATAGTTTGCTGAGAATGGAATGGTTTCCAGCTGCAATCCAATGTCCCTACAAAGGAGCATGAACTCATCCTTTTTATAGTATTCCATGGTGTATATGTGCCACTATTTTTTTAATCCAGTCTGTCACGACGGGACATTTGGGTTGATTCCCAAGTCTTTGCTATTGTGAATAGTGCCACAATAAACATACCGTGGCATGTGTCTTTATAGCAGCATGACTTATAATCCTTTGGGTATATCCCCAGTAATGGAATGGCTGAGTCAAATGGTATTTCCTAGTTCTAGATCCTTGAGGAATCGCCAACACTGTTTCCACAGTGGTTGAACTAGTTACAGTCCCACCAACAAGTGTAGAAATGTTTTATTTCCTCCACATCTCTCCACATTCCACAGTACCTGTGGTTTCTGATTTTTTAATGATTGCCATTCTAACTGGTTGGGAGATGGTAATCTCATTGGTGGTTTCCTCCTGAATGGTGGAGTGAATGATTGAGCAATGTTTTTTCATGTGTCTGTTGGCTGTATGAATGTCCTTCTTTTGGAGAAGTTCTGTTCATATCCTTTGCCCACTTTTGATGGGGGGTTTGTTGTTTTTCTTGGGGTAAATTTGATTAAGTTTCTTTATAGGATTTGGGATAGTAGCCCTTGCCAGATGAAGTAGAATTGTAAAATTTTCCATTCGTAGGTTGGCTGTTCACTCTGATAGGTAGTTTCTTTGCTGGTGCAAAGCTCTTTAGTTAATTAGATCCAATTTGTCATTGGTTTTGTTTGCCATTTAACTTTTGGTGTTTAGTCATGGAAGTCTTTGCATGCTATGTCCTAAATGGTATTGGCTAGGTTTTCTTTCCCTATGGTTTTTTAATGGGTTTAGGTCTAACATTTAAGTCTTTAATCCACCTTAAGTTCATTTTTGTATAAGGTGTAAGGAAGGGATCCAGTTTCAGCTTTCTACATGTGGCTAGCCAGTTTTCCCAGCATCATTTATTAAATAGGGAATCCTTTCATTTATTGTTTTTGTCAGCTTTGTCAAAGATTAGATGATTGTAGATGTGTGGTGTCATTTCTGAGGCCTGTGTTCTGTTCCATTAGTCTACATCACTGTTTTGGTACCAGTACCATGCTGTTTTGGTTACTGTAGCCTTGTAGTATAATTTGAAGTCAGGGAGCGTGATGCCTTCAGCTTTGTTCTTTTTGCTTAGGATTGTCTTGGCTATATGGGCTCTCTTTTGGTTCCATATGAACTTTAAAGTAGTTTTATCCAATTCTGTGAAGAAAGTCAGTGGTAGTTTGATGGGGATAGCACTGAATCTATAAATTATCTTGGTCAGTATGAATGCCAGCTCTTATATCTTAGCTAAAGCCTGTATGTTTGGTACATTATACATTTGTGAAGTTTGAGGATAGAGCATTGAAGTGGAATACAGGTGCCAGTGGGCCACAGCATCATGGTTATAAGAACAGTACTGCAGCTTAAGTTCACAAGCCCTGGCTTGCCTCTAATAGACTGTGACCTTGGGCAACTTTATTAACCTCTTTGTACCTCACTTCTCCCACCTGTAAGTCATAGAGTTGTTGTGAGGATGAAATAATCTATTATATTTTAGGCACCTAGAAGACTGCTTGGCACATAGTACTCCACAGGTGTCAGTTTTCATTATCCTAGGAATTGTGCTAACTTGTTTTATTTGCTTATTTTTATGTAGGGGTGGGGCCAGGAAGATGAGGTCTAGAAAATGAGAGATTATTTGACAGAGGGCACTGGTCAAACCATTCTCCTCCTTGTATTTGTCCCCCAGTCCTGCTCCAGGTATACTGTTTGGTAACCCCTTTCTGCCCATCTCTGTGCTTGACTCCATCTATGAAACTGGAAATGTCATTCTACTTACTGATAAGATTATGTAAAGGAAACAGATTGAATTTTTAGAAAGGGAATTATTATTTCCTTGAAAGGCAAAGCTGTATTTATGTCACTAATTTTAGCAATCTATGGGTTGCTGGGAAAAATTAAGCAAAGTAGGGGCCTGAAGGACCTGCCTTGTACTTAAACTATGTGTCTAATCCAAATGAATTCAGATTAAACAATGAAAATGTTTAACTGAAGATGAAATGTAGTGAGTTTCCACGAACTCACTTATCTTCCCCACAGCCCAGGAAACTGCATATAATTTTAAAGCTCACAAGCCAGAGGTTTGTCCTTCCTCCTAATCCTAAGTTTTATATGGGTTGTGACTCATGTGGCCACTGAAGGCAAATCACTGATTTATATTCAGCAAGAGCAGATATAAATCGGCTCCAAACCAGAGCTCTGGGTGGAAGCTACAAGCTAGGCTGAGTAGCATGTAAGCATTGGACATGGTTTTAGTCTCACTGAGAGGATGTTTCTTCTCAATCTGATATTTATGTGATGAAAGTGTTTTCTTTTTTCCTTCCTTACAGAAATGCAGTTCTCAAGTTAAGTGATTGGTAAGCACCACAGCAGCAGATGTTTTAATTTACATATGCACCACAATCTAAAGCTTCACTTCTGCCGCATAGAATCCAGTCATTTGCTGGAGTCTTTCAAATTTATNGAAGATATGAAAAGAGGGTTTTCTTTTCATTAGTAAATTCCAAAAAATTTGCTTACCTTCTCATCACTGCCAGACATGACAAGACCTTTGAAATGGAAAAAATTCTTTCTGTGGTTTTAGATCAGCCATTTTTAACCCCCTTTGCTGCCTAACTTAATTAGATTTTCCTTAAAAAGTATTGCTCTAGGCTAAATATTTGTATGCCAAGTATCAGCCTTTAGCATATTTTCACTATGAAATTGTTAATCTCTGAGAAACTTAATAGAATTTTAATTGTACTGATGCTTTTGGGAACTCCTATAATAGGCTTTGATCCCATTCTCTGTCTGTAACTTCCCTGGGTTTGATTTACATTTATTTTAACCAAGGTCATTAATTCATAACCTTATGAATCCCCACCCACAAGAAACCACAGTCACAACATAAAGAATCTCTCATTCAATGATTTTTAAGCACTCTGTAAATACATTACAAACTCTTAATTACCTACAAAATTAATTTATCCATTATTGAAAGATACTTCCTAATGAGGTAGAAAATAACCAAATCACTATTTTCTAGGATACTTGGGCAGGCAACAATGAAAGAAAGCAGTAATTTTGCTTTTGAAAAACAATGTTTGGTTTTCTAAATGACCACAGCTAAGCAAATCTGCTAGTGAAATTCCACTAAACAGTTGCTTGCCCCTTGGTAAATCAATTAGCTTAGATCTCTATCATGAAGGTATCTTTTGGTTCTAACAAGTGACCATAGAGGTAAAGTATTTCTTTACATCCTTCTAACTCTAGGATGGGATTGTACAGATCTTGAAGAAAAAGCAAAGCTATATAAACCTACTTGTAGTTAGAACTGTCCCTAACCCTTCAAGATGGATCCGACTGCATGTGGTGGCTCACGCCTGTAATCCCAGCATTTTGGAAGGCTGAGGTGGATGGACCACGAGGTCAGGACTTCGAGACCAGCCTGGCCAACATGGTAAAACCCCATCTCTACTAAAAATACAAAAATTAGCTGGGCCTGGTGGCATACACCTGTAATAGCTACTCAGGAGGCTGAGGCAGGAGAATTGCTTGAACCCGGGAGGCAAAAGTTGCAGTGAGCCAAGATTGTGCCACTGCACTCCAGCCTGGGTGGCAGAGCGAGACTCTGGGAAAAAAAAAAAAAAAGAAAAGAAAAGAAAAAAGAAAGGAGAAGAGAGGGAGGAAGGGAGGAAGGGAGGAAGGGTCGACGTTGGCTCACGCCTGTAATCTCAGCACTTTGGGAGACCAAAGTGGGTGGATCACTTGAGTTCAGGAGTTCCAGACCAGCCTGGCCAACATGGTGAAACCCCATCTTACTAAAAATACAAAAATTAGCCAGGTGTGGTGGTGTGCACCTGTAATCCCAGCTACTCAGGAGGCTAAGCTGGGATCCGTTGAACCTGGGAGGCGGGAGTTGCAGTGAGCTGAGATCGCGCCATTGCACTCCTCATGGGAGACAGAGCAAAACTCTCTCTCTCAAAAAAAAAAAAAAAAAAAAAAAAGGGCTTTTTGCCATGTTTATATAAATTATTATGGCAGTATCACCATGATATATTTTTGTCAAATATGTTAAACCTGAGTTTTGCCAAACCTTAAGACTGAACTTTCAGTTTATAGAAAATATGGGGAGCCAGGCATGGTGGTGCATGCCTGTAGTCGCAGCTACTTGGGAGGCTCAGCTGAGGATCCCTTGAGTCAGGAGCTTAAGGCTGTAGTGAGCTGTGATCTTGCTGTTGCACTCCAGTCTAGGTAACAGTAAGATCCTGTCTCAAAAAAAAAAAAAAGCCAAAACAATGTACAAACCCCTTTTTTGGATTCAAGTCCCAAATATTAACTGTAGAATTAAATTTGGTGGTGGTGGTAGGGAACCATTGGGGAAATCTGAATATGAACTAGATGTTAGAGTATAATAAGGATAAAATGCTATGATGTCTGGAATTTTCTTTAAACAACTTGAACAATATGCTAGCAAATAATAGCAAAATATTAATTTCAGTTGAAATAGGGCATACGGGGATTCACAATACCAGTCTCTCTAGTGATTATTTGAAAGTATTCATAATAAAGATTAAAATAACACTTAAAAACATGAAAGAAAAGAAAATTCTACAGCTTTTTTCAGAGACATACTTTAATTTCTTTATACCACTCATAGTCAGGATGTGTTTGTATAGGTAACCTAACTCTCATGCTCGTTCCCCTTGATTCTGCTTCCTATGAAAATATATAACAAGTAGGATTATAATTTGTGTTCTTGAAACAAGTGGTCCATGGACCCCTGAGTTTCCTTGAGACCCTTTCAGGAAATCTATGAGGCCAAAACTCTTTGGATAGTAAGAGTAAAATGTTATTTGCTTTTTTATTGTATTGACATTTGCATTAATAGTGCAAAAACAATAGTGGGAAGTTGCTCTTTGAAAAATAGGTTTCCCTCAAATAATAGATTCAAACATTATGGTCATAATTAGCAGTTTTTTAAACTAGAAAAAACATGTTTGTACTATTTGTAAATAAAATTAAATATTCTTTAAAGAAGAGGAAAACTGCTGGTATCTGAGCGTGAGAGAGAGAGGCTGGGGGGAGATTTTTTCAAAACCATTTGAGAATAAATTACATATGTCATGGTCATTTACTCCTAAATAATTCAATATGTAATTCCCATGAATATTCTTTCACAATTATGGTACCTTTGTCAATGTTAGTAAATTTAACTTTAATTATAATATTTTAACCTAATCTCTCTGCATTCCAATTTTATCAAATGAATACTAATGCTCTTTGAAATATTTTACCCCCGTCTAAGATCAGTGTTATATTTAATTGTCATGTCTCTTTAGCTTACTTTAATCTGGAATATTTCCATAGATTTGTTTGTGTTTTCTGACACTTTTGAAGAATATATCTCCTCTTCCTTTAATTAAACATTCCTCATTTTCAGTTTGTCTGATGTCTGATATTGTGTTCTCAGGGTATCAGAACTGGTGGTATCTGATGTCCGTCTGACTTTCATTGGTGATATTATTTATTTATTTATTTATTTTTATTATACTTTAAGTTCTAGGGTATATGTGCACAACGTGTAGGTTTGATACATAGGTATACATGTGCCATGTTGGTTTGCTGCACCCATCAACTCATCATTTACATTAGGTATTTCTCTTAATGCTATGCCTCCCCCAGGGCCCACCTCCTAACAGGCCCTGGTGTGTGATATTCCCCGCCCTGTTACTAAGTGATCTAATTGTTCAGTTCCCACCTATGAGTGAGAACATGCGGTGTTTGGTTTTCTGTCCTTGTGATAGTTTGCTGAGAATGATGGTTTCCAGCTTCATCCATGTTCCTGTAAAGGAAATGAAGTCATCCTTTTCCATGGCTGCATAGTGTTCCATGGTATATGTGTGCCACATTTTCTTAATCCAGTCTATCGTTGATGTACTTTTGGGTTGGTTCCAAGTCTTTGCTATTGTAAATAGTGCCTCAGTAAACATACCTGTACATGTGTTTTTATAGTAGCATGATTTATAATCCTTTGGGTATATACCCAGTAATGGGATTGCTGCGTCAAATGGTATTTCTAGTTCTAGATCCTTGAGGAATTGCCACATTGTCTTCCACAATGGTTGAACTAATTTACACTCCCACCAACAGTGTAAAACATTCCTATTTCTCCACATCCTCTCAAGCATGTGTTGTTTCCTGACTTTTTAATGATCACCATTCTAACTGGCATGAGATGGTATCTCGTTGTGATTTCGATTTGCATTTCTCTGATGGCCAGTGATGATGAGCATTTTTTCATGTGTCTGTTAGCTGCATAAAAGTCTTCTTTTGAGAAGTGTCTGTTCATATCCTTCACCCACTTTTTGATGGGGTTGTTTGATTTTTTGTTGTAAATTTGTTTGAGTTCTTTGTAGATTCTGGATATTAGCCCTTTGTCAGATGGGTAGATTG
>NW_016816015.1:981887-1000430 GCF_001698545.2 Rhinopithecus bieti
TTTTTTTTTGAGATGGAGTTTCACTCTGTCACCTGGGCTGGAGTGCAGTGGTGCGATCTCGGCTCATTGCAAGCTCAGCCTCCCGGGTTCATGCAATTCTCCCGCCTCAGCCTCCTAAGTAGCTGGCACTACAGGCACCTGCCACGACGCCTGGCTAATTTTTTGTATTTTAGTAGAGATGGGGTTTCACTGTGTTAACCAGGATGGTCTTGATTTCCTGACTTCATGATCCACCTGCCTCAGCCTCCCAAAGTGCTGGGATTACAGGCATGAGCCACCTCACCCAGCCGGAATGCCTGTGATTTTTGCACATTGATTTTGTATCCTGAGACTTTGCTGAAGTTGCTTATTAGCTTAAGGAGATTTTGGGCTGAGACGATGGGGTTTTCTAAACGTGCAATCATGACATCTGCAAACAGGGACAATTTGACATCCTCATTTCCTAATTGAATACCCTTTATTTCTTTCTCTTGCCTGATTGCCCTGGCTAGAGCTTCCAACACTATGTTGAATAGGAGTGATGAGAGAGGGCATCCTTGTCTTGTACCGGTTTTCCAAGGGAGTGCTTCCAGGTTTTGTCCATTCAGTATGATACTGGTTGTGGGTTTGTCACAAATAGCTCTTATTATTTTGAGATATGTTCCATCATTACCTAGTTTGTTGATAGTTTTGGCATGAAGGCTGTTGAATTTTGTTGAAGGTGTTTTCTGCATCAGTTGAGATAATCATGTGTTTTTTTTCATTGGTTCTGTTTATGTGATGGATTATGTTTATTGGTTTGCATATGTTGAACCAGCCTTGGATCCCAGGGATGAAGCCAACATGATCATGGTGGATAAGCTTTTTGACATGCTGCTGGATTCCGTTTGCCAGTATTTTATTGAGGATTTTCACATCGATGTGTGTGTGTCTCTGCCAGGCTTTGGTATCAGGATGATGCTGGCCTCATAAAATGAGTTAGGGAGGATTCCCTCTTTTTCTATTAATTGGAATAGGTTTCAGAAGGAATGCTACCAGCTCCTCTTTGTACCTCTGGTAGAATTTGGCTGTGAATCCTTCTGGTCCTGGACTCTTTTGGTTGGTAGGCTATTATAGCCTAAATTTCAGAGCCTGTTATTGGTCCATTCAGAGATTCAACTTCTTCCTAATTTAGTCTTGGAGGGTGTATCTGTCCAGGAATTTACCCATTTCTTCTAGATTTTCTAGTTTATTTGCATAGAGGTATTTATAGTATTCTCTGATGGTAGTTTGTATTTCTGTGGGATCAGTGGTGATATCATCCCCTTTATCATTTTTCATTTTGTCTTTTTGATTCTTCTCTCTTCTTCTTTGTTAGTCTTGCTAGTGGTCTATCAATTTTGTTGGTCTTTTGAAAAAACCAGCTCCCGGATTCATTGAATTTTTTTGAAGGTTTTTTGTTTCTCTTTTTCAGTTCTGCTCTAATCTTAGTTATTTCTTGCCTTCTGCTAGCTTTTGAATGTGTTTGCTCTTGCTTCTCTAGTTCTTTTAATTGTGATGTGAAGGTGTCAAATTTAGATCTTTCCTGCTTTCTCTTGTGGGCATTTAGTGCTATAAATTTGCCTCTACACACTGCTTTAAATGTGTCCCAGAGATTCAGGTACGTTGTGTCTTTGTTCTCATTGGTTTCAAAGAACATCTTTATTTCTGCCTTCATTTCATTATTTACACAGTAGTCTTTCAGGAGCAGGTTGTTCAGTTTCCATGTAGTTGAGTGGTTTTGAGTGAGTTTCTTAATTCTGAGTTCTAATATGATTGCACTGTGGTCTGAGAGACAGTTTGTTGTGATTTATGTTCTTTTACATTTGCTGAGGAGTGCTTTACTTCCAATTATGTGGTCAACTTTAGAGTTAAGTGCGATGTGGTGCTGAAAAGAAAGTATATCCTGTTGATTTGGGGTGGAGAATTCTGTAGATGTCTGTTAGGTCCACTTGTTTCACGTTTGCGTTCAGGTCCTGGATATCTTTGTTAATGTTTTGTGTCATTGATCTGTCTAATATTGACAGTGAGGTGTTAAAGTNCCCCTGCTTTTTTTTTGTTCTCCATTTGCTTGGTAGATCTTCCTCCATCTCTTTATTTTGAGCTTTTGTGCATCTCTGCATGTGAGATGGGCCTCCTGAATACAGCACACTGATGGGTCTTAACTCTTTATCCAATTTGCCAGTCTGTGTCTTTTAATTGGAACATTTAGCCTATTTACATTTAAGGTTAATATTGTTATGTGTGAATTTGATCCTGTTATTATGATGTTCGCTGGTTATTTTGCCCGTTAATTGATGCAGTTTCTTCATAGCATTGATTGTCTTTACAATTTGCCATGTTTTTGCAGTGGCTGGTGCCAGTTGTTCCTTTCTGTGTTTATTGCTTCCTTCAGGAACTCTTGAAGGTAGGCCTGGTGGTGACAAAATCTCTCAGCATTTGCTTGTCTGTAAAGGTTTTTATTTCTCCTTCACTTATGAAGCTTAGTTTAGCTGGATATGAAATTCTGTGTTGAAAATTATTTTCTTTAAGAATGTTGAATATTGGTCCCCACTCTCTTCTGGCTTGCAGAGTTTCTGCCAGGTGATCCACTGTTAGTCTGATGGGCTTCTCTTTGTGGTTAACTCAACCTTTTTCTCTGGCTGCCTTTAACACTTCTTCCTTCACTTCAACCTTGGTGAATCTGACAGTTATGTGTCTTGGGTTTGCTCTTCTTGAGGAGTATCTTTGTGGTGTTCTCTGTATTTTCTGAATTTGAATGTTGGCCTGCCTTGCTAGGTTGGGGAAGTTCTCCTGGAAAATATCCTGAAGAGTGTTTTCCAACTTGGTTCCATTCTTCCCATCACTTTCAGGTGCACCAATGAAACGTAGATTTGGTCTTTCCACAAAATCCCATATTTCTTGGAGCCTTTGTTTGTTTCTTTTACTCTTTTTTCCCTAGCTTGTCTTCTCACTTAATTTCATTAATTTGATCTTCAGTCACTGATAGTCTTTCTTCCACTTGATTGAATTAGCTATTGAAGCTTGTGCATGTGTCACGTAGTTCTTCAGCTCCATCCAGTCATTTAAGGTCTTCTCTGTACTCTTTATTCTGGTTAGGCATTTGTCTAATCTTTTTTCAAGGTTTTCAGCTTCCTTGCGATGGGTTCGAACATCCTCCTTTAGCTCGGAGAAGTTTGTTATTACCGACCTTCTGAAGCCTGCTTCTGTCCACTCATCAAAGTCATTCTCCATCTAGATTTGTTCCATTGCTGGCAAGGAACTGCTATCCTTTTGAGGAGAAAAGGTGTTCTGGTGTTTAGAATTTTCAGCTTTTCTGCTCTGGTTTCTCCCCATCTCTGTGGTTTTGTCTACCTTTTTTCTTTGATGTTGGTGACCTACAGATGGGGTTTTGGTATAGATGATATTTTTGTTGATGGTGATGCTATTCCTTTCTCTTTGTTAGTTTTCCTTCCAACAGTCATGTCCCTAAGCTGCAGGTCTGTTGGAGTTTGCTGGAGCTCCACTCCAGACCCTGTTTGCCTGGGTGTCACCAGCAGAGACTGCAGAACAGCAAATATTGCAGAACAGCAAATATTGCTGCCTGATCCTTCCTCTGGAAGCTTCATCCCAGATGGGCAGCTGTCTATATGAGGTGTCAGTTGGCCCCTACTGGCAAGTGTCTCCCAGTTAGGGTACTCGGGCCCGGGTCAGGGACCCACTTGAGGAGGCAGTCTGTCCTTTCTCAGAGTTCAAACACCATGCTGGGAGAACAACTGCTCTCTTCAGAGCTGTCAGACAGGGACATTTAAGTCTGTAGAAGTTGTCTGCTGCCATTTTTTCAGCTATGCCCTGCCCACAGAGGTGGAGTCTAGATGCAGTAGGTGTTGTTGAGCTGCGGTGGACTCCACCCAGTTCGAGCTTCCTGGCTGCTTTGTTTACCTACCCAAGCCTCAGCAATGGTGGGCGCCCCTCCTCCAGCCAGGCTGCCACCTCGGAGATCGATCTCAGACTGCTGCACTAGCAGTGAGCAAGGCTCCGTGGGCATGGGACCCACCGAACCGGGCATGGGAGAGAATCTCTTTGTCTGCCAGTTGTTAAGACCTTGGGAAAAGCATGGTATTTGGGCAGGAGTGCCTCGTTTTTCCAAGTCGTCTGTCACAGCTTCCCTTGGCTAGGAAAGGGAATTCCCCCGACCCCTTGTGCTTCCTGGGTGAGGCAATGCCCTGCCCTTCTTCAGCTCACCCTCCATGGGCTGCACCCACTGTCCAACCAACCCAATGAGATGAACCAGGTACCTCAGTTGGAAATGCAGAAATTACCCATCTTCTGTTTTGATCATGCTGGGAGCTGCAGAGTGGAGCTGTTCCTTTTCGGCCATCTTGGAACACTGCTCTGGTGATGTTAATTTTGATCATCTGATCAAGATGTTTTCTGATTCTCCACTGTGATAATTACTGTTTTCACTTGCAATAAAGGAGGAACCTGTGGAGATACAGTCTAACACCATGCAAATATCCTTCTAGTCATCAAAATGTCTCTCTAGATTTAATATCTAGTGATGAATTTTGCCTGATCCAACCTTATAAAAATGGCTTTCTTAAGGTATAATCTACATGCCATAGAATTCATTTTTTATACATGTCCAATTCAATTAATTTTAGTACATTTACAGAGTTGTATGGCCATCACCACAATCTAATTTTAGAACATTTTCATCATCCCAAAAGAAATCTTGTGCTCATTTGCACACTATTTTCACATTTTATAATTTCTTAAGGTAGAAAGTTAGATTATTCAAAAATTTTCTTCTTTGTAACATAGACATTTATAGCTATAAATTTCTCTCTGAACACTGTATTAGCTATATCCCATCAATTTGGTATGTTGTGTTTTTTATTCAGTTCAAAATATTTTATAATTTCCCTTGTTCTTTGTTTTTGATCCATGAGTTATTTATACACGTGTTGTTTAATTTCCACGTTTGTGGATTCCCCAAATTTGCTGTGGTGTTGATTTGTAATTTCATTCCATTGTGGTCAGAGAACATTCTTTGTATAGTTTCAATACTTTTAAACTGAGGCTTGTTTTTATTACCTATGTGGTCTATCCTGGAAAATCTTCCAAATACATTTGAGAAGGATTTGTATTCTTCTATTGTGGATGGAATGTTCTACAGACGTCATTTAGGTCAGTTGTTCATATAGTGTTGTTTAAGTCTATTATAGACTTTATAATTTTCCATTTAGTTGTTCTACTCATTGTCAAGAGTAGGGCATTGAGATCTCCAACTATTGCTACAGAATTGTCTATGTCTCCCTTTAGTTCTGTCAGTTTTTGCTTCATTCTGGAGCTCTGTTGTCAGGCCAATATATACATTTATTGTAATATCTTCTCAATGAACTGACTGTATTTTAAGATGCCTCTTTTTGTTTCTAGTAACAGTTTCTGTCTTAAAGCCTATTTTGTCTGATATTAGTATAGCCACTTAGTTCACTTATGCCTGCTGTTTGCTTGGCATATCTTTTCATAACCCTTTTTTTTAAACCTACTTTTGAAAAAAACCCTAAAGCATGTCTCTTGTAACATCATAAAACTGAATTTTGCTTGTATTTTTGTAATCAAGTCTTACAACCTGTGCCTTTACTTTGGAGTGTTTAACTCATTCACATGTAATGCCAGTATTGATATAGTTAGGCATATGTCTTCCATTTTGTTATTTGTTTTCTACAGGCCTTCTATCTTTTTGTTCCTCTATTTCTCCTCTATTGCCTTGTTTTGTATTACATGATTATTTTCTAGTATACCATTTTAATTTCTTTCTTAATTTTAAAAATCAATTTTAAGTCATTTCCTAATGGTTCTTCCAAGGGCTTACAACATACACCTTGTCAGAATGTACTTCAGTTTATAGGAATGTAATTCCAGTAAGATAGAAAAATTTTATTCCAATATAGTTCCATTCCCTCTCCACATCTTTGTGCTATTATATACATACAAAAATATAGCATTATAAATATTATTTGAGCTGGGCCTGGTGGCTTGCACCTGTAATCCCAGCTGTTCAGGAAGCTGAGACAGTAGATTCCTTGAGGCTAGGGGCTTGAAACTAGCCTGGACAACACAGTGAGACCTTGTCTCTAAAACATTCTAAAGATTAGCTGGACATGGTGGTGCATGCCTGTAGTCCCAGCTACTTGGGAGGCTGTAGTGAGAGGACTGCTTGAGCATATGTTGAGCCATCCTTGCATCCCAGGGATAAATCCCACTTCATCATGATTTAAACTCCCTTCTAATGTGCTGTTGAATTTAGTTTGCTAGTATTTTGTTGAGGATGTCTACATCTATGTTCATCAGAGATACTGGTTTGTAATTTTCTTTTCTTATAGTGTTCTTGTGTGGCTTTGGTGTCAGGGTATTGCTGGGTTTATGAGTTTGGAAGTATTTTTTCTTCTTCAATTTTTCAGAAGAGTTTGAGAAAGATTGACATTTATTCTTTTTTGAATGTTTAGTAGAACTCATCAGTAAAGCTGACAGTCCTGGGCTTTTCATTGCTGGGAAGTTTTGACTACTGGTTCAATATCCTTACTCATTATTTGTCTGTTCAGATTTATTATTTTTTTCATTATTCAGTCTTGGTAGGTTGTACGTTCTAGAAATTTGTCCCTTTTGCTTAGGTTTTCCAATTTTTTGGCATATAATTGTTCATATCAGTCTCTTATGATCCTTTGTATTTCTGTAGTATCAATTTTAAAGTCTCCCTTTCATTTATAATTTTGAGTTTTCTTTCTTTTTTTGTTAGTCTAGCTAAGGGCTTGCCAATTTTGTTTATCTTTTCAAAAAACTGTAATTGATCTTTCTACTGTTTTTCAGGTCTCTATTTTATTTAATTCTGCTCTAATCTTTATTGTTTTCTTTCTTTGTTAATTTTGAGCTTACTTTGGTCTTCTGGGTCCCTGAGGTATAAAATTAGGTTGTTTCAAGATTTTTTTTTCTGAATGTTGGCATTTATCACTATAAACTTTCCTCTTGGAACTGCTTTTGCTGCATCCCATAAGTTTTGGTGTGCTGTGTTTCTATTCTCATTTGTCTCAAGATGTTTTTGATTTCCCTTTTGACCCACTTGTTTAGAGATGTGTTAATTTCCCATTTATTTGTGAATTCTCAGTTTTTTCTCTATTTCTAGTTTCATACCATGGTAGAAAAAAAAGATACTCAATATGATTTCAAACTTCTTAAATGTGTTAAGACTTGTTTTGTAGCATAACATATGATTTATCCTGGAGAATGTTCTTAAGATTATGTTTTCTGCTGCCGTTAAATGGCATGTTTTGAATATTTCTGTTACGTCTATTTGGTTTATATTGTTTTCTAGTCTATTATTTATTGATTTTTCTGTCTGATCTGTCCATGGTTGAAAGTAAAGTATTGAAGTCCCTACTATTATTGTGTTGCTGTCTTATTTCTTCCTTCAGTTCTATTTATTTGCTTCTTATATTTAGGAGCATAATTTTGGGTTCATATATATTTATAAGTGGTATATCCTCTTGATGAATGGACCCCTTTATCATTATATTATTATTTTGTCTCTTGTGAGAGTTTTTGACTTGAAGTCTATTTTGTCTCATATAAGTATAACCACACTGCTCTGTGTCCTTAATGCTAAAGTGAGTGCTTTTTAATCCATTCAGTCACTCTATGTCTTTCGTTTTGAGAATTTAATACATTTTCACTTAAAGTAATTATTGATAGTTAAGGATTAATTTTGCCATTTCGTTGATTGTTTTCTGATGGTTTTGTAGTCCCTTTGTTCCTTATGCTGTCTTGCATCGTGATTTGACAGTTTTTTTTGGTAGTGATAATTGTTTGATTTGTTTCACTTTATATGTCTACTACAGGTTTCTTTTCCTTTGTGATCACCATGAGACTTACCTAAAACATCATATAACAGCCTGTTT
Source organism: Rhinopithecus bieti (assembly GCF_001698545.2). NCBI lineage: Eukaryota > Metazoa > Chordata > Mammalia > Primates > Cercopithecidae > Rhinopithecus > Rhinopithecus bieti. The sequence goes on from NW_016816015.1 coordinate 989,822, forward strand.
TAAGCTGACAACAACTTAACTTTGTTCACAAAAATTCTACACTTTCACTTCTCCCCATTTATGTTTTGATATCACAGTTTACATATTTTATATTGTGTAGCCGTTAACAAAGTATTATAGCTAGAATTATTTTTATGACTTTCGTCTTTTAACTTTTATACTAGAGTTAAAAATGATTACATACCACCATTACAATATTACAATATTCTTGATTTGACTATATACTCAGTGTTACCAGTGAGTTTTATACTTTCATATATTGTCTTTTTTTAAAAAATAGTTATTTTTCTTATGGAGACCATCTCTAGAATCTAGGAAGTCTCTGGGTCTGAGGGATGGAAAGTTCTTCCTACTATGAATGAGAGTGGACTCTTCCCCTCACTCCCAACTGAAACCACCAATACCCAGAATCTTCTAGAATTCTGACTTAGAGTCCTTGTTATAGAAGACCTTGTTGCTATGGAACATGAAACTGTGTCTGTCAGATGGAGAGATTCCCTTAAGAGCCTTAAATAGCCCTGAAAGTACACCGGGACAGTTTGCAATGGAATTAAAATTAGAAGTGAATATTTTTGGTTCCCTTGAAGCTTTCTGGGAACTCAAAATTATTAAGAGTCAGGGACAGTCCAGAGGAAGAGCATCTGCAAACATGGGTTCCTAGAAGTACAGACGGACGTGGCTTTTTGTAGAACTTGGTTGGGAGTGGTGCCTCGTGTGAGCAGAATGGCCTGGCTTGGCCAGTGCTTCCCGGCAGCACGCGGCTCTGCCGGCCTCCAGAATTTCCCCGTTCTGAGCTTGATGCCCCTAGCCTGTCCCCTACCTACTTCATCCCCTCCCCTCTAGCCTTCTCACAGGGGTGATTGCTACTTCTCTCTTTTCTTAGGCCTAGGCAAGTTTTAGAGGAGTTCCCAAGCATTGTCACAAGGCCAGTGTGCTGGAGGCCAGTGTGCTCGCTGGGCAGGATGGCCTGGGCTTGCGTGTGGACCGAGGGCTCTCCTGGGGCCTTCCCTTTTCCCAGTCACTGTCCGAGCCACAGAAGCAGTGCACTTATTGTATGTCTGTTCTTAACATAGCTTCTCTTTCTACATTAAAAAAAAAAAAAATCATTATTGCATTTTGGAAAGCAGTGCTCATCAAAAGCAACTTTTAAAACTTATTTTATTGTTCCTTTAAATGTTCTCTCCCGCTGAAACTGCCCTAGAGAGGCTAGCTGCTACTCTTTCATTTCCCCGCATCAGGATATTCACCACGTCACTGAGTGGAGATGACTCCAGATGTGTTTAAAGACTGGATAATTTACCTGTACTGTGTAGGAAATTACCTCCTTAATTACCTGGTAGAATTGTCAGCAGACATGTTCATCCGATGATAGTACTGCAGTTTTCTATTAATAATTTTCAGAGTTTTATCTAACCTACACTCATGTACAGATTTTTAAAAGTGTTAAAATGTAACTGATCAGTATTGATCAATCATTGTCTTGATTTTTTTTTACAGTGTATATTTCTAATAATATTTTTTAAAGCCAAGAGAACTGGTTGAATGAGTGTTTATTTTCCTGAAGGCATTTTTAAGATAAACCTTCCTAATGGCCTGTAAACTTTGCAAATGTATGTAGTTTGATACATATTGTCACATTTGAAAATCTTGTGAGTTGTAACTGGTTTTATACAAAATATAGAATAGTGGATATTATTTAATTAAATATTAATGTTGAACAAATTTATTTTTAATTTTTATTTTTCCATAAGTTATTGGGATATTGGGGTATGGGTAGTATTTGGTTACATAAGTTCTTTAGTGGTGATTTGTGAGATTTTGGTTCACCCATCACCCAAGCAGTATACACTGCACCATATTTGTAGTCTTTTATCCCTCACCGCCTCCTACCCTTCCCCCCAAGTCCCCAAAGTCCATTGTATCATTCTTATGCCTTTGCATCCTCATAGCTTAGCTCCCACATATCAGTGAGAACATATAATGTTTGGTTTTCCATTCCTGAGTTACATCGCTTAGAATAATAGTCTCTAATCTCATCCAGGTCACTGCAAGTGCTGTTAATTCATTCCTTTTGATGGCTGGCTGCATGGTATTCCATTCTGTGTGTGTGTGTGTGTGTGTGATATATATATATCACACACACACATATATATACACATATATATGTATATATATAAACACACATACATACACACATATATGTGTGTGTGTGTATATATACACAAACATACATACACACATATATATGTGTATATATATATCACAGTTTCTTTATCCATTTGTTGATTGGTGGGCATTTGGTTGGTTCCATGATCTTGCAACTGTGAATTGTTCTGCTATAAACATGCATGCACAAGTATCTTTTTAAAATAATGACTTCTTTTCCCCTGGATAAATACCTAGTAGTGGGATTGCTGGATCAAATGGTAATTCTACTTTAAGCTCTTTAAGGAATCTCCACATTGTTTTCCATAGTGGCCGTACTGGTTTACATTCCCACCAGCAGTGCAGAAGTGTTCCCTCTTCACCACATATATGCCAACATCTACTGTGTTTTTTATTTTTTATTTTTATTTTTTGATTATGGCCATTCTTGCAGGAGTGAGGTAGTATTGCATTGTGGTTTTCATTTGCATTTCCCTGATCATTAGTGATGTTGGGCATTTTTTCATGTATTTGTTGCCATTTGTATATCATCTTTTGAGAACTGTCTATTCAGGTCCTTAGTCCACTTTTTGATGGGATTGGTTTTTTCTTACTGATTTGAGTTCATTGTGGATTCTGGATATTAGTCATTTGTTAGATGTATAGATTATGAAGATTTTATCCCACTCTGTGGTTGTCTGTTTACTCTGCTGACTGTTCCTTTTGCTGTGCAATACTCCTTAGTTTAATTAGGTCCCAGCTATTTATCTTTGTTTTTATTGCATTTGCTTTTGGGCTCCTGGTCATGAAATCCTTGCCTAAGCCAATGTCTAAGGGTTTTTCCAATGTTGTCTTCTAAAATTTTTATAGTTTCAGAACTTAGGTTTAAGTCCTTAATCCATCTTGAGGTGATTTTTGTGTAAGATACCAGATGAGGATCCAGTTTCATTCTCCTACACGTGACTAGCCAATTATGCCAGCACCATTTGTCCATTTGTTGAAAAGGGTGTCCTTTCCCCACTTTATGTTTTTGTTTGCTTTGTCAAAGATCAATTGGCTGTAAGTATTTGAGTTTATTTCTGGGTTCTCTATTCTGTTTCACTGGTCTATGTGCCTGTCAATGCTGTTTCTATACCAGTACCATGGTGTTTTGGTGACTGTGGCCTTAAGTATGGTTTGAAATCAGGTAGTGTGATGCCTCCCGATTTGTTCTTTTATCTCAGCCTTTTTTGTCTATGCGGGCTCTGTTTTGGATCTGTATGAATTTTAGAATTATTATTTATAATTCTGTAAAGAATGATGGTGGTATTCTAATGGGGATTACATTGAGTTTGTAGATTGCTTTTGGCATATGGTCATTTTCACAATATTGATTCTACCCATCCATGAACATGGGATGTGTTTCCATTTGCTTGTGTTGTCTGTGATATCTTTTAGCAGTGTTTTGTAGTTTTCCTTGTAGAGGTCTTTTGACTCCTTTGTTAGGTATATTCCTAAGTATTTTATTAATTTATTTTGCAGCTATTGTAAAAGGGGTTGAGTTCTTGATTTGATTCTCTGCTTGGTTGCTGTTGCTGTATATAAGAGCTACTGATTTGTGTATATTAATCTTGTATCTGGAAACTTTGCTGAATTCTTTTATCAGTTCTAGGAGTTTTCTAGAGGAGTCCTTAGGGTTTTCAAGGTAAACAATCATATCATCAGCAAACAGTAGCAGTATGACTTTCTCTTTGCCAATTTGGATGCCCTTGATTTCTTTATCTTGTTGAATGCTCTGCCTGGGACTTCCAGTACAATGTTGAAGAGGAGTGATGAGAGTGGGCATCCTTTCTATTTCCAGTTCTCAGAAGGAATGCTCTCAACTTTTCCCCATTCAGTATTATGCTGACTTTGGGTTTGTCATAGATGGCTTTTATTACATTATGTCCCTTGTATGCTGATTTTGCTGAGAGTTTTAATCCTAAAGTGATGCTGGATTTTGTCAAATGCTTTTTCTGCATCTGTTGAGATAATCATGTGATTTTGCTTTTAATTCTGTTTTGTGGTGTATCACACATTTATTGACTTGCATATGTTAAACCATCCCTGCATCCCTGGTATGAAATTCAATTAATCATGGTGGATTGTCTTTTTGATATGTTGTTGGATTTGGTTAGCTAGTATTTTGATAAGAATTTTAGCATCTATGTTCTTCAAGGATATTGGCCTGTTATTTTCTTTTTTGGTTATGGTCCTTTCCTGGTTTTGGTACTGGGGTGATGCTGGCTTCATAGAATGAATTGGCAAGGGTTCGTTCTTTCTCTATCTTGTGGAATAGTGTCAAAGGGATTGGTATGAATTCTTCTTTGAATGTCTTGTAGAATTTTTCTGTGAATCCATCTGGTCCTGGACTATTTTTTGTTGGTAATTTTTAAATTACTATTTTAATCTCTCTGCTTGTTAGTGGTATGTTCAGGTTATCTAATTCTTCCTTATTTAAGCTAGGTAGGTTGTATTTTTCCAGGCATTTTTTTCATCTCTTCTAGGTTTTCTAGTTTATATGCATAAAGGTGTTCATAGTAGCTTTGAATGATTTTTTGTATTTCAGTGGTGTCAGTTGTAATATCTCCTGTTTCATTTCTTAGTGAGATTATTTGGATTTTCTCTGTTGTTTTCTTGGTTAATGTTGCTAATGGTCTATCAATTTTATTTTATCTTTTTAAAGAACCAGCTTTTTGTTTCATTTATCTTTTGTATTTTTTTGGTTTCAATTTTATTTAGTTCTGCTTTGATCTTGATTATTTCCTTTCTTCTGCTGGGTTTGGGTTTGGTTTTTTCTTGTTTCTCTAGTTCCTCAAGGTGTGACCTTAGATTTTCTGTTTGTGTTCTTTCAGACATTTTGATGTAGGTATTTAGGGTTATGAACTTTTGTCTTAGCACCACCTTTGCTGTATCCTAGAGGTTTTGATAAGTTGTGTCATTATTGTCATTCAGTTTGAAGAATTTTTAAATTTTCATCTTGATTTCATTTTTGACCCAATACTCATTCAGGAGCAGGTTATTTAATTTCCATGTATTTGCATAGTTTTGAAGATTCATTTTGGAGTTGATTTCCAGTTTTATTCCACTGTGGTGTGAAAGAGTGCTTGATATAATTTCAATTTTCTTAAATTTACTGAGGCTCATTTTATGGCCTATCATATCGTATGGTCTATCTTGGAGAAAGCTCCATGTGCTGTTGAATAGAATGTGTAGTCTTTGGTTGTTAGATGAGAGGTTCTATACATATCTGTTAAGTTCATTTATTCTAAGGTATAATTTAAATCCATTATTTCTTTGTTGACTTTCTGTCTTGATGACCTGTCTCATGCTTTCAGTGGAGTATTGAAGTCTCCTACTATTATTGTGTTGCTGTCTATGTCATTTCTTAGGTCTATTAGTAATTGTTTTGTAAATTAGAGAGCTCCCGTGTTAGGTTCATATATGTTTAGGATTGTGATATTTTCCTGTTGGACAAGGCCTTTTACCATTATGTACTGTCCCTCTTTGCCTCTTTTAACTGCTGTTGCTTTAAAATTTGTTTTGTCTGACAAAAGAATAGCTATCCCTCCTTTCTTTGGGTATCTATTTGCATGAAATGCCTTTTTCCACCCCTTTACTTTAAGCTTATGTGAGTCCTTATGTGTTAGTTGAGTCTCCTGAAGGCAGTAGATAGTTGCTTGGTGAGTTCTTATCCATTCTGCAGTTCTGCATCTTTTAGGTGGAGCATTTAGGCCATTTACATTCAATGTTAGTATTGAAATGTGAGGTACCATTGCTTTCATTGTGCTTTTGTTGCCTGTGTACTTCAGTTTTTTGTTTTGCTTTTAACTTGTATTTTTGTTTTATAGGTCCTGTGTGATTTATGCTTTAAAGAGGTTCCGTTTTGATGTGTTTCCAGGATTTGTTTCAAGATTTAGAGCTCCTTTACACAGTTTTGGTGGTGGTGGTTTGGTAGTGGTGAATTCTCTTGGCCTTTGTCTGAAAATGACTGTATCTTTCCTTTATATGTGATACTTAGTTTTGCTGGATTCAAAATTCTTAGCTGATAATTGTTTTGTTTGAGGAGCCTGAAGATAGATCCCCAGTCCTTTCTAGCTTGTAGGGTTTCTGCTGAGAAATCTGCTGTTAATCTGATACGTTTTCCTTTAACGTTACCTGATGCTTCTGTCTCACAGCTCTTAAGATTCTTTGTTTTGACTTTGGATAACTTGATGACAGTGTGCCTAGGTGAAGATCTTTTTGCAATGAATTTCCCAGGTGTTCTTTGTGCTTCTTGTATTTGGATGTCTAGGTCTCTTGCAAGGCTGGGGAAGTTTTCCTCAATTATTCCCCCAAATATATTTTCTGGACTTTCAGAATTACCTTCATCCTCAGGTACACTGATTACTCTTACATTTGGTTGTTTAACATAATCTCAGACTTCTTGGAGGCTTTGTTCATATTTTCTTATTCTTTTTTCTTTGTCTTTGTTGGATTGGGTTAATTCAAAGACCTTGTCTTTGAGCTCTGAATTTTTACTTATTCAATTCTATTGCTGAGACTTCCCAGAGCATTCTGCATTTCTAAAAGTGGGTCCGAAGTTTCCTGAGTTTTTCATTGTTTTTTCTTTAAGCTGTTTCAGTGAGTATTTCTCCCTTTACTTCTTGTATCCTTTTTTGGGGGGGGGTTTCCTTGCATTGGGCTTCACTTTTCTCTTGTCCCTCCCTGATTAGCTTAATAACTAACCTCCTGAATTCTTTTTCAGGTAAATCAGGAATTTCTTCTTTGTTTGGATCATTTTCTGGTGAACTAGTGTGATTTTTTGGGGGGTGTTGAAGAGCCTTGTTTTGTCATTTTGCCAGGGTTGGTTTTCTCGTTCTTTTTCATTGGGGTAGGCTCTGTCAGAGGGAAAGTCTAGGGCTGAAGTCTGTTGTTCAGATTCTTTTGTCCCATGGGCTCTTCCATTGATGTAGTATTCTCCCCTTTTTCCTGTGGATGTGGCTTCCTGTGAGCTGAACTGCAGTGTTTGTTGTCTTTCTTATGGGTCTAGTCACCCAGTGAATCTACCTGGCTCCAGGCTGGTATTGAGGATTTTCTGCACAGAGTCCTGTGACGTAAGCTGTCTATGAGTTTCTGAGCTGTGGATACCAGCGCCTATTCCAGTGCAGATGGCGGAGGGTGCAGTGGACTCCATGAGGGTCCTTAGCTTTTGTGGTTTAATGCTCTATTTTTGTGCTGGTTGGCCTCCTGCCAGGAGGTTTGTGCTTTCCAGAAAGCATCAGCTATCGTAGTTATGGAGAGGGACTGGTGGTGGGCAGGGCCCTGGAACTCCCAAGATTATATGCCCTTTGTCTTCCACTACCAGGGTGGATTGGGAAGCACCATCAGGTGGGGACAGGGCTAGGCATGTCTGAGCTCAGGCTCACCTTGGGTGGGTCTTGCTGCAGCTGCTGTGGTGAGTAGGGGTGAGATTTCCAGGTCACTGGAGTTGTGTACCTAGGAGGATTATGGCTGCCTCTGCTGAGTCATGCAGGTTGTCAGGAAAGTGGGGGAAAGCTGGCCGTCATAGGCCTCACTTAGTTCCCATGCAAACTGAAGGGCCACCCTCACTCCCACCATGCCCTCAACCCTGCCTGCTAAAAGCCCCAAGTCTGTTTCCAGGCAGACTTTGAATATGTTATCCCATTCTGCAGGTCTGCACAGTTTCTGTTGAGAAATCTGCTTAGAGTCTTATGGGGATTTTGATTGCATGAAATGAATTGCTTTTCTCTTGTTGCTTTCAAAATTCCCTCTGTCATCAACTTTATTTGTTTGTTTATTTATTTATTTATTTATTTTTGAGATGGAGTCTTATTCTGGCACCCAGGCTGGAGTGCATTGGTGTGATCTTGGTTCACTGTAGCCTCCACCTCCCAGGTTCAAGTGATTCTACTGCCTCGGCCTCCTGAATAGCTGGGATTACAGGTGCATGCCATAACACCTGGCTAATTTTTGTATTTTTAGTAGAGATGGGGTTTTGCCATTTTGGCCAGGCTGGTCTCGAACTCCTGACCTCAAGTGATCTGTATGCCTCAGCCTCCTGAAGTGCTGGGATTACAGGCATGAGCCACTGACTTTTGACAATTTGTTTATAAAATGTCATGTTGAAAACTTCTTTATGGTGAGTCTATTTGTAGTTCTTTTGGCTTCATAAATCTAACTGTTCATATCCCTCCCCAAATTTGGTAATTTTTTGTCATTATTTTTAAAAATAACCTTTCTATTCCTTTATCTTTCTTTGCTCCTTTTGAGGATCCCACTGTGGATATGTTGGTCAATTGATAGTGTTTCATAAATTCCATAGGCTTTCTTCATTGTTTTTCATTCTTTTTTACTTTGTTCCTCGACTGAATAATTTCAAATGACCTGAATTTAGTTAGCTGATTTTTTCTTCTGCTTGGTCAATTCTGCTGTTGAAACTGTTGTATTTTTTAGTTGAGTCATTGTATTCTGCAGCTTCAGAGTTTCTGTTTGGTTCTTTTTTATTATTTATATTTCTTTGTTAAAAAACAATTTTCATGTATTGTTTTCTTGATTTCTATAGTTGCTTATCTGTGTTCTCTTATAACTCACTGAACTTTTTTTGTTATACCTTTTTCTAAAATTCAAACTTTATTTATTAAATCAAAAAATTAAAGAAGGAAAAATTACAACATTAAATCTTAGAATAAAATAATTGATTATACATGCAAAATAGCATAATTAAAAAATTCTTAGTAAAAGCGAAAAATTCTACAAATATAGTAATCAACGAAAACATTAGAAATATTTCAATAAAGGTAAAGTTAAAAAAGGGAGTGGACTGGCCTCTCACAATTCACTACAGTGTGAGATGTCTGGAAGAGAAAAAAAAAAAAAACAGGAAAGAAGCTGATTCAAACAATCTGAATTGTAGTTATTCACAGAAGACATGGATGTAAACTAGAAAAGCAGGATAATCTATTTTAACTTTCAGAACATGAACTGTTAGAATAACAACATACAGAACATTGGGTAAATGCATGGTCAAAATACTACTCTACGGCAGTAATAGGGGAAACACATCAGGAATAATAACAGCATAACATAGACAATCAACATCTATCTTGACTAGCAAATGTACCAAAAAATACATTTTCTTTTTTTTCCATTTTACCCAGTTCTTTTATTTCCTTTTATTATACTTTAAGTTCCGGGACACATATGCAGAACATGCAGGTGCTACAGTGGTTTGCTGCACCCATCAACCTGTCATCTACATTAGGTATTTCTCCTAATGCTATCTCTCCCCTAGTTCCTCATCCCCTGACAGGCCCTGGGTGGGATGTTCCCCTCCCTGTGTCCATGTGTTCTCATTGTTCAACTCCCACGTATGGGTGAGAACATGTGGTGTTTGGTTTTCTGTTCCTGTGTTAGTTTGCTGAGAATAATGGTTTCCAGCTTCATCCATGTCCCTGCAAAGGACGTGAACTCATCCTTTTTTATGGCTGCATAGTATTCCATGGTGCATATGTGCCATATTTTCTTTATTCAGTCTATTATTGACAGGCATTTGGGTTAGTTCCAAGTCTTTGCTGTTGTGAATAGTGCCGCAGTAAACATACACGTGCATGTGTCTTTATAGTGGAATGATTTATAATCCTTTGGGTATATTCCCAGTAATGGGATTGCTGGATCAAATGGTATTTCTGGTTCCAGATCCTTAAGGAAATACCACATTGTCTTCCATAACTAATTTACACTCCCACCAACAGTGTAAAAGTATTCCTATTTCTCCACATCCTCTCCAGCATCTGTTGTTTCCTGACTTTTAAATGATCACCATTCTAATGGGCGTGAGATGGTATCTCATTGTGGTTTTGATTTGCATTTCTCTAAGGACTAGTGATGTTGAGCACTGTTTCATATATTGGCCGCATAAATGTCTTCTTTTGAAAAGGGTCTGTTCATATCCTTTGTCCACTTTCCAATGACAAAAACCACGCAATTATCCCAACAGATGCAGAATAGGCCTTCAATAAAATTCAACACTCCCTTCGTGCTAAGAACTCTCAATAAACTAGGTATTGATGGAACGTATCTCAAAATGATTAGGGTTACTTATGACAACCCCACAGCCAATATCACACTGCATGGGCAAAAGCTGGAAGCATTCCCTTTGAAAACTGGCACAAGACACGGATGCCCTCTCTCACCACTCCTATTCAACATAGTATTGGAAGTTCTGGCCACAGCAGTCAGGCAAGAGAAAGAAACAAAGGGTATTCAAATAGAAAAAGAGGAAGTCAAATTGTCTCTGTTTGCAGATGACATGATTTTATATTTAGAAAACCCCATCATCTCAGCCCCAAATCTCCTTAAGCTGATAAGCAACTTCAGCAAAGTCTCAGGATACAAAATCAATGTACAAAAATCACAAGCATTCTTATATACCAATCATAGACAG
>NW_016816015.1:1000674-1018203 GCF_001698545.2 Rhinopithecus bieti
TTTCTTCACAGAATTGGAAAAAACTACTTTAAAGTTCGTATGGAACCAAAAAAGAGCCTGCATAGCCAAGACAATCCTAAGCAAAGAGAACAAAGGTGGAGGCATCATGCTACCTGACTTCAAACTATACTATAAGGCTACAGTAACCAAAACAGTATGGTACTGGTACCAAAACAGATATACAGACCAATGGAACAGAACAGCGGCCTTAGAAATAACACAACACATCTACAACCATCTGATCTTTAACAAACCTGACAAAAACAAGCAATGGAGAAGGATTCTCTATTTAATAAATGGTATTGAGAAAACTGGCTAGCCATATGCAGAAAACTGAAACTGGACCCCTTCCTTACACCTTATTCAAAAATTAACTCAAGATGGATTAAAGACTTAAATGTAAGACTTAAAACTATAAAAACCCTAGAATAAAACCTAGGCAATACCATTCAGGACATACGCATGGGCAAGGACTTCATGACTAAAACACCAAAGGCAATTGCAACAAAAGCCAAAATTGACAAATGGGATCAAATTAAACTAAAGAGCTTCTGCACAGCAAAAGAAACTATCAGCAGAGTGAACAGGCAACCTACAGGATGGGAGAAACTTTTTGCAATCTATCCATCTGACAAAGGGCTAATATCCAGAATCTACAAGGAATTTAAATAAATGTACAAGAATAAAAGCTCACTGAACTTCTTTAACATGATTATTTTGAATTATTTTTCAGGTAATGCATAGATTTTCATTTATTTGGGGTCAGCCACTGGAGATTTATTTTGTCTCTGGTGGTATCACGTTTCCTTGATTTTGTATGTATGTTTCTTGAAATTTGCACTGCTGTCTTGGAATTTGAAGTAGTCACTTCCTCTAGTCTTTACTGACTGGCTTCAGGAGAGAAATATCTTTACCAGTCAGCCCAGCTAGAATCTAGGGGTTTCTCATACCTTTTATCTGGATGTGCTTACTCCACTACTCCTTTGTTTTCTCTTGAAGGGGGCATCTTAGGATTGTGTGCTTTCTCTCAATATTCACAAATCTAATAGGGTGCTGAAAGTCTCTTGCTTATGTATCATAGGATAGTGCCTTTGAATGTTTAAGGTTTTGTGCTTTTTTCCAACTAAGCAGAGTTGAGTTATCAACTTATATCCATGTGAATTCTGTGGAGAAATGCATGCAGTGGTTATGGGGAGAAAGAAAGTGGTGCACAGTGCTGGGGGCACTTGTTGGCTAGTTAGCAGGAGGTGGTCTCCCAGTAAGGTGTCTAAGAGCTTGTGGTTAAGCTCTTAGGTCCATGTGTCTGTTAATAGAACCTGTGCTGATTCTTGAGATCTGCATGCTTGTTACTATGATTCTCTGTCCCTTTTCACTGCTCCTAGTTGTCTTCAGATGATTTAGCTATGTTGATCTCAGTGTTCTGGGTAGGCAAGGTAGAAGTGGGTCTCTTGGACAGTGTCTCATAAGACTAAGGAACTTGGGCACTTATTTCACTCTCTTTCCCAAGAAAGAAATTGTAGATTAAAGGGGTCTCTGTTGGCAGAGTTGTGCTACCTGAAGGAGGGGTGATGCACATAAAGTGAAACTGTTCTTTTTACCTTCTATGCATCTATACTGGGATTTTGTGGTTCCACTAGCGTGGTGGAACCTCTGAGTTGGACTATCTGCATCACATAAACATATTCTTGTTCATGGGTAGGTTGTTAAAATCAGTGTTTTTGTGGGGCCTTGAAGACAGGAACCTCCTATTCTACCACCTTCTAGGTGTCACTTCTTTGTTTTAAACAATGTCCCTGCTTTTTTCATGTTCTGTTGCAAATAACGTTAACCCTGTCAGGCAGGGTCAAGGAGCTGCCACTCTTACATCATGCTATATCCATCCTGGACAGACCTGTCACAACACAAGGCAGAGCCGTGAGAGTAGGAATGGGAGCTGCTGCTCTTCCCAACCTGCTGCAGCCTCTCCTGGGGTGACACCTGTGTGCTAGGTCTGGAACTGCTGAGGGTGGATGGTAGCTACCAGTCCTCATGGCCTGCCCACCTGCATAGTATAGAATTTCTGCAACATGGAGATGGAGAAGATAGGAGCAACCCTTGGCATGAATGACAGACTCATACTTTTCTTACTGAGATGCAGCAGATTTTCTTGAGCAGATGTTTCTCAATTTGTTATATACCCTGTGGTCAGGGTATATAGACTTTATTTTTTATTATTAATTAATTTATGTATTCATTCAATTTTATCACTTTCTTTGAGAAGAGGATCTGTTAACTTTCTCATATAGGCATTTCAGAAGTCCTGCTTCCTAATGAAATCTTGCCTATAATGATTGCAAATTGCTGATTTTCCAATTCTAGCATTCTTTCTATATTTACCACTCAGCATTTGGCATTTTATAAGCAAGAGCCCTCACCTCTTCCCCATTCTTTATCTCTATTTATTATCAGTATAGAATCATGAGTTCCTATTTTTCACTCCAATGGTTTATGTTTTGTTTCTGCTTAATTTTTTCAGATTTGACAAGTGGCAGTCCCTTTAATTTGGATCCTGTGTTCTTGTTCATTATCTTTTTGTAATGTATTCTTGCTTTCTGGAATATCAAGATGTTTTAGGCTTGTTTCATATTACCCTGCCCTAGCCTTAAACTTAGTCATTTTTCTGAGAAGCTCTAGTTCATTTCAGGGAGAGATGATATTACAGACCAAGATCTTGAGCTAAATGTGCTATAGTTATACTGAAGTGTCTTTGTTCTTGCTCTTAGGTGGACAAAATTAGGAAACTTATGTATATGTAAATATACAAGTATACAGATATACATATACATACTTTAGAAATGGGTTTACGTTTATACCTCCAATTCCAATTCGCCCCACAAAAGTTCTTTCTTTCCTTTCCACATTCCATATTAGTTTGTCCCTTCTTCTTCAATAAAAAATCTGAATCTCAATATGTATCAATACATTTATTCTTTTGTTCAATCTTATAATACATCCAAATTTGTTTCAGAATTTTGTTGCCCATACCACTATATTTTAAAGTGCTACCAAAAAGAATTAAGGATTTCTTTGAAATTCTCTCCCACTATCCCACCCAATCCAAGACTGGGTAAAAAGTCAAATAGTGGGTACAAAGTAACTTGGATGAATTCATTCTTTTTTTCCTCTTCATTGTGGCTTTGGTATTCATTTAAAATACATGTGGGATCATTTGGTCCGGTTTGCTTTACATTTTAGGACTTCTTTTTTTTTCTTCTCACTCCTATTGATTTAATTTTTTAAAAACGTAGAACAGTAGCATGCTTCCGAGAATCAAAATAATACTAAAAGATGTATTTGGAGAGGTGTCACTCACTCCCATATCCCTTCTGCATGTTTTCGTCCCATCCCTTTTAGTAGGTAAAGAGTTTCATTGTTTCCTGGTTTTGTCTTTTTGTTACACAAAAGGCAACACTAATATGTATGTATGTATGTATGTATGTGTGTATATATATACACACACAAACACATCTGTGTCTCTGTGTGTATGTATATGTGTGTATACATACTGTATATGTGAAAATATTCATACCATATCAGTTCATATGAAATTTTTTCTCATTCTTTTTTAAAAGCATCTATATGATACCCAGTTGTGTGGATGTTCCATAGTTTATTCATACAACTTCTTATGCTTAGATGTTTAAGTCATTTCTAACATTTTTCAATTACATTAATGCTGTAATCAGTTTGTATTTTTTTTATTTTTGTATTTTTATATTTTCTGGAGGTGTATTTTAATATGCGTTGGAGTTGTATCTTCAAGATAAATTCTTACAAGTATTACTATAAATTCCTACAGGTATAAGTCTAAGAGTATACATAGTTGTTATCATTTAGCATTCTCACCAACAATGTACAAGAGTGCCTGTTTCTCTGTAGCCTAAACAACAAAGTATATCATCAAGCTTTTAAACTTTTGCCTGTCAGCCGAGAGAAAAGTAAAGTTTCAGGACAATTTTAAATAGCGTTTTTCTTTATTATGATTACAATTACATCTTTACCTACATTTAAGGGCCATTTTTATGCCTCTTCCTGTGAATCATCTGTTCATGACTTTGACTCTTTTCCATAAGATTTTTTGGTCTCTCTCTCACCAATTCTTAAAAGTCCTTAGTACATTAGAAATCAGCTGTTGAACTACAATCTATGTTGCAAATATTTCCCCCAGTTTATTTGCTTTTTAACTTTGATTATGGTTTATCATCTCAGATATTTATATTTTTTATGAGGTCAAATGTATTATTTCTTTTATTACATCTGCATTTCGAGTCAGTTAAAAAGCCTTGAATTATAAGTAAAAGCCTATTTTACTGAGGCTATAGAAAAATTCACTCATGGTTTCTTCTAGAACTTACATAATTCCTACCTTCCTTCCTCCCTCCTTCACTCCCTCTCTCCTTCCCTTCCTTCTTATTTAGATCTCTGATCCATTTGGAGTTTATCATTGTGCATGGTATGAGGAATGAATCAAATTTTATCTTTTTCAGTTGTCCTAACACCACTTATTAAAAAGATAATCTTTGTCCCAAGCACTAAGAGAGATTACTTCCACCACATATTAATTTTTATATATACGTGGTTGTATTAGTCCATTCTCACACTGCTATAAAGAAATCCCTGAGACTGGGTAATTTATAAAGAAAAGAGGTTTAATTGGCTCACAGTTCTTAAGGCTATACAGGAAGCATGTGGCTTCCACTTCTGGGGAGGCTTCAGGAAACTTAGAATGATGGCAGAAGGTGAAGGGGGAGCAGGCACGTCTTACGTGACTGGAGCAGGAAGAGAGATGGGAGATGCTAAACACTTCTAAACAACCAGATCTTATGAGAATTCACTCACTAGAACAGCACTAGGGGGATGGTGCCACACTATTAGAAACACCCCCATGGTCCAATCACCTCCCACCAAGCCCCACATCCAGCATTGGTGATTACATTTCAATGTGAGATTTGGGTGGGGGCACAGATCTAAACCATGTCATTTGGCCCCAGTCTCTCCAAAGTCTCATGATTTTCTCACATTTCAAAATACAATCATGCTTTCCCAGTGGTGCCCCAAAGCCTTAACTTATTCCAGCATTAACTCAAAAGTCCATAGTCCAAAATATCATATGGCACAAGACCAGTCCCTTCTGTCTATGAGCCTGTGAAATAAAAAACAAGTTGGTGTCTTCCAAGATACAATGGTGGTATAGGCATTTGGTAAATACTGCTGTTCCAAAAGGGAGAAATCAAAAGAAAGGGGCTACAGGCCCTATGCAAGTCCAAAACCCAGCAGGGCAGTCATTAAATCTTAAAGCTCCAAATAATCTCTTTTGACTCCGTGTCTCACATCTAGGACACACTGATGCAACAGGTGTGCTCCCAGGGCCTTGGGCAGCCCTGCCCTATGGCTTTTGCAGGGGTCAGTCCCCACGGCTCCTCACATGGGTTGGTGTCGAATGCTTGTGGCTTTTCCAGACCCACGGTGCAAGCTGTTGGTGGCTCTATAGCATTCTGGGATCTGGAAGATGGTGGTCCTCTTCTCACAGCTCCACTAAGTAGTGCCCCAGTGGGGACTCTCTGTGGGGGTTCCAACCCCACATTTCTTCTCCACAGTGCCCTAGTAGAGGTTCTCCATGAGGGCCCTGTCCCGGCAGCCAGTTTCTGCCTCAACATCCAACCTTTTCCATATATCCTCTGAAATCTAGGTGGAGGCTCCCAAGCCTCAACTCTTGTACTCTGTGCACCTGCCAGCTTAACACCATGTGGAAGCCACCAAGACTTATGGCTTGCACCCTCTGAAGCAGCGGCCTAAACTGTACCTGTGCCCTGTTGAGCCATGGCTGAAACTAGAGTGGCCAGGATGTGGGAGCAGTGTCCTGAAGCTGCACAGGGCAGTGGCCTATGAAACCATTCTTCCCTCTAGGCCTCCAGGCCTGTAATAGGAGGGGCTGCCTCAAAGGCAAGCTTTGAGGCCTTTCCTCATTGTCTTGGCTATCAGTACTTGCCTTCTCTTTGCTTATGTAAATTTCTGCAGCCAGTTTGATTTCCTCCCCAGAAAATAAATTTTTCTTCTCTACCACATGGCCAGTCTGCAAATTTTCCAAACTTTCAAGCACTGTTTCCCTTTTAAATGTAAATTCCAATTTCAGATCATTTCTTGCTTACACCTATAAGCGTAGGTTGTTAGAAGCAGCCAAGCCAAATCTTGAACACTTTGCTGCTTAGAAATTTCTTCTGCCAGGTACTCTAAATTATCACTCTCAAGTTCAAATTTCTGCAGATTCCTAGATCAGGGGCACAATGCCACCAGGTTCTTTGCTAACACATAACAAAAGTGACCTTTGCTCCAGTTCCCAAATACGTCCCTCATCTCCATCTGAGACCTCCTCAGCCTGGACTTCACTGTCCATATCACTACCAGCATTTTGGTTACAACAATTTAACAAGTCTTTAGGTAGTTCAAAACATTCCCTCATCTTCCTCTCTTCTTTTGAGCCCTCCACATTCTTCCATCCTCTGCCAGTTACCCAATTTCAAAGCCATTTCCACATTTTCAGGTATCTTTATAGCAATGCCCTACTCCTTGGTACCAATTTTCTTTTATTAGTCTGTTCTCACATTGCTATAAAGAAATACCTGAGACTGGTTAATAAACCTCTTTATAAATAAAAGAGGTTTATTTGGCTTACAGTTCTGCAGACTGTACAGGAGGAATAGCAGTTTCTACCTTTGGGGAGGCCTCAGGAAACTTACAGTCATGGTGGAAGGTGAAGGGGAAGCAGGCATGTCTTACATGGCCAGAGCAGGAGGAAGGGAGAGTGGCGGGAGGTGCTAAACATTTTAAACAGCCAGATCTTGTGAGAACTCACTCACTGGAACAGCACTAGGGGCATGGTGCTAAACTATTAGAGGCTGCCCCCATGAGTCAATCACCTCCTACCAAACCCCACCTCCAACATTGATGATTACATTTCAACATGAGATTTGGGTGGGGACACAAATCTTATATCCAAACCGTATCAATGGTCTATTCTGGGTTTTATATTCTATACCAGTAGCCTATCTATTCATGTTCCAGTGCCAAATTGTTTTAGTTTTATAGAGGCTTTGTAGTATGTTTAAACATCTAATAGGAGTATATCCTCCCTCACAGTTTTCTTTTGTTAGTGTTTTTTAAAGCTATTCTTATGTGTTTGTTTTTACATACAAACTTTATGATCATATTATTTAGATCCATAAAAAGTTTATTAGAATATTGAAATTTTACTGGAATCAGATTAACTTTATAAATTAATTTAGGAAAACTGACATCTTTATGATGCTGAGATATCCTATTAAAAGGATAATTTCTCATTTATTCAAGTCTATTTTTGTATCTTTCAGAAATATTTTATAATTTTCTTCATAGAAATTTTGGATATCTCTTATTAAATTTATTCCTAAATATTTTATCTTTACTCTTCTTTATTGCTACTATTATGATCAGGGTTCTCTTGTCTATTATATCGTCTAGCTGGTTATTGTTTGACCAGATGAATGCTATCAATTTTTTGTGTTAAACACATAACATTTGCCATTCTATCATTTTTTTGTTGTTGTTCCTGAGACAGTGCAGTAGCACTATCTCAGCCCACTGCAACCTCCACCTTCTGGGTTCAAGCGATTCTCCTGCCTGGTCTCCCAAGTAGCTGGGATGACATACATATGCCACCATGCCAAGCTAATTTTTGTATTTTTAGTAGAGACTGGGTATCGTCATGTTGGCCAGGCTGGTCTTGAATTCCTGGCCTCAAGTGATCCAACCACCTTCGCCTCCCAAAGTGCTGGGATTACAGGTGTGAGCCACCATCCCCAGCCTACCATTCTGTCAAGTTTTAAGTATACTGTTGAGTAATGTTAAGTATGTTCACATTGTGGTGAAATAGATCTTTTTCGTCTTGCAAAAATCATTTTTGGTCTTTACCACGAGAGCCTTGTTGAGTGTCTTTGAGATAAACCTCAAGAAGTATGGTGGCCCACTGAAACTATAGTCTTAAGGAAGTTCTCATTCTCAAGCTAGTCTACACTCAACCTCCAGCAATATGTCAAAATTATCTTTTAAATGATCCTGCCAGTTTATGTCTTCAGCAACTTTTCTAGGTAAGCTGATCTTGGCCATGACTCTCTGGATTTGCTTGTTTCTTTAGATCTCAAGGTTGTGGTTTACCTTGAAATCTACAACTTTTCTTCAATCCATCAGAGAACTTCAGTTGGTCTAGGTGGTCGAGTATTCTAGTTCTCTCTTGTAAGGATGGAATGATAACTCTTAAGCTCTTTACATGTTGGACCTAAGGCCAGAAGTCCCTCATAATTTTTGAAAGCATAAAGTGGTTCTAAGACCAAAATGCTTGAGAACCCTTGCAATATGCTATTATTATATTCTCTTTTTTAAAACTTAAAGAAATTTAAAATACAATCTACCTTTTAGCATTTAGCTATTGCTGTTATCCTGTCTGGAATTTCATCATTCTAACCATATATCTCTTTGAGAGTTGTATTCTTAAGCAAAGTGTGACATGGACTTGAGCCTTCAGAAGCTTAACTGAAGCAGTTCTTCACTTACTCCATTTTAACCTTTATTTAATATGCAGTGACATTATATTATACACTCTTAGGAGTCTTTTCATACTGTTAAATATTTACTTAATTCATACTCATCTCTCATCTTATTGTCCTCTATGATCCTTTTTTCTTTTTCTTTATCTTTTTTCTTTTTTCCTTTTTTTTTTTTTGAGACAGGGTCTTGCTCTGTCACCCAGGCTGGAGTGCAGTGGTGCAATCTCAGCTCACTGCAGCCTGAACCTTCTGGGACTACAGGCATACCACCATGCCTGGCTAATTTTTCTATTTTTCATAGAGGCGGGGTTTTGCCATGTTGTTCAGGCTGGTCTTGAACTCCTGAGCTCAAGCAATCTGCCTGCCTCAGCTTCCCAAAGTGCTGGGATGAGGTGTGAGCCACCGTGCCTAGCCTGTTTTCTTCTTTCTTGTGTAAAGTTCAGTCATTCCATGTCTCACATGTGTATAATTTGTATTTTCCAAGTGTAATGCTTTGTGTGTCGTTGGATGAAATGCCATTTGTAAGTAGGACTAAAGCATACTATTAATTGTGGCACATATTATTTTAGGCTGATGTGGAAATCCCTAGGAGTCATTTGAGGGTGTTATATTTTCACAATGTTTCCCCCATTTAGGATTATAAACTGGTATCAAGAACACTTTTGTTTGGTGTTCATATTTGTAGGCTTTACTTTAAATGTTAATAACCCTTTTAGATTGGTTGATTCGTGCTTTTGTCAATCACTCTCACACTTAAAGGAAAAGAATCTACTTATGAAGATATACTACAAACTTCTGACTTATCAATTAATGAGAGTGACTAAAGTGCAACTATTTATGAATTCTTGCACTGTTAGCAAGAACAAAATGAAAATGACATTCATCCTGAAGAGGTAACTGTTTAAATTATGAAGATAAACTGAAATTTACCTTGGGACTATGTTCTTTGATTTTAACAAAATATAATTTTCTTCATACATACTTTATCAAGATTTATAAAATCTTCAAATTTAAACTCATAAACTTTTAGGAGCTGATAGTTATGTATTGATATTGAAAATATCAGCAGATATTGTATTGTAACCTGTTGTTGGCATTTTCTCTAGATAAAAAGATTTCACTTGAGTAAATTTGAGTTAGATACTGTTAATGAAGTGATACGATATCACTTTATATTCATACATTGTTTCCAACTCATTGCTTATCAATAAAACAATCAATTCAAGAATTAATTAATACAACAGGTTGTATTTTTGGGAAAAACCCTCAAACCATGCTTTTCCCTCTGCTCTCACACCACAACAATCACCTTTGCATAAGACCTCTGATGAAATGTGTGGGGGCTTTTCCCCACACACCAAGCAGTGGACACCAGCTTGGGTGTTCCCCAGAGATAGAGACAGATTCCACAGGTTGACAACTCAGTCCCACAAGACAACTCCCTCCTTCCTACCAGTCACATGTCTGCACTTCCAAAACTTCTGATTGACTTCAAGTTGGGGCTCCCGAGAGCCCCCCTTTGAGTTCAATTAATTTGCTTCAGCAGCTTACAGAAGTCAGGGAAACACTTATGCTTACCAGTTTATCATGATGAATATCTTAAAGGATAAAAGTAAAGAGCCAGGTGGAGAGATACATAGGGTGAGGTCTGGGACAGTCCTGAGTACAGGAGCTGCTGTCCTTGTGGGATTGGAGGTTTGCCACCCTGCAGGCATGTAGATGACTACATCTTCCTGTCAACCTCCATGTGTTCAGTGCTTTGGAAGCTCTCTAACCCTGTTGTTTGGGCCTTTGATGGAGACTTTATTGATTGTCCATGATTGAAGTAGGGACAACTGTGTCAAAATGTGATTCAACAAAAAGAGTATTATCTAAACCCAGTGCATTAGTCTGTTCTCACACTGCTATAAAGAACTACCTGAAACTGGGTAATTTATGAAGAAAAGAGGTTTAATTGACTCACAGTTCTGCAGTCTGTATAGGTAGGCTGGCTGAGGAAGGCCTCAGGAAACTTTCAGTCATGGTGCAAGGCAAAAGGAAAGCAGGCATATCTTCACATGAAGCAGGAGAGAGATGGTGAAGTGAGAAGCGCTACACACTTTTAAACAACCAGATCTTGTGAGAACTCAATCACTGTCATAAGAACAACAAGGGGGAAGTCTGCTCCCATGATCCATTCACCTCCTACCAGGCCCCTCTTTCAACACTGAGGATTACAATTCAACATGAGATTTGTGTGGGGACACAGAGTCAAACAAAACCATATTACCCAGCAATGCCTGCCTGTTCAGATTCTTCTTGGCCTCTCTGTGTAACATTCCTTTCTCCAGAATATGGGGCAAGACCCTTTCTGGAATAAGGGTCTTATGACCTACAATCAGGTTAGATTCCTTGTTTGGACAGGAGAAGGTGAGAGAGAGAGAGAGAGAGAGATTGATTGGTTGATTCTGTTTCCTGAGATCTGTTTCTGAGGCTTAAAGCACCCCAACATTATAATAAAAGACTGTAATAAAGGTTATGGGAGCTATGAGCTAGGAACCATGGATGAAAATATATGTGTGTATATATATAAAAAATATATATATCATATATATCTCACAGGTCACTAGGTCTTTATTCTCAATTATAAATACAACTTTGAATGTTAAACTGTACATTATTTTATTTAAATTCTTCTCATATCTGTAGACATCTTGCTTTATCTTTCTATCTCACATTAAGGTTTAAAAAATTACTAAAATAGAAATCTTAGCAGACACACATAAATTTAACCTAATGCCTGGCCACATGGTAGAGAGTCAAATAACATTTAATGAATGATGTAAATTTTCATGAATAAGAAAGTGCCCAACATTTATTAAGCATCTATTAAGTGCTTATTTATTCAATGTCATTTGATGAGGACACTAAGGCTCAAATTGGTCAAGTACAGATGGCACATCTGAGATTTGATCTAAGGGTTGTCTTGCATTAGAATGTCATGTTTTTGGCTTTCTTCCAAAGGGGAAATTAAATCTAATAAACTTAACTTTTTACTGTATTTACTTATTTAGTTTAGACTTTTCTTGGCTCAAACAGCCTCACTTTGTTGTAGTGACATCAAAATGGGCATGTGGTCATTCTAAGAACTATTCAAAAGAACAGAGAGTATGAGGTTTCATTTTGATGAAAAGATTGGTTTTGTAAACTTGTTTTATTTTATTTAAAACAGAGACAGAGTTTCACTATGTTGGCCAGGCTAGTCTCAAACTCCTGACCTCAAGCAATCCTTTTGCCTCAGCCTCCCTAAGTGCTGGGGTTATAGGCAGGAGCTACCATGCCTGGCCACCATAGCTTTAATTATAGGTATTTAAAATCCTTATGAAAAGTAATGCTTCATGTAAATGCTGATAAGTATGATACTACCAAACAAAGTTGGCAGAGATTAGCAGCTTGAAGAGTGATGTGGTTCTGCAACATTTTTTGTGATTTTATTTTCTCATATTTTGGATTATCTAAATGGATCCTAAATGTAATCACAAGTGTCCTTATAAGAGGGAAGCAGAATGAAATTTGACCTGAGGAGGGGAAGGAGATGAGAAGACTGAAACAAGATGCTACTGGTTTTGAAAATAGAGGAAGGGGCTACAAGCCAAGGAAATGAAGCTCTAGAAACTGAAAAGGACAGAAAGTTAATTCTCCCTTAGGGCCTCTGGAGGAAGTCAAGGTCTCGCAACACTTTGGTTTTGGCCAGCGAATGATTTTGGACTTGTGACCTCTAAAACTGTAGAATGTTGTTTTAGGGCACCAAGTTTGTGGTAATTTGTTACAGCAATGACAAGAAACTAATACAAAGACTAAATGACGTTTATACTTATTATCAGGACTACATTGTCTTTATGAAGTTACATCTAATTTTGCTCATTTCTGACATTCTAGTAATCTTGATCTAAAAACAGGAGGGGTGAAAACTGTAGTTGGTGCAAAAGTAATTACGGTTTCAGCCTGTGAATTTTAAATCATAAATAGGTTCAAACACATCTTTATTAATCAAAATAGGAACCATTACAATGAACACATTTTTTCCAATGAGAAATAAGTTTGTTTATTCCTGTAGGGTAAAAATCCATGCTTTGGGATTCAACAAAACCTTGGAAGCGTTTTCTGCTTCCAGCTGGTTGTGGAAGCATTTTTGCTGCAAAAAGTTGTCGAGGTGCTTGAAGAAGTGGTAGTCGGTTGGCGAGAGGTCAGGTGAATATGATAGATGAGGCAAAACTTCACAGCCCAATTCATTAAACTGTTGAAGCATTGGTTGTGCAATGTGCAGTCAAGTGGTGTTGTGGAGAAGAATTGGGCTCTTTCTGTTGGCAAATGCCAACTGCAGGCATTGCGGGGCGTTGCGGTTTTTGGTACATCTCATTGACTTGCCGAGCATAATTCTCAGATGTAATGGTTTTGCCAGAATTCAGAAAGCTGTAGTGGATTAGAGAGGCAGCAAACTACCAAACAGTGAGCGTGACCTTTTTCTGGTGCAGGTTTGGCTTTGGGAAGGGCTTTGGAGCTTCCTCTTGGTCTAACTACTGAGCTGGTCATCACTGGTTATTGTATAAAATCCACTTTTTGTTGTACATCATAATTCGATTGAGAAATGGTTCATTGTTACTGCATAGAATAAGAGATGACACTTCAAAATGATGATTTTTAAACTTTTTGCTCAACTCATGAGACATCCACTTATCAAGCTTTTTCACCTTTCCAATTTGCCTCAAATTACAAATGACCACAGAATGGTTGGCCTTTAGTTTTAAGGCAACTTCTTGTGTAGTTGTAAGAGGATCAGCTTCGAAGATTTCTTTCAACTGGTTGTTGACAGCTTCCGACGGCCAGCCACTATGCTCCTCATCTTCAAGGCTCTGATCTCCTTTGCAAAGCTTCTTGAACCACTGCTACATTGTACGTTCATTAACAGTTCCTGGGCCAAATGAATTATTGATGTTGCAAGTTGTCTCTGCTGTTTTAAGACACATTTTGAACTCAAATAAGAAAATTGCCCAAATTTGCTTTTTGCCTAACAGCATTTCCATAGTCTAAAATAAGTATAAGATAAACAGCAAGTGATAAGTCATTAGCAAAAAATTAAAGTGAGAAACGTGCATTAAAATGATGTATAACATAACCACAGTTATGTAAGAATGTATTTGAATATTAAACAGCAAATTTCAACAGTGCAAAAACTGCAATTACGCTTGTACTAACCTAATATCTTTTCCTTGCCCATCATAAGGGTCATGACTGATACCCCATAACAAAAGACAGATTAACAAGAGAAATACATAGCTTTATTTAACAGTGTTTTACACGAAGTAGGAGACTTCAGAAATGAAGACCCAAAGATCCAAGGAAAACTGTGTACTTTAATGCTAAGCCCCATGAAAGGAGTAGACAGTTGTAGAGAAAAATGATTGGAAAAGAGGGTATGATCTAATAGTAATAACTTTGGGGAACATAAAAAGTTCTTTGTTAAGATTCTTCTTGGCCTCTCTGTGCAGTATTATTTTCCCATGGGATGGCAGGAGAAAAGGGTCTCGCTTTCAGGGAAGGTAGGTCAGAGAGTGACCTTTCTAGATTTCATGGCTTGCTTTAGGGGTAAGGATTTTTAGTTTCTATGACCACTTCAGGGAAGAGTTCTGGTTTTATGATATGCCTTGGGGGAGAAAGGAGGATGTAAGGAAGATTCGAGAGACCTTGTTTCGGATGCCCTTCCAATCTTTTTCAGTTCAGAGAACTCAGCATGTGCCAAGGCATCAACACTTGGAGTATCATTCTCTGAACATTGGTGGCACCGATCAATCTATAAAGAAGTGTGTAGCCTTGAACCTAAATACACGTTTTTTCATTAAAAAATCCTTTATTGGCCTTCTATTCCTTATTTATCACATCTTCCTCTTTGTTTACCAGAGATATTTTCCCCCCAGAGACTGTCCTTGGCCTCTCTTCTCTTCCTCATAATCTTGCCTCTGTTGTCCTGTTTACTGCCATAGCTTTGATTTTTACAGTATAGCCAATGCTCTTGGTCAGTTTGTTAGGCTTCAGACCCACATTTCCTGTTGTCTGCTATGCATCTTCAGCTGGCTAGCTCATTGGCATTTTGTATTCAATAAAACTAGAAATGAATTCATCTTGTCATGCATTGATTTATAAATGGAAAGCCAAGTCACACCAGAAAACAAATCCTTCATCAAATAAGATATGTTAAGAATTTTGTTTTGTTTTGTTTTACACAATAATGGAAAGCTCCAAAAGTATCATCTTATTCTTTTGTTTTTGTAGATTTTAATTTTGAGTAATATTTCTTCCAATATTTCTTCACTTTGCTTTGCTCCACATGGGCCATCCTAGTCATGGTGCAAATGACTGCAGTAATGGAAAATCTGACTTTTAGATCATTCTGTATATATATATTCTAACAATATGATCTTCTCAACCAAATAACCAATTAATTCAAGTAACTTGAGACAGAGTACTCTGATTTTATCTGCTCTATAATTTTTATTCTGAAGACAAAAGAATCAAATAAAACATCTTGAACTTTACCTGTAGTTTGTTGCTGCTGGTATTAGAGAGATAATTAAAAAAAAAGAATCTATGCTTCAATAGTAATTAACAAAAACAATGATGGCAATAACAAAAACCTAGTGAGTCCAGTCAGTAACTGTAGAAGAAATGATAGCATAGAAAACCACCATCTTACAACCCTCAGTAATACCTAATTCAGGCAAGGATAATCAAAAAATGTTAAAACAATTTGGCGAAATTTTGTGGGGAATCAGGATTCATGAAATATCAAAGCATCAACCCTTAGATTACATAATGTATGACGGAGAAATCTGGCATGCACCACTTTAACTGAGTGATCAAACTTAACATCAGGAATAATTACTGCCTTTATGTGCCTCCAGAAGGGACTCTTTGAGAAAAACATATTACTTATATAATATTCTTACCAAAAATACTTAACTTGAGTCTAATTATGAGGAAACAACCAGAGGAACCTAAATCGCAGAACACTCTACAAAATGACTAACCTTGGATTTCTTAAAAATTCTGAATATCATGAAAGAAACAAAGACGTAGGTGAAGTGTTCAAGATTAAAGGAGAATAAACCCAATGTATGATTATGGATTGGATCTTGTATTTTTAAAAATTGGTATATAGTATCAGGGAAAACTGGGGAAATCTGGCAATTCCCCCCCACCATCTGTCTATTTTATTTTATTTTATTTTGTTTTATTTTATTTATTTATTTTTTTACTTTAAGTTCTGGGATACATGTGCAGAGCATGCAAGTTTGTTACATAGGTATGCATGTGCCGTGGTGGTTTGCTGCACCTATCAACTCGTCATCTAGGTTTTAAGCCCACGTGCATTAGGTATTTGTCCTAATGCTCTTCCTCCCCTTGCCTCCCACCCCACAACAGACCCTGGTGTCTCACGTTCCTCTCCCTGTGTCCATGTGTTCTCGTTGTTCAACTTCCACTTATGAGTGAGAACATGCAGTGTTTGGTTTTCCGTTCCCGTGCTAGTTTGCTGAGCATGATGGCTTCCAGCTTAATCCATGTCCTTGCAAAGGACATGAACTCATTCTTTTTTATGGCTGCATAGTATTCTATGGTGTACATGTGCCACATTTTCTTAATCCAGTCTATCATTGATGGGCATTTGGGTTGGTTCCAAGTCTTTACTACTGTAAATAGTGCCACAATAAACATATATGTGCATGTGTCTTTATAGTAGAATGATTTATAATCCTTTGGGTATATACCCAGTAATAGGATTGCTGTGTCAAATGGTATTTCTGGTTCCAGGTCCTTGAGGAATTGCCACACTGTCTTCCACAATGGTTGAACTAATTTACACTCCCACCAACAGTGTAAAAGCATTCCTATTTCTCCACAGCCTCTCCAGCATCTGTTGTTTCCTGACGTTTTAATAATCACCATTCTAACTGGCATGAGATGGTATCTCATTGTGGTTTTGATTTGCATTTCTCTAACGACAGTGATGATGAAGTTTTTTTCATATGTTTGTCAGCCACATAAATGTCTTCTTTTGAGAAGTGTCTGTTCACATACTTCACACACTTTTTGATGGGGTTGTTTTATTTTTTATTGTAAATGTGTTTAAGTTCCTTCTAGATTCTGGATATTAGACCTTTGTCAGAAGGGTAGATTGCAAAAATTTTCCCCTATTCTGTAGGTTGCCTGTTCACTCTGATGATAATTTTTTTTTTTTTGGTGTGCAGAATCTCTTTAGGTTTAATTAGATCCCATTTGTCAATTTTGGTTTTTGCTGCAATTGTTTTTGATGTTTTAGGCACGAAGTCTTTGCCCATACCTATGTCCTGAACAGCATTGGCTAGGTTTTCTTCTAGGGTTTTTATGGTTTTGGGTTTTACATGTAAGTCTTTAATCCATCTTGAGTTAATTTTTGTCTAAGGGATAAGGAAGGGGTTCAGTTTCAGTTTTCTGCATATGGCTAGCCAGTTTTTGCAGCATCATTTATTAAATAGGGAATCCTTTCCCCATTTCTTGTTTTTGTCAGGTTTGTTGAAGATCAGATGGTTGTAGATGTCTATTGTCCTGTGTATCTGTTTTGGTACCAGTGCTGTTTTGGTTACTGTAGCCTTGTAGTATAGTTTGAAGTCAGGTAGCATGATGCCTCCAGCTTTGTTCTTTTTGCTTAGGATTGTCTTGGGTATATCAGTTCTTTTTTTGTTCCATATGAAATTTAAAGCAGTTTTTTTCTAATTCTGCAAAGAAAGTCAATGGTCGCTTGATGGGAATAGCATTGAATCTGTAGATGACTTTGGGCAGTATGGCAATTTTCACAATATTGATTCTTCCTATACATGAGCATGGAATTTTTTTTTTT
>NW_016816015.1:1020506-1032211 GCF_001698545.2 Rhinopithecus bieti
CAAAACTAAGATTGCAACCCCTGCTTTTTTTTTTCTTTTCATTTGCTTGGTAATTATTCCTTTATGCCTTTATTGTGAGCCTTTGTGTGTCTTTGCCTGTGAGATGGGTCTCCTGAATATAGCACACCAATGGGTTTTGATTCTTTATCCAACTTGGCAGTCTGTCTTTTAATTGGTATATTTAGCCCATTTACATTTAAGGTTAATATTGTTATGTGTGAATTTGATCCTGTCATCATGATGATATCTGGTTATTTTGCAGACTTGTTTATGTGGTTGCTTCATAGTGTTGATGGTCTTTACAATTTGGTATGTCTTTTGCAGTGGCTGGTACCGGTTCTTCCTTTCCATGTTTAGTGTTTCCTTGGGGAGCTCTTGTAAGGCAGGCCTGGTGGTGACAAAATCCCTCAGCATTTGCTTGTCTGCAAAGGATTTTATTTCTCCTTCACCTATGAAGCTTAGTTTGGCTGGATATGAAATTCTGGGTTGATAATTCTTTTCTTTAAAAATGTTTAATATTGGCCCCTGCTCTCTTCTGGCTTGTAGGGTTTCTGCTGAGAGGTCTGCGGTTAATCTGATGGGCTTCCCTTTGTAGGTAACCTGACCTTTCTCTCTGGTTGCCCTTAACAGTTTTTCCTTCATGTCAACCTTGGAGAATCTGATGATTATGTTTCCTGGGGTTGCTCTTCTCGAAGAGTGTCTTAGTGGTGTTCTCTGTGTTTCCTGAATTTGAATGTCAGCCTGTCTTGCTAGGTTGGGGTAGTTCTCCTGGAAAATATCCTGAAGTGTGTTTTCCAACTTGGTTCCATTCTCCCCATCACTCTCAGGTACACCAGTCAATAGTAGGTTTGGTCTTTTTATATAGTCTCATATTTCTTGAAGGCTTTGTTCCTTTTCATTCTTCTCTAATCTTGTCTTTATGCCTTATTTCAGCAAGTTGATCTTTAATCTTTGATATATTTTGTTCCACTTGATCAATTCAGCTATTGATCCTTGTGTATGCTTCACAAAGTTTTTGTACTGTATTTTTCAGCCCCATCAGTTCGTTTATGTTCCTCTCTAAACTCTAGTTATTTTAGTTAGCAGTTCCTGTAACCTTTTGTCAAGGTCCTTAGCTTTCTTGCCTTGGGTTAAAACATGCTCCTTTAGCTCACAGGAGTTTGTTATTTTCCACCTTCTAAAGCCTGCTTCTGTCAATTCATCAATCTCATTCTCTGTCCAGTTTTGTGCTCTTGCTGGAGAGGAGTTGCCATCATTTGGGAGAGAAGAGGAATTCTGGTTTTGGAATTTTGAGTGTTTTATGCTGGTTTTTCCTCATCTTCATGGATATATCTACCTTTGATCTTTGAGGCTGGTGACCTTTGGATGGGGTTTTTGTGCGGTTTTTTGGTTGTTGTTGTTGCTTTCTGTTAGTTTTTTTTTTCTATTTAACAGTCAGGTTCCTGTTCTGCAGGTCTGTTGCAGTTTGCTGAAGGTTCATACCAGACCCTGTTCACCTGGGTATCACCAGTGGAGGATGCAGAACAGCAAAGATTGCTGTCTGCTCCTTCCTCTGGAAGCTTCATCCCAGAAACCTGATGCCAGCTGGAGCTCTCTTGCATGAGGTTTCTGTTGACCCTTGTTGGGAGGTGTCTCCCAATCAGGAGGCACAGGGGTCAGGGACCCACTTAAGGAGGCAGTCTCTCCCTTCGCAGAGCTGGTGCGCTTTGCTGGGAGAATCACTCTTGTCAGGATCAGCTGCTCTCTTCACAGCTGGCAGGCAGAAAAGATTAAGTCAGCTGAAGTTGCACCCACAGGCACCCCTCCCCACAGGTGCTCTGTCCCAGGGAGATGACAGTTTTATCTGTAAGCCCCTGACTCAGGCTGCTGCATTTTCTTCAGAGATGCCCTGCCCAGTGAGGAGCAGTCTAGAGAAGCAGTCTGGCCACAGCTGGTTTGACACGCTGTGATAAATTCTGCCCAGTCCTAAGGAGACTCCTAGTCTCCTTAGCACTGTCAGGGGAAAACCACCTACTAAAGCCTCAGTAATGGCAGATGCCCCTCCCCCCTCCAAGCTGCATCATCCCAGGTCAACTCCAAACTGCTGTGCTGGCAGTGAGAATTTCAAGCCAGTGGTTCTTAGCTTGCTGGGCTCCATGGGAGTGGGACCCACTGAGCGAGACCACTTGGCTCCCTGGCTTCAGCCCCCTTTCCAGGGGAGTAAATGGTTCTGTCTTGCTGGGGTTCCAGGCACCACTGGGGTACGATAAAAAAAATTTCCTGCAGCTTGGTGCCTGCTCAAACAGCCACCCAGTTTTGTGCTTGAAACCCAGGGCCCTGGTGGTGTAGGCTCATGAGGGAATCTACTGATCGGGAGATTGCAAAAACCATGAGAAAAGCATAGCACCCGGGCTGGGTAGTACAGTCCCTCACAGCTTCCCTTGGCTGGAGGAGGGAGGTCCCTTGCACTTCACATGTGAAGCGATGCCTCATCCTGCTTCTCTTCACTTTCTGTGGGTTGCACCCATTGCCTATCCAGTACCAGTGAGATTAACTGGGTACCTCAGTTGGAAATGCAGAAATCACCCACCTTCTAAGTTGGTCTCACTGGGAGCTGCAAACTGGAGCTGTTTCTCTTTAGCCATCTTGGCCCCTCTTCTCTCCATCCATTTAAAAAAATTGTGACAATTGTTATTGTAGTGAATAATGTCTTTTTTTTTTCCTGAAGAGATACACTCTGAACTATATTTAGAAATGAAATCATGATGTCTACCTTACTTTTATTTTAATTCATGTATGTAATTTTTAAAAATAATTTCAACTTTTATTTTAGATCCAGGGGGTACATGTCCAGGTTTATGGTACATTGCATAATGCTGAGGGTTGGGGTACAAATAATCCCACCATTTAGGTAGTGAATATCGTACCCAATAGGTAGTTTTTCAGCCCATTTCCTCTCTTTTCCCACAGCTCCAGTTGTCTCTAGTGTCTATTTTTCCTATCTTTATGTCCATGTGTACCTAGTGTTTAATTCTCACATGTGAGAACATGTGGCATTTGTTTTTTTGTTCCTGCATTAATTTGCTTAGCATTAATTTGCTTAGGATGATGGCCTCTAGCTGTATCCATGTTGCTGTAAAGGATGTGATTACATTCTTTTTATGATTGTATAGTATTCCATGGTGTATATGTACCATATTTTCTTTATCAAATCCACCGTTGATAGGCACCTAGGTTGATTCCGTGTCTTTGCTATTGTGAATAGTGCTGCAATGAACATATGAGTGCATGTGTCTTTTTGATAGAGTGATTTATTTTCCTTTGGATATATACCCAGTAATAAAATTGCTGGGTCCAGTAGTAGTTGTGTCAGGCTCTTTGAGAAATCTCCAGATTGCTTTCCACAATGACTAACATAGTTTAGATTCTCACCAACAATGTATAAGCATTCCCTGTTCTTTGCAGCCTTGCCAGCATCTTTCTATCTTTCTGACTGGTGTGAGATAGCATCTCATTGCGGTTTTTATTTGTCTTTCTCTGATAATCAATGATGTCAAGCATTTTCTCATATGTTTATTGGTTACTTATATATCTTTGAGAAGTGTCTGTTCATGTCCTTTGCCCACTTTTTAATGGGGTTGTTTGTTTTTTGCTTGTAAATTTAAGTTCTGGGTATTTGACCTTTTTCAGATCATAGCTTATGAATATATTCTCTCATTTTGTAGATTGTCTGTTTACTCTGTTGATAGCTTCTTTTGCTATGCATAAGCTCTTTGGTATAATAATGTTTCATTTGTCAATATTTGTTTTTGTTGCAATTACTTTTGAGGACTGTCATGAATTCTTTGCCCGGGCTATTTCCAGAATGTTATTTCGTAGGTTTTCTTCCAGAATTTGTGTTCTTTGAGGTCTTACATTTAAATCTTCCTAACACTGCAAATTTTGTGTATGATTAAAGGTAGAGGTCCAGTTTCATTTTGCTGCATATGGCTAGCAATTATTGAACAGTGACTCATTTCCGCATTGCTTATTTTTGTCAACTTTGTTGAAGATCAAATGCGTTAAAGTGTGTGGCTTTATTTCTGGGTTCTCTATTCTGTTCCATTAGTCTGTGTCTGTTTTTGTACCAGTACTATGCTGTTTTGGTTACTGTAGCCTTATAGTTTGAAGATGAGTAATGTGATCCTCTGCCTTTGTTCTTTTGGCTTAGGCTTGCTTTGGCTATTTGGGCTCTTTTTTCATTCAATATGAATTTTAGAATAGTTTTTTTTTTTCCTAATTCTGTGAATAGTGGCTTTGATAGCTTGATAGAAATAGCATTGAATTTGTAGATTACATTGGGCAACATGACCATTTAAATGATACTGATTCTTTCAATCTATGAATATGAAATGTTTTTCCATTTGTTTGTGTCATCTGTGATTTCTTTCTGCAGTGTTTTGTAGTTATCCTTGTAGAGATCTTTCACCTCCTTGTATACCTTACTTTTAAACAAGACAGTGCATGAGAGTATGTGTTTTCCAATGCACAAACAGAGAGGGAAGGCAGGGAGGTGAAAAAATGTGACAAAATGTTTACTAGTAAATTTAAGTGATAAATGAGTGTTCATTTACAACATTTTTATAATTTTTATGATAAAATTGAGGGAAATTATGGCTTTAAAATATCTTAAAATGCAATCAGTAACCTTTAGATAGGAGAAAGTCTATTGATATAACGCATTATTATTACCAAGTGTCATTATTGCCATACTTTGTTCACAATATCAGCATTGTGTACTTCTTACAATAACAAAATGTCCTGGATTTATTTTTCTTAAATGCCTTGACAAGTGGAGACATGGAAGCTTCTTACTAGTTGTAGTAGTCCCAAAATTGCCATAAATCTCAGCATTCAGTTTCCTCAGCCTAGATCCACACCTAAATGGAATTGAAAGAACAGATGTAATCATTTCTATATTTATGGGTAATCAATTAAACTACAAATCAATCTGCCCCCATGATTCAATCACTTCCCATGAGACCCCTCCTCTAACACTGGAAATTACAATTCGACATGAGATTTGGGTGGGAACACAGAGCCAAATAATATCAACATGTATTTTAAAGAAACAATTTTAACTTTTTTGGGAGGGTGGGCCAAGACGGTTGATTAGAAGCAGCTGCAGTCCGCAGCTCTCACAAAGAGGAATAAAAACAGTGAGTGAATTCTGCACCTTCAACTGAGGAATCCAGTTTCTTGCATTGGGACTGACTAGGTGGACAGCTCAACCCATGGACAGCAAGGAAAAGCAGGGTGGGGAGATATCCCACCTGGGAGAGGCACAGAGCCAGGGGAGCCCACATTCCCAGCCAAGGGAGGTGGTGACTGATTGTGCTACCCCACCTGGGAAAGCATGCTTTTCCCATGGATCTTTGCAGTCCACAGATCAGGAGATCCCCTTGTGAGCCCACCTCACCAGGGTCTTGGGTCCAAAGTACAGAGCTGTGGTCTTGGCAAAGTGGCTGCTTGGGCACACACAGAGACCCAGGAGCTTTGCATACTCTGGTCTTGGGAATTCTGGCAAGGTGGGAGATCCATTTGTGCATTCCCATAGGAAGGGGGCCAAATCCAGGGAGCCAAGAGGTGTCATTATGTAGGTCTCACTCCCATGGCACCTCACAAGTTAAGGTGCACTGGCTTGGAATTCCAGCTGGCCAGCAGCAGCAGGCTGGAGACTGCCTGAGGTGGATCTCTGCGTTTGAGTTGACAGTTCTTGCTGGCTGGCTTTGGGGAGTCTAAGCAGTCCATATTGGAAGGAGTTCCCCACAACATAGTACCGCTACTGTGCCAGATCATGGCAAAACTGCTTCCTTAAGTGGGACTCCAACCCATCCCTCCTTACCCGGCAGGGCCTCCTTGTGGGAATTTTAGCAACTCCAGGCAGGGTTATATGGACAGAACTCTGATCTCTCCCTGGGACACAGCCCCTGCAAGGAGGGCAGCCACCATCACTACAGTTCAGTTGACTTAGTCTTTCTAGCCTGCACTCTGGAGAATCTGGGTGGTCTGGAGGAGGCAGGGTTCCCCCCAGTGCATCTGTTCTGCCAAGGGGCAGTCAGACTGCTTTTTAAAGCAGCTCCCTGATCCCAGTCCTCCTGACTGGGCGAGACCTCCCAACAGGAATCTCCAGATACCTTCTATAGGAGTGTTCAGGCTGGCATTGGGTTGTTGCCCTACTGGGGTGGAGCTGCCAGAGGAAGGAGCAGACTGCCATCTTTGCTGTTTTGCAGCCTTCACTGGTGCACACCTCCAGGTGTGGGAGGAACTGAGGCAACAATAAGCTGGAGTGGATCCCCAAGAAACCACAGCAGCCCTATGAAAAAGTGGCCTGACTGTTAAAAGGGAGGAAAACAACAACATCAACAAAAAGAGACCTCATTAAAACCCCATTCAAAGGTCAGCAACCTCAAATATCGAAAGTAGGTAAGCCCACAAAAATGAGAAAGATTCAAAGCAAAACCCCTGAAAACTAAGAAAGCCAGCATGCCTCTTCTCCTCCAAGTGACCATATCACCTTACCATCAGGGGCACAGAACTGGGCTGAGGCTGAGATGGTTGAATTGGCAGGAATAGAATTCAGAAGGTGGATAATAACAAATTTCGCTGAGCCAAAGGAGCATGTTCTAACCCAATGCAAAGAAGCTAAGAATAATGATAAAACAGTACAGGAGCTGATAACCAGAATAGCCAGTTTAGAGAGAAACATAACTGACCCGATGGAACTGAAAAATACAAAAAGAAAACATCACAATGCAATCACAAGTATCAATAGTGGAATAGACCAAGTGGAGGAAAAAATCTGAGCTTCAAGACTATCTTTCTGAAATAAGACAGGCAGATAAGAATAGAGAAAAAATAATCAAAAGGAATTTTAAAAACCTCCAAGAGCTATGGGATTATGTTAAATGACCAAGCCTATGACTGATTGGGCTACCTAAGGAGATGGGAGAACAGAACTAAGTGGGAAAACATACTTTAGGATGTCATCCAGGAGAACTTCCCCAGCCTAGCAAGATAGTCCAACATTCAAATGCAGTAACTTCAGAGAACCTCTGTAAGGGGTTCCTTTCCATGAGAAAATCAACCCCAAGACACATGGTCATCAGAATCTCCAAGGTTGAAATGGAAGAAAAAATGTTAAGGGCAACCAGAGAGAAAAGCCAGGTCACCTGCAAAGGGAAACCCATTGACTAACAGCAGACCTCTCAGCAGAAACCTTACGAGTCAGAAGAGATTGGAGGCCAATAGTCAACATTCTTTTAAAAAGATTTCCAACCCAGAATTTCATACCTGGCCAAACTAAGCTTCATAAGTGAAGGAGAAATAAGATCCTTTTCAGACAAGCAAATGCTGAGGGAATTAATCACCACCAGACCTGCCTTGTAAAAACCCCTGAAAAAAGCACTAAATATGAAAAGAAAAACTGTTACCAGCAGCTACAACCCCCGCCCCCCCAAAGTATACAGACCAGTGACACTATGAAGCAACCACATAAACAAGTCTGCAAAATAACCAGCTAGCATCATGATGACAGGATCAGATTCATACATAACAATATTAACCTTAAATGTAAATGGACTAAATGCCCCAACTAAAAGATACAGAATGGCAAGCTGGATAAAGAGTCAAGACCCATTAGTATACTGTCTTCAAGAGACCCATCTTACATGCAAA
Organism: Rhinopithecus bieti; assembly: GCF_001698545.2. Taxonomy (NCBI): domain Eukaryota; kingdom Metazoa; phylum Chordata; class Mammalia; order Primates; family Cercopithecidae; genus Rhinopithecus; species Rhinopithecus bieti. The sequence goes on from NW_016816015.1 coordinate 1,028,202, forward strand.
AACACACATAGGCTCAAAATAAAGGAATGGAGGAAAATTTACCAAGCAAATGGAAAACAGAAGAGAGCAGGGGCCTTGATTTCTGACAAAACAGACTTTAAACCAACAAAGATCAAAAAAGACAAAGAAGGGCATTTATATAATGGTAAAGTGTTCAGTTCAACAAGAAGAGCTAACTATCCTAAATATATATGGACCCAATATAGGAGCACCCAGATTCATAAAGCAAGTTCTTAGAGACCTAACAAGAGATTTAGACTACCACACAATAATAGTGGGAGACTTTTAACATTCCACTGACCGTATTAGATCAAGACAGAAAATTGACAAAGATGTTCAGGACTTGAACTCAGCTCTGGATCAAGCCGACCTGATAGATATCTACAGGACTCTCCACTGAAAAGCAAAAGAATATACATACTTTTCATTGCCACATGGCACTTACTCTAAAACTGATCATATAAACGGAAGCAAAACACTCCTCAGCAAATGCAAAAGAATGGAAATCATAACAGTCTGTTAGACCACAGTGCAATCAAATTAGAACTCAAGTTTAAGAAAGTCACTCAAAACCACACAACTACAAGGAAGTTGAACAACCTGCTCCTGAATGACTCCTGGGTAAATAATGAAATTAAGGCAGAAATCAAGTAGTATCCTGAAACTAATGAGAACAGAGAGACAGCATATCAGAATCTCTGTGATGCAGTTAATGCAGTGCTAAGAGGGAAATTTATAGCACTACATGTCTACATGAAAAAGCAAGAAAGATGTGAAATCAACAACCTAACATCATAACTAAAATAACTAAAGAACCAAGAGCAAACATCAAAGCTAGCAGAAGACAAGAAATAACCAAGATCAGAGCAACCCATACAAAAAGACAGCCCTACACAAAAAGACAACCCTCACACAGAAATAACTGAAGGAGACAGAGACACGAAAAACTCTTCAAAAAAATCAACAAATCCAAGAGCCAGTTTTTTGAAAAAAAAATAAAATAGATGGCTAGCTAGACTAATAGAAGAATCAAATAGACACAATCAGAAATGATAAGGAGATATCACCACTGACTCCACAGAAATACAAATAACCATCAGAAAAATACTATAAACACTTCTATGCAAATAAACTAGAAAATCTAGAAGAAATGGATACATTTCTGGATACATACACCCTCCCAAGATTGAACCAGGAAGAAATTGAATCCCTGAATAGACCAATAACAAGTTCTGAAATGGAGGCAGTAATAAATAGCCTATCAACCAGGACCAGATGGATTTATAGCTGAATTGTATCAGAGATACAAAGAAGAGTTGGTATGATTTCTACCAAAACTATTCCAAACAATTGAAAAAAAAAGGGACTCATCCCTAACTCATTTTATGAAGCAAGCATCATCCTGATACCAAAACCTGGCAGAGATACTACAAAACAAAGAAAACTTCTGGCCAATATCCCTGATGAACATCAATGCAAAAATCCTCAATAAAATGCTAGCAAACCAAATTCAGCAGCACATCAAAAAACTTGTCCACCACAATCAAGTTGGCTTCATCCCTGGATTGCAAAGCTGGTTCAACACATGCAAATCAATAAATGTAATTTATCACATAAACAGACTAAACATAACATCATATAAACAGAACTAAAGACAAAAGCCACATGATTATCTCAATAGACATAGAAAAGGCCTTGGATAAAATTCAACATGTCTTCATGTTAAAAACTCTCAATAACCTAGGTGTTGAAGGAATATACCACAAAATAGTAAGACAAACCACAGCCAATATCATACTTAATGGGCAAAAACTGGAAGCATTCCCCTTGAATCCAGCACAAGACAAGGATGCCCTTTCTCCCCACTACCATTCAAGATAGGAAGTCAAATTATCTTTGCTTGCAGATGACATGATCCTGTATCTACAAAACCCCATCATCTCAGTGCAAAATCTTCTTAAGTTGATAAGCAACTTCAGCAAAGTCTCAGGATACAAAAATCAATGCACAAAATTTGCTGGCATCCCTATATACCAGCAGCAGGCAAGCAGAGAGCCAAATCAGGAATGAACTCCCATTCGCAATTACTACAAAGAGATTAAAATACCCAGGAATACAGCTAACAAGGGAAGTGAAGTATCTCTTCAAGGAGAACTACCAACAACTGCTCAAGGACATCAGAGAAGACACAAACAAATGAAAAAAATATTTCATGTTTGTGGGTAGCATGAATCAATATTGTGAAAATGGCCATACTGCCCAGAGTATTTTATAGATTCACTGCTATTCCCATTAAACTACCATTGCCATTCTTCACAGAATTAGAAAAACCTATTTTATATTTCATATGGAACCAAAAAAAGAGCTTGTATAGCCAAGACAACCCTATGCAGAAAGAACAAAGCTGAAGGCATCATGCTACCTGACTTCAAATTATACTACAAGGTTACAGTAACCCAAACATCATGGTACCAGTACAAAAAAATGACACACAAAAATGACACAATTAAACAGGATAGAGAACTCAGAAATAAGACCATGCACCTACAACTATCTGGTTTTTTAGAAACCTGACAAAAGCAGTAGGGGAAGGATTACTTATTTAATAAGTGGTACTGGGAGAACTGGTTAGCCATATACGGAAAAAATTAACTCAAGATGGACTAAGGATAAATATAAAACCCCAAACTATAAAAGCTTTGGAAGAAAATATAGGTCATACCATTCAGGACATAGACAGGGGCAAAGATTTCATGACAAAATGCCGAAAGCAATTGCAACTAAAGCAAAAATTGACAAATGGGATCTAATTAAGCAAAACAGCTTCTGAACAGCAAAAGAAACTACCAGAGTGAACAGACAACCTACTGAATGGGAGAAAAATTTTGCAATGTATCCATCTGACAAGGGTCTAATATCCAGAGTCTACAAGAAACTTAATCAAATTTACAAGTAAAAACAACCCCATTAAAGTGGGCAAAGGACATAAACAGACACTTCTCAAAAGAAGACATAAATGCAACCAGCAGACATAGATGAAAAAAAGGTTAACATCACTAATTATTAGAGAATGCAAATCAAAATCACAATGAGATTCCATTTCATGACAGTCAGAATGGTGATCATTAAAAGTCAAGAAACAACAGATGTTGGCAAGGTTGCAGAGAAAAAGAAATGCTTTCTCACCATTGGCGGGAGTTTAAATTAGTTCAACCATTGTGGAAGGCAGTGTGGTGATTCCTTAAAGATCTAGAAGCAGAAATACCATTTGACCCAGAAATCCTATTACTAGCTATACACCCAAAGGAATATAAATCATTCTCTTATAAAGATAAATGCATGCATATGTTCATTGCAGCAGTATTCACAACAGCAAAGACATGGAATGAACCGAAACGCTCATCAAGGATAGACTGGGTAAAGAAAATCTGGTACATGTACACCATGGAATACTATGCAGCCATAAAAAGAAATGAGATCATGTCCTTTGCAGGACATGGATGAAGCTGGAAGCTGTATCCTCAGCAAACTAACACAGGAACAGAAAACCAAACATCACATGTTCTCATTTGTAAGTGGGAGCTGAATGATATGGACACATGGTTGGGTAAAAACACACACCAGGACTTGTCAATGGGGGCAGGAGGAGGGAGTGCATGAGGAAGAATAGCTAATGGATGCTGGGCTTAATACCTAGGTTATGGGTTGATCTGTGCAGCAAACCACCATAGCACACTTTTGCCTATGTAACAAACCTGCACATTCTGCGCATGTACTCTGGAACTTAAAGTTGAAAAAAAATAATTCTAAACATAATTAACAATACAAAGCAGTATACGCCAAGCACCAAACAAATTGTTCTGTTAGTTCTGTAAGAATAGTTCAAAAGGGCTAGATTACTAAGGATTGCTTTGTTGTATGCTGATATAAGTAGGTTGTTATTCAAATGTAAACTCATTCTCTTTGAAATATTTGTGGGATGGCTTTTTTTTTTTTTTTTTTTTTTTTTT
>NW_016816015.1:1032702-1037540 GCF_001698545.2 Rhinopithecus bieti
ACAGATTATTGCTCACAGATTTAAAGGCTGGGAAGGCCAATATCAAGGTGCAAACTGATTTATGTTCTAATCAGGGCTGTCTTCCAAGCTTACAGAAAGTTATGTCCTCACATGGTGAATAGAAAGAGTGATTTCTCCTCCTCTTCTTACAAAGCTAATGTCCTATCAGATTATGACCCCAACTTCATTACTGCATTTAACCTTTTCATTTAGCTTTTAAGATATTTTTAGGCAGATGCTGTTTCAAGATAGCCAAATAGGAACAGCTCCGGTCTGCAACTCCCAGCATGATCGATGCAGAAGATGAGTGATTTCTGCATTTCCAACTAAGGTACCTGGTTCATCCCACTGGGACTGGTTGGACAGTGGGTGCAGACCATGGAGGGTGAGCTGAAGCAGGGTGGGGCACTACCTCACCCAGGAAGCACAAAGGGTTGGAGGATTTCCCTTTCCTAGCCAAGGGAAGCTGTGACAGACTGCACTGGAAAAATTGGGACACTGCCACCTAAATACTGGGCTTTTCCAATGGTCTTAGCAAATGGCACAAGTAGGTTGACAAACTGGCCAGGAAGCTTGAACTGTGTGGAGCCCACCGCAGCTGAATGAGGCCCACTTGCCTCTGTTGACTCCACCTGTAGGGGCAGGGCATAGCTGAACAAAAGGCAGCAGAAACTTCTACCCTGTCTGATAGCTCTGAAGAGCACAGTGGTCCTCCCAGCAAGGAGTTTGAACTCTGAGAACAGAGAGACTTCCTCCTCAAGTGTGTCCCTGATCCCCATGTAGCCTAACTAGGAGACATCTCCCAGTAGGGACTAACTGACACCTCATACAGCTTGGTGCCCCTCTGAGATGAAGCTTCCAGAGGAAGGATCAGGCAGCAATATTTGCTGTTCTGCAGCTTCTGCTGGTGATACCCAGGCAAATAGGGTCTGGAGGGCACCTCTGGCAAACTCCAACAGAACTGCAGCTGAGGGACCTGACTGTTAGAAGGAAAACTGACAAACAGAAAGGAATAGCATCAACATCAACAAAAAGAACATCCACACCAAAACACCATCTGTAGGTCACCATCATCCAAGACCAAAGGTAGATAAAACCACAAAGATGAGGGAGAAACCAGAGCAGAAAAGCTGAAGATTCTAAAAACCAGAGTGCCTCTTCTTCTCAAAAAGATTGTAGCTTCTTGCCAGCAATGGAACAAAGCTGGATGGAGAATGACTTTAATGAGTTGACAGAAGCAGGCTTCAGAAGGTTGGTAATGACAAACTTCTCCGACCTAAAGGAAGATGTTCGAACCCATAGCAAAGAGGCTAAAAACCTTGAAAAATGATTAAATGGCTAACTAGAATAAACAGTGTAGAGAAGACCTTAAATGACCTGATGGAACTGAAAACCATGGCACGAGAACTGCATGATGCATGCACAAGCTTCAATAGCCAATTACCTAAAGTGGAAGAAAGGATATCAGTGATTGAAGATCAAATTAATGAAATGAAGCAAGAAGAGAAGCATAGAGAAAAAAAAAGGAAAAAGAAACAAAGCCTCCAAGAAATATGGGACTGTGTGAAAAGACCAAATTTACGTCTGACTGGTGTACCTGAGAGTGATGAGGAGAACGGAACCAAGTTGGAAAACACTCTTCAGGATATTATCCAGGAGAAATTTCCCAACCTAGCAAAACAGGCCAACATTCAAATTTAGGAAATACAGAGAATACCACAAAGATATTCCTCAAGAAGAGCAACCTCAAGACACATAATTGTCAGATTCACCAAGGTTAAAATGAAAGAAAAAATATTAAGGTCAGCCAGAGAGAAAAGATGGGTTACCCACAAAGGGAAGACCATGAGACTAATAGTGGATCTCTCAGCAGAAACTCTACAAACCATATTCAACATTCTTAAAGAAAAGAATTTTTAACCCAGAATTTCATATCCAGCCAAACCAAGCTTCATAAGTGGAGAAATAAAATCCTTTACAGACAAACAAATGCTGAGGGATTTTGGCACCACCAGGCCTGCCTTGTAAGAGCTCCTGAAGGAAGCACTAAATATGGAAAGGAACAACCTGTACCAGCCACTGCAAAAATATGCCAAATTGTAAAGACCATTGATGCTAGGAAGAAACTGCATCAACTACAGGGCAAAATAACCATGAAAATCATAATGACAGGATCAAATTCACACATAACAATATTAACCTTAAGTATAAATGGGCTAAATGTGCCAATTAAAAGACACAGAATGGCAAATTGGATAAAGAGTCAAGATCCATCAGTGTGCTGTATTCAGAGACCCATCTCACATGCAGAGACACATAGGCTGAAAATAAAGGGATGGAGGAAGATCTACCAAGCAAATCGAAAGCAAAAAAAAGAGGAAGGGTTGTAATCCTAGTCTCTGATAAAACAGAATTTAAACCAACAAAGATCAAAGAGACAAATAAGGCCATTATTTAATGGTAAAGGGATCAATTCGACAAGAAGAGCTAACTATCCTAAATATATATGCACAAAATACAGGAGCACCCAGATTCATAAGGCAAGTCCTTTGAGACTTACAAAGAGACTTAGACTCCCATACAATAATAATGGGAGACTTTAACATCCCGCTGTCAACATTAGACAGATCAAGACAGAAGGTTAACATGGATATCTAGGGCTTGAACTCAGCTATGTACCAAGCAGACCTAATAGACATCTACAGAATTCTCCACCCCACATCAACAGAATATCCATTATTCTCAACACCACATCGTGCTTATTCCAAAAGTGACCACATAGTTGGAAGTAAAGCACTCCTCAGCAAATGTAAAGGAACAGAAATTACAACAAAGTGTCTCTCAGACCACAGTGCAATCAAATTAGAACTCAGGATTAAGAAACTCACTCAAAACCATACAACTGCATGGAAACTGAACAACCTGCTCCTGAATGACTACTGGGTAAATAACTAAATGAAGGCAGAAATAAAGATGTTCTTTGAAACCAATGAGAACAAAGACACAATGTACCAGAATATCTGGGACACATTGAGAGCAGTGTGTAGAGGGAAATTTATAGCATTAAATGCCCACAAGAGAAAGCAGGAAAGACTTAAAATCAACACTTTCACATGAAAATTAAAAGAACTAGAGAAGCAAGAGCAAACAAATTCAAAAGCTAGCAGAAGGCAAGAAATAACTAAGATCAGAGCAGAACTGAAGGAGATAGAGACACAAAAAAAACCCTTCAAAAAATCAAGGAATCCCAGGAGCTGGTTTTTGGAAAAGATCAACAAAACTGATAGACCACTAGCAAGACTAATAAAGAAGAAAAGAGAGAAGAATCCAAAAGATGCCATAAAAAATGATAAAGGTGATATCACCACCGATCCCACAGAAATACAAACTACCATCAGAGAATACTATAAACACCTCTATGCAAATAAACTAGAAAATCTAGAAGAAATGGATAAATTCCTGGACAGATACACCCTCCAAGACTAAACCAGGAAGAGGTTGAATCACTGAATAGACTAATAACAGGCTCTAAAATTGAGACAATAATTAATAGCCTACCAAAAAAAAAAGTCCAGAACCAGATGGATTCACAGCCAAATTCTACCAGAGGTACAAACAGGAGCTGGTACCATTCCTTCTGAAACTATTCCAATCAATAGAAAAAGTGGGAATCCTCCCTAACTCATTTCATGAGGCCAGCATCATCCTGATAACAAGGCCTGGCAGAGACATGACAAAAAAAGAATTCTAGACCAATATCTCTGGTGAGCATTGATGTGAAAATTCTCAGTCCAGCAGCACATCAAAAAGCTTATCCACCAAGATTAAGTTGACTTCATCCCTGGGATGCAAGGCTGGTTCAGCATACACAAATCAATAAATGTAATCTATCACATAAATAGAAGCAAAGACAAAAACCACATGATTATCTCAATAGATGCAGAAAAGGCCTTTGACAAAATTCAACAGCCCTTCATGCTAAAAACTCTCAATAAACTAGGTATTGATGGAATGTATCTCAAAATAATAAGAGCTACTTATGACAAACCCACAGTCAATATCCTACTGAATGGGCAAAAACTGTAAGCATTCCCTTTGAAAACTGGCACAAGACTGGGATGCCTTTCTCACCACTCCTATTCAACATAGTGTTGGAAGTTCTGGCCAGGGAAATCAGGAAAGAGAAAAAAATAAATGGTATTCAATTAGGAAAAGAGGAAGTCAAATTGTCAATGTATGCAGATGACATGATTGTATCTTTAGAAAACACCATCATCTCAGCCCAAAATCTCCTCAAGCTGATAAGCAACTTCAGCAAAGTCTCAGGATACAAAATCAATGTGCAAAAATCACAAGCATTCCTATACACCAATAACAGACAAATAGAGAGCCAAATCACGAGTGAACTCCCATTCACAATTGCTACAAAGAGAATAAAATACCTAGGAATCCAACTTACAAGGGATGTGAAGGACCTCTTCAAGGAGAACTACAAACCACCACTCAATGAAATAAAAGACAAATGGAAGAACACTCCATGCTCACAGATAAGAAGAATCAATATTGTGAAAACAGCCATACTGCCAAAGGTAATTTATAGATTCAATGCCATTTCCACCAAGCTACCAATGACTTTCTTCACAGAATTGGAAAAAACTACTTTAAATCTCATATGGAACCAAAAAAGAGCCTGCATTGCCAAGACAATCCTAAGCAAAAAGAACAAAGCTGGAGGCATCATGCTACCTGACTTCAAACTATACTACAAGGTTACAGTAACCAACACAGCATGGTACTGGTACCAAAACAGAGATATAGACCAATGGAACAGAACAGAG
>NW_016816015.1:1038758-1046777 GCF_001698545.2 Rhinopithecus bieti
AAGGGATAGCATTAGGAGAAATATCTAATGTAAATGATGAGTTAATGGGTGCAGCAAACCAACATGGCACATGTATACATAGGTAACAAACCTGTACGTTGTGCATATGAACCCTAGTAGTTAAAGTAAGAAAAATTTATGTTGACTAATTAAAATTGTATATATTGTGTACAACAGGATGTTTTAAAATATGTATGCATTGTGGAATGACTATACCAAGCTAATTTACAAATATATTACCTCACATATTTATCTCTTTTTTGTGGTGAGAACACTTAAAATATACTCTTAGCAATTTTCAAGAAAATAATACATTCTTATTAACTATAGTCACCATGTTGTACAATAGATCTCTTCAACTTAATTCTCCTAGCTAAGTGAAATTTTGTATCCTTTGACCACATTTCACTAGTTTCTGGTAACCAGCATTGTACTCTGCCTCTATGAATTCAACATTTAATTTTTATTGCATTAAAAAATTAATTTTATGGTGAAAAAACACAGAAAATGACATGGAAGCCATAGTTGACCTCTAACTAAAAACAGTATATTTGAGGTATGTAGCATCATGTTAAGGGATACACATAGATAATAAAAAGGCTACTATATGGAAGTGAATTATATCTTTCACCTCATATAGTTAGACTATTTGAGGTTTGCTTTTGTGGCAAGAACAGCTTAAAATGCCATTTAACATTAATCCCATATACAGTAAAACTTTATTACTTACAGTTTGTTACCTGTAGTCCTCATGTTGTACATTAGGTCTCTAGACTACTTCATCCTTCGTATCTGAATTAATTAAGATGATCATGTGTGTTTTTATCTTTCATTCTGTTAATGTGATGTATCATAATGTGATTTCATGTATGTCAATAAAAGGGTTTGGAAGTATTTCCTCTTGCTCTTTTTATTGGAAGAGCTTTAAAAGTATTGACATTAACTTTTCCTTGAAGGTTGGGTTCAATTTAGATGTAAAGTCACTTGGTACTTTGCTTTTCTTTGTTGGGAGGATTTGTTGTTGTTGTTGTTGTTTGTTTTGTTTTGTTTTGTTTTGTTTTGAGATGGAATCTCACTCTTGTTGCCCAGGCTGGAGTGCAATGGCATGATCTTAGCTCACTGCAACCTCCACCTCTTGGGTTCAAGCGATTCTCCTGCCACAGCCTCCTGAGTAGCTGGGATTACAGGTGTGCACCACCACTCCTGGCTAATTTTTATATTTTTGGTAGAGACAGCATTTCACCATGTTGGCCAGGTTGGACTCGAACTCCTGACCTCAAGTGAGCTACCCGCCTCAGCCTCCCAAAGTGTTGGGATTACAGGTGTAAGCCACCATGCCCAGCTGTTGGGAAGTTTTTGACGACTTATTTAATTACTTTTTTATTGGTCTGTTGAGGCTATTTCTTCCTGTGTCAATCTCAGTAAGTTGTATTTTTCTAGGGATTTATCCATTTCTTCTAGGTAATCCGATTTGTTTGCAAATAATTGTTCATAATAATTTCTTATGATGCTTTTTGTTTCTGAGGCATCTGTCATAATGTTATTTTTTATTTTATGTGCATCTTCTCTCTGATTTTCTTAGACTAGCTAAGGGTTTGTCAGCTTTTTCAAAAAACAAGCTGTTTTATTTTTTCTATGGCTTTTCTGTTCTCTATTTGACTTATTTCTGTTCTGATTTTTATTATTTTCTTCCTTCTAAATTTGGGTTTAACCTTTTTCTAGTTTCTTGAGGTGTAATGTTAGACCTTTTGGGATCTCTCTTCTTTGATTTGGGCGTTTATTGCTATATATTTTAATGCAAATTTTTATTGCCGTAGAACTGGTTTTGTTGTATTCCATAGGTTTTGGTATTTTGTTGTTGTCTCAATATACCTTAAAATTTTGGTTTTGATTTTTTTTCTCATTGCTTTTTCAGGAGCATCTTGTTTAATATCCACTTATTTGTGAATTTTCCAAGATTCCTCTAGTTATTAATTTTTAGTTACATAACATTGTGGTCTGAAATACTAGACATGATTTTAATTTTAAATTTGTGAGGACTGCATTGTGGCTTAACATATGCTCTATCCTGTCAAATGTTCCATATCGCTGGAGAAAGAAAATGCATATTCTACTGCTGTTGGATGGAAAGTTCTGTATATGTCTATTAGACCCATTTGGCCAAAAGTACAATTCAAATCCAGTATTTCCTTATTAATTTTCTATTTGGCTTGTCTATTAATTGTTGAAAGTGGGGTATTGAAACCTCCTACTATTATTGTGTGCTACCTATTTCTCCCTTCAAGTCCATTAATATTTGCTTTATGTACTTAGGTGCTCCAGTGTTGGGTGCATATATATTTATAATGGCTATAATGGCTATTCCACTTCATTATCTGATCCCTTTATCTTTAAATAATGACTTTTTCTCATGACATTTTTTTATTTGAAGTCCATTTTTATCACATATAAGTATAGCCACCTCTGTTCTCTTTTGGTTACTATTTGCATGGAATATCTTCTTCTGTCCTTTCACTTTCAGCTTATGTGTGTCCTTAAAGCATATGTGGGTCTCTTGTAGAGAGCATATAGTTGGATACTATTTTTGTTTTAATCCATTTAATTACTTTATATCTTTTGATTGGAGGATTTAATCCATTTACATTCAAGGTTATTATTGATAAGTAACAACTTCCTATTTGTATTAGTTCATTCTTGCATTGCCATAAAGAAACACTAGAGACTAGGTAATTTATAAAGAAAAGAGGTTTAATTGTCTCACAGTTCTGCAGGCTGTACAGGAAGCATGGGGCTGGCATCTGTTCAGCTTCTGAGGAGGCCGTAGGGAGATTTTACTCATGGCAGATGGAGAAGCAGGAGTGAGCATGTCACATGGTGAAAGCAAGAGAGAGAGAGTTGGGGAGACAAGATGCCACACTTTAGAAGGACCAGATCTCATGAGAACTCACTACTGCAAGGACAGCACCAAGCCATCCCACCTCCAACACTGGGAATTACAATTCAATGTGAGACTTGGAAGGGGCATATATTTAAACTATATCACTGTTACTGGTTGTTTTGTAGCTCTTTTATTCCTTTCGTCCTCTCTTGTGGTCTTTTGATGTCACAAGTTACATCTCTTTATATTGTGTGTTCTTTTGACAAATTATTTTAACTTTAGTTATGTTTGACCGTTTTGACTTTCATACTAAAGTTATGTATGATTTACACACCACCATTATAGTATTTTAATATTCTGGATTTGACTATGTATTTATCAATATTAGTGAACTTTACACTTTCATATGTATTCATGATAGTAATTATCTTTTCATTTCCACTTGAAGAACTCCATTAAGCATTTCTTGTAAGGCAGGTCTAGTGGTAATGAATTCCCTCAGCTTCTTCTTGTTTGTGAAAGACTATCCTTCATTTCTAAATGACATCTTTGCTGGGTATACTATTCTTGGCTAGCAGGGTTTTTGTTTGTTTGTTTGTCTTTTTAATTTACTACTTTGAATGTATCATTCAGTTCTCTCCTGGCCCACAGGTTTTGGCTGAGAAATCCACTGGGAGTCTAATGGAGATTCCCTTACATGTGATTTGACACTATTCTCTTGCTGCTTTTAAAATTCTCTTTGACTTTTGACACTTTGAGTATAATGTGCCTTGGGGAAGACTTCTTTGAGTTCAGTCTTTTTGGGAACTTTTGAGCTTCATGGAATTAAATGTCCAGATATTTGCAAAGATTTGGGAAGTTTTCAGCTGTTATTTTATTCCATAAACTTTCTGTCTCATTTTTTTGTTCCTTTTCCTTCTGAAACTTCCATAATGTGGATGGTGGAAGTTTAATAATATCATATACATCTGATAGGCTGTTTTCACTCTTTCTCATTTTTTTTGTCTCTTCTATTTCAAAAGACCTGTCTTCAAGTGCATAGATTCTTTCTGTTTGATCTAGTCCGCTGTCAAAGCTCTCAATTGTATTTTTTATTTAATTAATTGAAATCTTTCATGCCAAGATTTCTGTTGGGTTCTTTTTAATGATATCTATCACTTTGTTAAATTCCTCATTCAGGTCATGAATTATTTTCCAGATTTCTGTGAATCATTTATCTGTACCCTCCTATACCTTGCTAAGTTTCCTTAAGATCCTTACTTTGAATTCCTTTTCAGGCAATTTGTAAAATTTTTCTTAACCATGAACACCGCATATCTTTCCATTTATTTGTGTCACCTTCAGTGTCTTTTATCAATGTTTTATAGTTTTCAGTGTACAGACCTTTCATCTCCTCTATTAAATTTACTCCTTGTATTTTATAATTTTTATGGCTTACATGTGATTATTCTCCTGATTTCTTTTTCGAATAGTTTATTGTTAGTGTTGAAAATACTACCAGTTTTTGAATGTTGATTTTGAATTCTGTAACTTTACTGAATCCATTTATTCTATTTTTGGTCAAGTCTTAGGCATGTGTACACACACAGAGTCATGTGCCACATATAATGTTTGGGGCAATGATGAACCACATACACAACAGTGATCCTGTAAGATTATAACAGAGTTGAAAAATTCCTATTGCCTAGTTATGCTGTAGCTATAATAATACAACACATTACCCACATGTTTGTGTTAATGCTGGTATAAACAAACCTAGTGAGCTACTAGTCGTATAAAAATACAACACGTGGCCGGGCACGGTGGCTCACGCTTGTAATTCCAGCACTTTGGGTGACCAAGGCGGGCATATCACCTAAGGTCAGGAGTTTGAGACCAGCCTGGCCAACATGGTGAAACCCCATCTCTACTAAAAAATACAGAAATTAGCTGGGCGTGGTGGTGCATGCCTGTAATTCCAGCTACCTGAGGGACTGAGGCAGGAGAATTGCTTAAGCCTGGGAGGCGGAGGCTGCAGTGAGCCAAGACTGTGCCATTGAACTCCAGCCTGGGCAACACAGTGAGACTCCCTCTCAAAAAAAAAAAAAAAAAACGAAAAAAAATAAATAAATATATACATATATATATGTATATATATAGTATGTGTGTATATATATACATATAATATATATCTCACAATTAGGGACAGTACATAATACTTGATGATAACTATGTTAGTGGATTTTGTATTTACTCTATTATTTTAGAGTGTACTCCTATTTATTAAAAAGAAATTAGCGGTAAAACAGCCTCAAGTAGGTCCTTCAGGAGGTATTCCAGAAGAAGGCACAACAGGAAATGACAGCCCATTTATTATTACCCTTGAAGACCTTCCAGGGACAAAATGTAGAGGTGGAAGATAGTGATGATTGATGATCCTGACCCTGTGTTGGCCTAAGTTAATTGTGTGTCTGTGTCTTTGATTTTAACAGTTTAAAAGTAAAGTAAAATAACATTTTAAAAGTAAAAGCTTATGACACAAGAATATATGAAAGAAAATATTTTTGTAGCATTATACAATGAACTGATTTCAGCTAAATGCTGTAAGTCAAAACATCTAAAAAATTAAGGTTTATAAAGTTGCCATAAACAAAAGCTTGTTGAAGGAAAAACATGTTCTAAAAAATTTAGTGTAGGTTAAGCGCACACTGCCTATAAAGCTTGCAGTAGTATATGGCAGTATACAGTAATGTCCTAGACCTTTACAATCATTCACCATTCATTGACACCCAGAGCAACTTCCAGTCCTACAAGCTCCATTCATGCTTAAGTGCCCTATATAGGTATACCAACTTTTATCTTTTATACTATATTTTTACTGTATCTTTTCTATGTGTAGATATGTTTAGATACACAAATACCTCCCATTGGTTTACAATTGCCTACTGTATTCTATACAGTACCATGCTGTACAGGTTTGTAGCCTAGAAGCAATAGGCTATACTATATAGCCTAGGTATGTAGCAGGCTATATACTATCTAGGTTTGTGTAAGCACACACTATGATGTTCAAAGATAAAATTGCCTAATGGCGACCCATTTATCAGAACATATCCCTGTCATTAAGCAACACATGACTCTGTGTGTGTGTGTGTGTGTGTGTGTGTGTGTGTGTGTAGAGACAGAGAGATTGGGGGCGGGAGGTGTGGAGTGAGTCTGCAAAAAAAATAAGGACAATTTAGCTTCTTCCTTTCCAATTTGGATGTTATAATTTTTCTCTTGCCTAACTGATCTGGCTACAACTTCTAATACTATGTTGAATAGAAGTGGCAAGGGTGAACATCCTTGTCTTGTTCCTGATCTCAGGAAAAAAGCTTTCAACTTCTCCCTGTTGAGTATGTGTTAGCTGTGAGCTTCTCATGTATGGCCTTTATTATGTTGAGGTATATTCCTTCCATACCTAATTTGTTGAGAGCTTTTATCTTGAACAGATGTTAAACTTTGTCAAATTTTTTTTGACACCTGTGGAGATGATCATATGGTTTTTGTCCTTCAATCTGTTACTGTGGTATATCACATTTTTAGATTTACATATGTTGAACCATCCTTGCATCCCAGGGATAAATCCCACTTGATCATGATTTATGATCCTTTAAATGTGTTATTGAATTTGTTTGTAAGTACTTGGTTGAGAATTTTTACATCTGTGTTCATCAGGGAAACTGGCCTGTAATTTTCTTTTCTTTCTTTTTTTTTTTGGTTTTTTTTTTTGAGAGGGAGTCTTGCTCTGTCGCCCAGGCGGGAGTACAGTGGCCGGGTCTCAGCTCACTGCAAGCTCCGCCTCCCAGGTTTACGCCATTCTCCTGCCTCAGTCTTCCAAGTAGCTGGGACTACAGGCGCCCGCCACCTCGCCCAGCTAGTTTTTTGTATTTTTTAGTAGAGACGGGGTTTCACCATGTTAGCCAGGATGGTCTCGATCTCCTGACCTCATGATCTGCCCGTCTCGGCCTCCCAAAGTGCTGGGATTACAGGCTTGAGCCACTGCGCCAGGCCAATTTTCTTTTCTTATAGTGTCTTTGCCTGGCTTGATATCAGGGTAATGCTGGCCTTGTAAACTGAGTTGGGAAGTATTCCCTCCTATTCAGTTTTCGGGAAGAGTTTGAGGATTTATATTAATTCTTTAAATGCTTAGTAGAACTCAGTAGGGAAGCCATCAGTTACTTGGATTTTCTTTGATGGGAGATCAATTTTCGTACTCATTATTGACTTGTTGACTTTTTTTTTTTTTTCTTTACTGTTCAGCCTTGATATGTTGTATGTGTTTAGGAATTGATTTACTTCTAGGTTATCCAATTTGTTAGTGTATAACTATTCACAGTGGTCTTTTATGATCCTTTGAATTTCTGTGATATCAATTGTACTATGTCCCCTTTGAGTCTTTTTTTCTTAGTCTAGCTAAGGGTTTATAAATACTATCTTTTCTATTGTTTTTCTAGTATCTACTTCATTTCTGTTCTGATTTTTATTATTTTCTTCTTCTACTTTGAGTCTAATTTGTTCTTCTTTTTATACTTTCCTGAGGTGTCATTAATTGAGATCTTTCTTCTTTTTTGATGTAGGCATTTATTGCTATAACCTTCCCTCTTAGAACTGCCTTTTGCTGCATGGTATGTTTATGTCCAATTTCATTTGAAAAAAAAAAAATATATATATATTTGAGACAGGGTCCTGCTCTGTCACCCAGGCTGGAGTACAGTGACATGAATATGGCTCACTGTAGCCTCAACCTCCTGGGCTCAAGTAATCCTCCCAACTCAGCCACCTGAATAGCTGGGATCATAGGCACACACCACTAGGCCTGGCTAATTTTATTTTTTGTAGAGTTGGGTGTATGCCCATATCAGCCATATTGGCCTGATATGCTCTGTTGCCATATTGCTCAGACTGGTCTCGAACTCCTGAGCTCAAGCAATACTCCTGCCTTGGCTTCCCAAAGTGCTGGGATTACAGGTGTGAGCCATTGTGTCTGGCGGAAGGTAAATTCCCCTCTTAATTTCTGTTATTCATTGGGTGTTCAGGAGCATGTTGTTTTATTTCCAGGTATTTGTCGATTTTCCAAAACTGAGCTTTTTTTTTTTTTTTTTTTTTTTTTTTTTTTTTTT
>NW_016816015.1:1048116-1056697 GCF_001698545.2 Rhinopithecus bieti
CCTCGTGATCCGCCCGTCTCGGCCTCCCAAAGTGCTGGGATTACAGGCTTGAGCCACCGCGCCCGGCCTAAAAAAATGGGTAACTTCTTAACAGGTTTACTTTATTTCTTAAAGTTTACCTTTCATCTGAAATAAAATTGTAAAATAGTAATTATTAAAACATATATTAAGTAAGGCTTAAGATGGCCAACATATGAAATGTAGTGGGTTTTCTTTATGTATACAATTATAAAAATATATATTACCATACAGCTGTATGGTAATAATTTAGCCAGTGTATTAAAAGCTGAAATAAATGTAAAAGACCTCCCCCTTTCCTACAACCAATGGTATCCATTAAAGTCACCATTAAGAATTTCTTATATATCTACTCTAAAATATTCCAGGTACATATATGTAAGCATCTGCTGCCTCACCTCACCTCCACATGCTGTCTACTATTCTTGGTGTTTTTCACTTAGTAATATACCTTGAACTTCATTCCAAAAAGCTAATATACTTTTTTTGTTGTTTTAAATAGCTGTGTCATACTCTTGAACTCTATTCCCCCTTTAATAGATGTTTAGATTGTTTTGACATTTTAGCTACTAGAAACAACTTCACAATAAACATCTTTGGACATTTACCTCTGTATATCCCACAGGCTATTTGCCTATAAGTGCCCTTTTCAAATTAAATGGAATATGAAGTTAACAGTTTGAAAAAAGGCTGCCAATATGCTCTCCAAAACTGTGTCAATGTGCTATTGTTTTCTGAAATGCAGTTGTAAGAAAATATATATTTAGTTTATAACTTTGGAAACATCAAGTAACATTAAAAATCCTAAGAAATCAACCGGGCGCGGTGGCTCATGCCTGTAATCTCAGCACTTTGGGAGGCCGAGGCAGGTGGATCACGAGGTGAGGAGATCGAAACCATCCTGGGAAACCATCCTGGCTAACACGGTGAAACCCCGTCTCTACTAAAAATACAAAAAAATTAGCTGGGCGTGGTGGTGGGTGCCTGTAGTCTCAGCTTTTAGAGAGGCTGAGGCAGTAGAATGGGGTGAACCCAGGAGGCGGTGGAGCTTGCAGTGAACAGAGAATGTGCCACTGCACTCCAGCCCGGGCGACAGAGCAAGATTCCGTCTCAAAAAAAAAAAAAAAAAAAAAAAGAAAAGTCCTAAGAAATCATCTGACATTGACTCCATTAGCTATTTTTAATTATTTTCATAACTAAAAATAGAGTATGAGTTTTGCAGACAGACAGACATAAGTTCAAGCCCCAGATTTGGCACTTAGGACTTACATAACTTTAAGATATAGGGTCTTACTCTGTTGCTCAGGCTGGAATGCAGTGGCATGATAGCTCACTTTAGCCTTGACCTCCTGAAGTGAAGTGATCCTCCTGCCTCAGCCTTCTGAGTAGCTGACTACACATGAATGCCACTATGCCAGGCTAATTTATTTTTAAAATTATTTATTTATATATTTTCAGAGATGGAGTCTTGCTATGTTGCTCAAGCTGGTCTCAAACTCCTGGCTTCAAGTGATTCTCCCACCTCAGTCTTCCGCATAGCTGGGATTACAAGCATGAGCCACAGTGCATGACCTGTGTGATCTTGAGCAGACTATTTAATCATTTTCAGCCTTGATTTTTGTCTTTTCTTTGCAAAATGGGTAAAATAATAGTTCATGCTAATAGGGTTATTATGAGAGTTAGTATACGAAGTGTTTTTTGAATGGCCAAACAAAGCATGTGTTTAACTCATAATGTATGACCTAAACGGTTAACAATAAAAGCATATATCTACTTATATTTCAAAAAAACAAGTGAATATTACAAATCCCCGTGAATGAACTGATTATTTTCCCTGAGTCTTAATTCCTAAGAATATGGAATCTTCACCTGAACTCCTCATAATCAGAAAGTGTTGATTTCTGGGCAGAGATTACTATGAAATGCAATTCATTCAGGCTCAAAATACTTTAGTAAATTATAAAGTAGTAATTAAAAGAAGAGAACTTTAATAATGATGAGATAGGGGTTTAAGTTTATAAGACTGCAATGTTATTGTGTACTTCTCTACCTATGATAAAACCATTTCCAAGACAACATTTTAATAATGTTGGCTAGTGATTTATAAACAATATTAACTTGAGAATGGCTATAAAAAGCAAATATAAAACTTCAATGTTGCAGCTGATTTCAAGCATTCCTGTTAATAGATTCTAAGTACCAAGATTTCCCAGAGGTATGATCACCTCAAATCTTCTCTCTATATAGGAAATTGAAACATGCCCAATTTGAGACATCAAAAAACATTTAAAATAGACACCACAAAATGTATCTGTAGTTTAAAGGTCAAATTTATTAGGAGATTAAGCGATGTATTATACATGGACTATAAATACTGCACAGCTGACTTTATTCACAGTCAAGCACAGATATAGTCAGTGCCAACCTATTTTGTGGATACTCTTGTTCTTTTGTTCCAAGAAAAGTTTGCACCATAAGACTTGGACTTGGGTTTTGGAACCTTCCTCTCTTCAACATCATAGCTCCATCCTAGGAGGAAAAAACAAAGACAAATCCACAGAAACAGAATTAAAGAGGATACCTGAAAAGCACAGCAAGCAGAGGCTAGCTTTTGTAACTCAATGTTCACTTATCATCAAGAGTATATGTCAACACATCTGAGATACACTTACTATTTGTTCCCTTATAATCCTCTATGAGAAAAGGGGCCAAAAGATTGCCTACAGATTATTTACCATATCTCAAGTTAAAGATGTAAACTATGATTCAGTTTCTCCTTGCTCAATTACTGATATCTATGTATTAATTACATTAAAATTTCCATTGCTCTATGTGGTTTAACAAAGGACTTTAAAAACAGTTGCAACGAAGAGCGATGAACAACATAACCAACCTCACTATTCTTCCAAAAACTGGTTTCTTTACAAGAGTTTGGAACTCTTCCAAAGGGATATAGAAAAATATGTATGTGTGTGTGGGTGCGTGTGTGTACTACATAGTTGAAGTGGACCATGAGAAGTTACTTAGGCTACTGATTAAACTCAAAAAGATTTTCAACATTTATTTCAAGGGCTATCTGCACTAATTGGACTCACATGCGAGTACCCAATAAACGGTGCAAATTGTTAGGCCTGACTAAAGGCCCACTAGATCAGAATCTTGGGTGGGGACCCAGGAAACTACACTTTATCAATTCCAGAAGATTTTTATGCATACAAAAGTAAGGGCCACTAATCAAAGCTGTCTATTCTCTTCTGAGTATTTATATTTTCCATCCAAAGTCATTTCAGCATTTTGTAGTTTTGAAAACTGGGTATATGTATGTCTACATTTTCTGCACTAAGTTCTATTCTGTATTTCTCCTAAAACATGGGAAACAAATCAACATCCTCCCCCTTAAAAATATAATTAAGTCATTCTTTTATTCCCTAAGCTAGGCAACTCCTATAACATTCACTTTTCTTCATAAAATCCATTTTCCCACACCTGTAATTTATTCTCTCTTAGGACTTTATTCAAAGAACTCATCTTGAAACATCTAATTCATGGTTGTATCACGCAGTCACGTATAAAATGTCCAAAATGTGATTATTATATGGTCTAATTAAGTGAGCTTCTTGATCTTGGTGAGTATAGTACTTTCTGCCACAAAGCTTACATTTCAATAGTCCCTTAGTTAGTACTCAGTTTTACCACAAAAGTTAAGCCTATGAAACTCACTCATCAAAGTATACTACTGCTACTGTACACAAGGGAAAGTAACAAGATTTAACAGAGTATTTTAATTTAAACTTTTAATCTACTTTATCCATAACAGAATATTACATTCCCAACTGCTGGAACTCCATCTCCAAAGAAAGTCCAATAACTATAAGGAAAAGGGGAAGCAGGAAAGCAAATGAAACATCAGAATCCAGGAGAGAAAATATTAATTTACTTGCTCAACATAACCTTACTTTCACAGAGTAGAAAATATGTTTTGAGAACTTTCTTATCCATTAAAAAAAAGTTACCAAGCTGTAGCTTACCTTAAGAGAATCTGGACTTATAAAGTATGTACGTAACAAGTAGTTATCTCCATGTCAAAAAATTTACTAAAGGGCATAAGAAAAGTTTGTATTTCATAAGGTTGTCATGAGGATTAAAGTACACGTCTTGTACTTCATAAGGATGTCATAATTCATGTAAAGTGCTTAGAAAGCACCCCCACTTAACATTTATTGAGTTCTATGAGAAAGAACTTTTATATGAAGTAATATTATCCCCCTTGTACAGCTGAGTAAACTGAGGCTCAGAGAGGTTAGGTAACTAATGTAAGGTCACTCAGCCAAGAAGGGACAGAATCAGGATTTAAACACAGCTGGCCAGATTTTGGAGGCTACGCCTTACCTATTATGCTACACTGTCTCTTGTCGTTTATAGTAGGCACTCAATAAATGTTAAGTATTATTTGGTCCTCAAATTTGATTCACAACTTCCTAGCAACATGTCTCTATATAAATTTCCATTACATTAGAGCCCACTAAATTTGAATTTGTGATGTTTCGGGTATAGCTAGCTATAATCTAACCTAGTTATTAACTACAGAAACGGGTTTTGGTAAGCAAATTAATACTGTGATCTGAGCATAGTAACTTTAAAATTATAAACTTCTTAAGCACTTCCCATATTAACCAGTGAACGATGCTGATAATTACAAAAAATATTCAATTTAATAAAGGAGGTATAACAATATTTACCGAGCATTGCCATTCATTTGATAAATATTATTGATTGCCAACTCCATGTCAGAGACTGTTTTTAGACAGTGGAGGCAGACTAGTGAATAAAACAGAAAATTTTCCTGAACTTCTTGAAGTTAGTAGGGGAAGAAAAGTTAGTAAGTATATAGTATATTAGGTGCTAATACAGTAATACCTAAATTTAAAATGTATATTACATCCTAGTAAGTACTAAGGAGAAAACATTTTAGATGGGGTATACAGGGGAGCCCTCCCTCCCTGAGAAGTGGGCAGAGAACAGTAACTGCAAAGGCCCTGAGGCAAGAGCATTCCTGGTGCACTAGGTAGTATGTTCTAGTCCCCATGCTGAGTGCTTGAAATGTATTTTTATTGAAATTTTATGTATGGAGTTTATAGGTTGCATGGCTATAAGGAAGGCATTGTATATATCTTAATTTTACATTAACTTAAAAAAATATAGAGAAAATAAACAGCCTAAGGTCACAGGGCTAATAAGTGGCAAAACCAGGATTTTAACCCAGACGGACTTTAACACCTAACTACTTTATTAATAAAACTACATTTTTTTTTTTCTTTTTTTTTTTTTTGAGATGGAGTCTCGCTTTGTCACCCAGGCTGGAGTACAGTGGCATGATCTCAGCTCACTGCAAGCTCTGCCTCCCGGGTTCACACCATTCTCCTGCCTCAGCCTCCCGAGTAGCTGGGACTACAGGTGCCCGCCACCACGCCTGGCTAAGTTTTCGTATTTTTAGTAGAGACGGGGTTTCACCATGTTAGCCAGGATGGTCTTGATCTGCTGACCTTGTGATCTGCCCGCCTCGGCCTTCCAAAGTGCTGGGATTACAGGTGTGAGCCACCGCGCTTGGCCTAAAACTGCATTTCTTTAAAAATATCTTGCAATTACAAGTTTTATCTATTTCATTCATTTCCTTTTATTTGAAAAAATATGTTGAAAAGACTTTTAAGAATCCCTGGAAAATAAATCTATGTTCTACATATGCTCTCCCACAATTGTGAGAAAGGAAATGGTTTCTAGTGTAGATTCTGTATTTGGTTATAATGACAGCTGGAAAATTAACCCAAGACCTCCATAATCTTTTCTTGCCAAATGATAGCTAAGAAACCTAAATCTCTCTCATCTTACTACCTCCCAACACACACTCACCAGGTCAATAAAGACATTAGGAAAGAAACTGCAGAAATGAGAAAGCACTCAAGTATCTAGGAACCAGTAATATACACACAAACACAAACCTGATAGTCACTTTCTCATTCACTCAATTACCCTTTCAGCCACCAGGGAGAATTCTCTGTACTACATCAGATCTCAGACACAGATCTAATACCTATTCTGGTTACGGAGTTTCAAAATGTGGTCAGGGTCACTGCAATGTGAGAAGAATGAAGTTTTATACACATAAAAGAACAACTGGCTTGGGTTTTCTCCTGGTAACTAAGGAGTGAGCTGGCTCCTGGGAATTGTGAGCCAGATTACAGTTGCTGTTGATGGTGATAACAACAATAAATAGAAGTATCATGACAGGGATTGGAATGTGAATGGGCAAAGCACCCTGTGAAAAACAAACAAAAATACACACAGAAGCAGCCTGCATTTGCTAATAGGATCCATCTCTATATAATTACCACTGACCACTCATGATTGTTAGGATATGTAGGGCAAAAAATTTATTATCTTCCCATTTCTCTGTGATAAACAACTTTGTTTCCAAAGTTGTACATGGAACTGTGCTTCCCTAAACGCAAAGGAGTATATGAGGAAGTCCAATGACAATTCACAATAGAGACTAAAACTAAAGTAAGAATCCACGTACATCTTTGGATTTTCTATTCATTATTCAGAAAACTTTTCTACTATGTAGGGCTGTCATCATAATAAACATTTGCTCTTTTTTGAGATACTGTTAAGAATCTGATCACATTTCCAAGCATCCTCCTCCAAGGTGTTTATCTTACAGTGCCTGGATGAACAAATTTACTGGTCCTATTATACTCGAATATAAAGGTTACCTGAGCAAACAGTGAAGTTGAGCTAAAAAGATAAAACTCTAAGAATAACAACACTTGAAAGGACATTAAGCATGTGTGCTTAAGAATAGGTAAGTTACACAAATTATACTCATCTTTCCTACTTCCTATTTGAAACTTGTTGCTAAAAGAAAGAATAAAATAAAAAGAAATAATATATTTTGCAAGAAATAAAATATAGATATTAAACATTTAAATTTCTATAACAATGCCTTTTTTTAACCCTAATATATACATATATGTATATATATTTAAAGAAAGAGTCCAAACTTGTTTTTCTGAATGGGAACATGGAAGTGAAAATACTTGCACTCTCCAAAGAATGCTTATATAAAATGAAGGTATAGTCTACAATCATAATGGTCCCATATGTTGTCCTATAGGGTACTGAAAACCAGCCCCTTGCTCTTCCCAGCTGTGCAACAGAAGAAGATCAAAGCAATGGAGTCCCAGGCAGCTGCCCCAGGGATGGGTAAAGCTTCCAGTGCTGCCGTCACTTGCTAGAGGACAGTAGCCATATGGCACAGATTTGCCACAAACCCAACTACCAACACCTAAATGATGAGAAGCTGACTCCCTTTGCTGTTTCACACACTGAAATGCTTTCACAAAACTAGTTGAACTTTAAGCCCCAGTATCATTTCCCTTTGGAAAATGCTGTACTAAACTTAAAATGTGATCTTTAACATCCCATGCCCATTTTTTTTTCTGAAATATGCCAGTTTATTTTGTAGATCTCCACATTGTGGTTGGAATATTCTATTTCCTATGATATAAATGGTATAATCTTTTCAAATGCCAAAAATCCCAACCTCTGAACAAAACCAGGCCACAATTAACTTATGAATTCCACATATAAGACAGAAAATAAAATCAATTCCATTCATTTTATGCAGAATCATTTCGTTTATGGTTCAGTAATACAAAAATACAAACATCCATCAGTTCTTTTATTGCTTGTGAAATGTTTTACCTCAACCTTGATTGACGTTCTGTGAAAGGTCTTTCTTCTCTAATAACCTAATCTCAAACCCTGACATCAGTTTGGAAGTGAACAGCTAAATGATTTTTCCTACTCTCCATTTCTGCACTGAACAAGAACTACCACATAATTTGGCACAAACTGACGTAACCAACAGTCACTTCCAACTGAAGCATGGGATCAGAAGCGCAAAGCTTTGGGAGGCCAAAGCAAAGTACACTGGTACTTGGCAGGTTTCTAGATTCTTCACCAGGCTATGCACCCATATTATATCTGGCTGAAAGCAGAGCATAACCCTAACATATAATTTTAAGGAGGAGAAAAGAAAAATAGCTTTTTAGGAATTTCACTTTAAAAGTATCTTTACTTTGGGGATTCTGGGCAAGATGGCCGAATAGGAACAGCTCCAGTCTCCAACTCCCAGCGCGAGCGACACAGAAGACCGGGGATTTCTGCATTTTCAACTGAGGTACTGGGGTCATCTCACTAGGGAGTGCCGGACAATCAGTGCTGGTCAGCTGCTGCAGCCCGACCAGCGAGAGCTGAAGCAGGGTGAGGCATCGCCTCACCTGGGAAGTGCGAGGGGGAAGGGAATCCCTTTTCCTAGCCAGGGGAACTGAGACACACAACACCTGGAAAATCGGGTAACTCCCACCCCAATTGCTTTAAGCAAACGGACACACCAGGAGATTATACCCCAAACCTGGCCGGGAGGGTCCCACGCCCACGGAGCCTCCCTCATTGCTAGCACAGCAGTCTGCGATCTAACCACAAGGCAGCAGCGAGGCTGAGG
>NW_016816015.1:1060902-1066096 GCF_001698545.2 Rhinopithecus bieti
GCATGTTCTCACTCATAGGTGGGAACTGAACAATGAGATCACTTGGACTCGGGAAGGGGAACATTACACACTGTGGCCTATCATGTGGAGGGGGGAGGGGGGAGGGATTGCACTGGGAGTTATACCTGATATAAATGACGAAGTGATGGGTGCTGACGAGTTGATGGGTGCAGCACACTAACATGGCACAAGTATACATATGTAACAAACCTGCACGTTATGCACATGTACCCTAGAACTTAAAGTATAATAATAATAAGAAAAAAAAGTATCTTTACTTTGAAATTACCAATTGGATATATAATATTGGGGTAGGGTAGGGTAGGGGGTAAATGGTTCAGAATAATGTAAAAGTATCCCAGATCTTTAGAAAATACTATGGAGAAATAACAGCAGTTTTGGATACACTGCAAAGCAAGTCTTCCCATGAAGTTTCTATAAAGTGATTTAAACAAGCAAATAAGGTGAAAACATGAGGCACCTGAAATATTTGTTAGATTAGTAGTACCCTATACCTGCTGTAGCTGTGATACCTCTCAAACCCCAAAATACTGCTTTGATGTGACAGTCAATGGCCCCTTGAAATTTTATCTTTTCAAATAATATACATGTTATGTAATATTACTATTATTTTCAAAGCAGTAGTTGGAACTATTCAGCATTTGCCACAAAACAAACCAAGGTAGTAATCCACTACTCCAGCTATTGTGTTCCAAAAGTACATCTGAAAGTCAGTCATTAGAAATTTAGAACATATTTTTCTGGAGAAAAAAAACTACACAAATAGCCAAAAGCCACGCCCAGAGATTTGCAAGCTACTCATATGGATTCTCAGAATCCTATTTAATCTACAATATACCAGGAATGTCACTAAGCCACCATATATAATTCTCTCTAGCTCTCGCGCGCTCTCTCGCTTGCATGCTCCCTGTCGCCCTTGCCTTAGCAGTATTTTCCTAGTGACAGACAGGATACAGGATTAGACACTGGGAGGAAAAAGCTATGTATATAAAAAAAAAATCTTTCGTGAATTCACCTATTAACTGAAGTTTGTGACTCCTAAATCAACACCCATGGTGCTTCTGTGGTCATCTGTGACATGTGGAGAATGCCAAAAAATTTGAGTCCTGTAACACACATTTCTAAATGAGGGGAAGCAGGATAATGCTCTGCCTTCTTGTTTCAGCTCTCATACTGTAAACAAGCATACTTTCTGTGCTCTATTTAGTGCCAATTTTTTGCATTTCTGTGCTGCTTTTTGGTAATTTCACTGTTTAAAATGGTCCCCAAACATTGTGCTGAAATGTTATCTAGTGTTCCAAGAAAGCTGTGATGTGCCAATACGTGTTTCAGATAAGCTTTGTTTAGGCATGAGTTACAGTGCTGTTGGTTGTGAGTTCAATGTTGATGAATTAACTGTATTAAATAAGGTGTCTTTAAACAAAAACACACATAGAAAAAGGTTATGTACTGGTCAGATGACAAACTATGTGACCAGAGGCCTGCAGGAACCTAACCATGTATATCCCCAGGAATAAGAATTCTTGCTAATTTAGTGTTTCATAGTGACTTTAAAGAACATTAACTGTGGGGCCTGGCACGGTGGCTTGCGCCTGTAATTCCAGCACTTTTGGAGGCCGAGGCAGGCAGATCATGAGGTCAGGAGATCAAGACCATCCTGGCTAACACGGTGAAACCCTATCTTCACTAAAAATACAAAAAATTAGCCAGGCGTGGTGGCGGGCACCTGTAGTCCCAGCTACTTGGGGGGCTGAGGCAGGAGAATGGTGTGAACCTGGGAGGTGGAGCTTGCAATGAGCCGAGATTGAGCCACTGCACTCCAGCTTGGGTGACAGAGTGAGACTCCACCTCAAAACAACAACAACAACAACAACAACAAAAACCAATAAAAAAACCCCGTAACTGTAAATAAGGAGAATCAACTATAATTGATAGATATATAAAGTCTGTCCTCTCTCATAGCTTTGACTCCCCTTTCAACCCAGTCCTGGAAAAATCAGTTTTGCCTCAATTTGCAATTCATCTCAACATTTCTTTACCCTACATAAATTTGTGCTGTTTGACTTGTCCTTTGAACTGGTTATAACATTTGCCCGGCACCCTTACATCAGATGAGTAAAATCCTTCAATACATGTTTATTGTATATCTATGCTAGAGTCAATGTATTTTTTTCTGGAAAATTTCTTTTAACAATTTTGGAAGTCCCCTTGAGACATCTTATAGATTTATCGACCAAATGCAGGCAAACTTCTTCATCAAAGAAATGGTATACCTTATGCTTAAGCCTGCATACCTCTTTTCTTGGCTCTAAAAGGTGAATCCAGCAGCAAGAGAATTCTGCTGACTCTGGTCTTTTGCTCTCTACTAATCTGGGGAATTGGTTTTGCAATCTGACCATCTGATCCCCGTAAATGGATTAATGGTTTATAGAGGTCTATTCTCTGTTGGGTAGGAAAAAAATGGAGAATCTAGTTTGTTAATCTATTCTATTTTGGACTCAATCAATTAAAAATTTGTACTCAGAAAAGAACAGCTCTTTGGTATTTCATCATTTTGTATTATTAACTAATGGCTGAAAGTTTAGAAATGAAGTTATAAACTCTGTGTGACTGTATGTCTATCAATGTCTGTACAGAGAAAAGCCTTATTGTGCATGTATTTAAGGCTTTTCTACCTTTAGGTGGCATTGATGAATTAGATTATAAAGTCTTTTTAAGGAATTCTGTTCTGATTAGCTTATAGAGAAAATAAGTGATTATGTAAATTTAATCTTAAAATTTTCAGAGAAGAAGAAAATGGAACTTGTAATACATTCAGTGTGCTAGAAATTTTAAGAGTACTTAAAAGTACTCTTAGAGCAACTAACAAACATTTTGAGACTTCAAGTTCATATCGTGTAGGTAAATCTTGACAAACAAGACTAATAATTTTGGTTTAATAGAACAGCAAGGTTTTCTCTGGTTTATCAATGTTAAATATACAAACAGACTTTTATTCCACTTGTGTATTTTTTACTTATACATGTTTACTGATCAAATAAGCCAGAATTACTTGTTTAATGTTTAGTCATGAAAAATGTAAACTTATGATTAACCAAAATGATTCATTATTGACAACTTTATTTCAACAATAATTATGTTTTGTAATACGTCACCTTCAAAATTAATTTCCAAGATCGTCAAGTAATTAATATTTATTAGATATCCAGATCTTTTACTTATTTTTTTAAATTATTTTTTAAGACTAGTGGAGTCAAGCTGTGGGAGTGGAAAAGGAGTTAATGAAATCTGTAACCGGTTGTGATCAATTAGTTGTGAACCCTAGATCTCTTCTAAGTAAGACAGAATACTAATCCATTGATAATGATAGGGTTCAGGACATGCTACCCTAAAATAATGGCATCTTGGCATTTGAAGAAACAGAGAAGGCCACTCCGACCTCCTCCTACACTTGTACCTTGAAGTAGACCATAAAATAATTCCCTGGCCTTCCCATGGAAGAAATCGTAAGACATTCATGTGCCCTATAACCCAGAGGCAAGGAATATTACAGAGGGATGGATTTAAGAGAAGAATCTGAACAAACAGGCCTGGCTAAGTTCTCTCTAGCTTATTACTATTGAATCATACCTTCTTTATCCAGTCATATTTCCACACACAATGTACTTTTTCTTCAAATTTAGCATAAAATACACAAGTATTCCTGTTTCTTTGGGTTTTCATTTCTGAAGGGTCCTGTATCACATAAAATTTACATTAAATATGTGCTTCTCTATTTTTAACTGTCCTTTATTATAGGAGACGAGCCTATGTGATGGGTGAGAAAAGACATATTTTCTCCACTATAATTACTAAGCAAAATTTTAAATGTATATACTCTTGCTACTTATTTTCATATGCTACAGAGAGGCTGTATCTCTGGGTTCGTTAGTGAACATTTTCATTTTTGCCACCTGGAGAAGTTGGAGTATAAGGAATGCATATAGCTATAGAAAGTTATATGTATTTATGAGATCTGCTAGTCTACTAAAATGCTGATGTGTAACCATTTTCAATTATCCATCTCCCAGTTTCTCTATGGAATCAGTCACTTTGGTTAAAAGATACATATAAATGAAACTCGAATAGGAGAAATGGTGGGAGAGAGGTAAAACTCTGCATGCAAAATTATGAGATATGTTTTTGTTTATTAAAGGAAAAAGAGAATAGTTATGTCTTCAAGTACAGTGACTGTGCCAGAAAGAGAAAGAGAATGCTAAGAGCTAAGGTTCTTTACCATCATATTACCTTCTATGTTTAAGTTTTATTGTGACTTTGCAGTGAGTGGCCACATATCATTTCTCAGGTACCTGTGATTCTATATCTATCCTAACTGTTCACATCTCCTGACAACTTTTGATATTTACCTTCCCACAACTGAATCCTAAATGTAAAACAAAACTTTCAGGATATCATTGCACCTAGAATTATCTTTGAGATTCCCTAGAGGGTCTCTGGAAAATTACAAAGATATATTCTTTCATTTTGTGAAAACAGAGGTGCTAAAAATAATTAGGTTTATTTTATATGCTATAATTAACGAGCTACTTGGGAAGAGTTGTCAACTATGAGAAAAGTTGATCCTTAGCCATCCCAAGGTTAAATTTCATGGGAAAAGTGTTATTAACCAAAATTTATGCTATATGGTAAGTTCCTGGGGAATTATCAATGCCTTCACTGCTCAAGATGTGTTCTATTTACCTAAGTCCTTGTACTGCTTTGCCCAACAAATAATTACAGTATAGTTTATCAGTCATAATTTGTTATTTTTAATAAAAATATTAACTTGATTGCATCTTTACTTCTGTAGTTTAAGTATTGCATCTTCTAGGCCAGTAAATGTCAACTGGAAATCAATGTCACTTCTCTGAGTTTTATTAATATACCGATATTTAGGACATATTCCAGACTTAAATCTTTTTACTTGATATTTATATATTTTAAATATATGCCAAGCATATTCATGTTATGTTTCAGTATTATGTCGTATCTCAAGATTTTTTCTCCATAAAAGAATATGTTCATTTTTATAAATCAGATGAATATTCAGTCTTTGAAAATAGGCTTAAGTGACTACATTACCAGATATTTTTTTTGAAAAAATTTTTGGTTTAATTTTATTTTTTTTTTTTTT
>NW_016816015.1:1066499-1071844 GCF_001698545.2 Rhinopithecus bieti
TGAGCCCCCCCGCCCCGCCTTTTTTTTTTTTTTTTTTTTTTTTTTTGAGACGGAGTGTCTCACTCTGTTGCCCAGACTGGAGTACAGTGGCGTGATCTGGGCTCACTGCAAGCTCCGCCTCCTGGGTTCGCACCATTCTCCTGCCTCACCATTAATGGGCCAAGCATGGTGGCTCATGCCTCTAATTCCAGCACTTTGGGAGGCTGAGGTGGGTGGATCACCTGAGGTCAGGAGTTCGAGAACAGCCTGGCCAACATGGCGAAACCCCATCTCTACTAAAATACAAAATATTAGCTGTATTAGCTGAGCATGGTGGCGGGCGCCTGTAGTCCCAGCTCTTGGGAGGCTGAAGCAGGAGAATCGCTTGAACCCAGGAGGTTGAGGTTGCAGTGAGCCAAGATTGCGCCATTGCATTCTAGCCTGGGCAACAGAGTGAGGCTCTGTCTCAAAAAAAAAAAAAAAAAAAAAAAAGGAAATAAAATTACCAGTAATGTTACTTACAGCCATTTTGTCTTTTATAATCTACAAATAGTTTTTATTTTTTTGGTTTTACTCTGATGCTTCCTGGCAAGCTCTTGCAATCAGCTACAGGACAGAGTGCTTTATCTTCAACAAAGAAGGATTGTCTCAGAACCCTGCGGAAATGGCCCATGCCAGATGCTTTGAGGGTAGAGGCTTTTGATGCCATCACTTAAAGACCATACAAGTAGACTGAGTCAGGATATCCAGAGCTCTAGTCAAGAAGCAGATACATTTATGATCCAGTAGAACAAATAATAATTATATAGGACTGAAGAACTAATGAGGATCGATCATAATTTTATGTTTGGAATATTGCTGATATTGTCTCAATGTATTTTTTGTACATGTAAGAAAGCTCTCTTTCCTCTTAAGGTATCTATAACTCATTACAATTTAGTAGAGTTTACTTTGTAAATTGAAATATTTGTAAATAATATATCACTCTCCATGACTCCTCCAGAATTCAGAAACTCGAATTGAGTATTCTTATTTTCATGACAATATAGTTATTTGCATATGTCCAATAACAATACGTCCTTCTGGGAAAAGTGGCCTCGCACTTGGCTTATAGGATTCCCAGTCTTATGGTAGCAAGGACTCTTAGGATATTTTGGAGATCTTGAGAAAGGAGGAATTTGCCCAAATTAAAAGGTAATACCAAATAAATCTAGTGGCAAGTTCCCGGCATGGTTTCCTAGCTCAAGAGACTTAAAAGTCCAATCAGAGATTCCTTGTAAAAACTTTCACCAAAGCAAACAAGAAAGCATATATGACAAATTAACACTCTTGCTACACCTATGTAAATAATAAGGCTAACTATCATACCAATCTTATTTCGTGATCACAAATAATCTCTTGCTGAGATTATCTCCTAATCAAAATGGAGAAGGAATAGAAAATAAAAATTTTTGTTTCAATGGAAAACTATGCATTGTTTCTAGCACACCCTTCCCCCTTCCAGGTCAGATTTCAGATCAGTTCCTTATCTTTTAGCTACCTGGCAATTCTTTTTAGGTTGTACACAATTGATACACATGTAATTTCTGTCCTGTGTTCTACTTAATAGACCTCTCCCACCAAAACCCAATTTTGTCTCTATTTGCAATTCACTACATTTCTTTATCTCACACGAATTAGTGCTGTTTTGACTTTTACTTTGAACTGGTTATGATATCTGCCTTGTCCCCTTATATGAGTAAAATAAATTCTTTTACTTGCATTTTATACCTATATGAAAGTCATGATTCTTGCCTTTGAGTTTTTGTTTTGTTTCGTTTTGTTTTTTTAAAAGATACATGGATGTGAGGTTGAGACCCTCATAAGAAGTTACGTTAGGTGGAAGCCCAGACCTCACTGATGTTCACTTCTGGGATAATTCTAAGTACTAAGCTACATCTCCAATTATTTCTTTCTTTATTTTCCTGGATCCAGGGCCAGACCTGTTTCCTTCCCTGCTTCTACCTTCTATTACTTCAGAGGCGGGTTTTCCACCTCAATAGACCCACTATGAACAGAATGCAGTTTCACAGCTTGTCCTCAGCCCTCCTATTCCTGAAAGAAACCTTCCTTTATTTTGAGAATTTCAAAGAGTTTTTATAGCTAACAACAATGAGAAAACACAGGGGTAAAATGACATACTAGAGAAAAGTCACAAAGTTTCAAATCAGATCAAACGGGGAAAAAAGGCCATTTCTGGTTTTATTAGCATGTAAATGGTAGTAGATTCTAGTCTTCCACCTCCTCTCTCCATGATGTAGCTTCCTCCACCCCATCCTTCTACCCCATCACTTACTATATAACACAAGGAAAGACAAAAGCCACATGGGTGAGAAAGGTGGGTCTTTTTAGTACACAAAGAACTGAAGTGAGGTTCATCTACATTTCAGAGGAAACCCCAGATATTCTTTTTCCCTCTTTACAAAGAAACGTTATCATTAAAGAGTTCCTTTGGAATAGATGCTGAGCTTAAGATGTTTAGGATGAGGCCCTGAGGTTAAGGCTAAAAGAATCGGGGTTATTTAGATTTGCTTTATGTGTCAGTACGTTTGGGGACATGGTAGTGGAAAAGTGAGAAAAGAATTCATAGGGAACATTCAATCTTTTCTTCTTTTCCACTCTCCAATTTCAGACCACCAGCCTTCCATAAGAAGTGAGGTAAAGAAGAGTGAGCTATGCGAAAAAGATATAAGCTGAGGGGACAGCTGCAGAAATTATCAATAGCAGGAGAAAGAGAACTTCTTTTCATCTCAAAAATGAGAGTATTCTTATATAAAAAGATGAGCCTGCATAATACTTTATTTGGTTAAGAACTGAAAACAGATGATTAATGGGGGAACTTGTGTACTTATAGAGATACTATAGGTATATAGTACATCCCTACACTATTATCCCTCCCTATTATCTCCACTATAAAGATACTATAGAAACTTACAGCATCTCTAGAGTACACTATATAGAGTATATATAGTTTATTATCTCTATATACAGAGATACGATCTAGATAGTATATATAATATATAGTCTAGAGATACTCTATTCCATGTATCTATATAGTAAATATATATATAGTGTCTCTATATTATTTTATAAGTAACAAGAGTTTATACATATCCTTAATTCATTCTAGGTAAGAGTACCTGAAGAACAGAACTGTATTTCTTAAGAAGTATTACATTTGAACTTTTCCAAGTTGGATATGATTTTCCTGTTTCTCACATTTACTATAGGAATTATTTAATGAACTATTTATGCAGAATATTCTATTTACATAGAATATATATAATGTATATCCTGTATATTGCTAAATATATCAGTGCTGTTCAGTAGAAATATGTAAGCCATACATAAGTTTCTAGTATCCACATTAAAGAAATAAAAGGAAATATGTAAAATTAATTTTAATAATTTACTTAGTCCAGTATTTCTAGATTATCACTTCATGTAATAAAAATTGAGATATTTTGTTTTTTTCATACTAAATCTTTGAAATCCAGTGTGCATTTACACTTACAGCACATCTAAATTCAAATTAAACACACATCAAGAGCTAAAATCACATGTGGCTAGTGGCTACCATATTGTGATTTGTGTAGATCTAGATTATTATTTGTTAATATCTACTAGCATCATAGTATCAGGAAAACCATTGGACTTGGAATCTAGAAGGTTAGGTGTTGTCAGAAGCAATGTGATTGATCTGGGGCTTGTTTTGTTAACTTCTCTAGGTTTCGATATCCTATCAAAGGGAGAGTTTAGAATAAGTAACATACAGTTTGGAAGCAATTCAAACATTATGAAATCATCATTTTATGTATGTTTCAATACACTTCAGGATGCTAAACCTTAATAAACTCAGGATAAACTCCAAATTAACTTGACAGGAAAACATTCATTAGTTGTATTTTACAAACACACTAAAATGTAATAAATTGTTAATCATCCTACTATAGTTTGCTTTCTTCAGGTTTCTAATTACAGGGAATTAACAGATTAACAGTTCTTCTAAAAAAACAGTAAGTCACCAAATTAAGGTGATTTAAAGAAAAGTTTAAAGCATAATCTGGAGAATCATTTACAACATTACTAAATTTGCTGTTAAAATTCACCAATATTTACTGAGCACATTAAAATATAAATAGGACTTGTTTTCCCTGGTAAATTCTTATAATCCAATAGGCAGGATAAAATATTACAGTTTGAGTGTAAGAACCATGCCTTATTTAACTATCCCCAGAGCCTAGCCATACAGCGCTGACATAAAATAGGATGTGTTCAACATGCTTCTGACTGAGTGCAGTACAAAAAAGGTAAAAGAGAAAACCATACTATAAGAGCTGCAAGAAAGGAACAAATTACTGTGAAAGTTAACAGGAAGAAAGAGGAGTTCATCCAGTAGTAGACGGGAGGTGAAAGTGAAGGAGGGGAATAAGAAAAGGGATCAAGAAATGAGATAGCATATGAAATAGACTTTGAAGACTAGGTTGGAGTTTCATAGGCAGCCATAAGAATGAGAACAGTATTAATGAGTCTGTAGAAGGAGGAAGGTGTATAGCAGGTTTGGAATGTAAGGGCAGAAAGTAGAGTTGGAACACAGTAAGATAAAACTTGTTAGTGCTTTGGTAATAAGTTGGTGCCTATACTGTGAAGAACTTTGAATTATCAGTTGAGGAATTTGTCTATTAAACATAGACTTTTGAAGATGTTTGAATAAAAGGTATTTTGGGACTTATACAAATGTCAGAGTATTGAGGCAGTATACATAACAGTTTAGACTAGAGATCACCTAAAATTTTCTGCAAAGGGCCAAGTAGTAATTATTTTTAGGTTCTGGGGCCATATAGTCTCTATTACAACTACTTTTCTACCACTGTAGCTGAAAAGCAGACATAGACCATATATAAATGAATAAACACGACTGTTCAAGAAAAACTTGTTCACCTCCTTCTAAGTATGTCAGTGACCCTGTTACTTAATGTTACTTAATGTCTCTAAACCTGTTTCCTTGAACAATTAAATGGAGATAATTGTTCCTGCTTCAGAGAGTTACTAAATGAGAATGAAAAGCACTTAGCATAGTGCCTAGCTCATGATTTAGTGTTTATGTTACTTTCTGTGGTGATAATACTTATTACCCAAGTCTCAAAATATAATTAGAGGGCATTAAATATGTTTTGTAAGGCTGGGTATAGTGGCTCACATCTGTAATCCCAGCACTTTGGGAGGCCAAGGCAGGTGGATCATCTGAGGTCAGGAGTTCAAGGCCGGCCTGGTCAACATGGTGAAACCCCCGTCTCTTCAAAAAAAAAAAAAAAAAAAATTCGTTG
>NW_016816015.1:1074727-1085545 GCF_001698545.2 Rhinopithecus bieti
AAAAAAAAAAAAAAAAAATTCGTTGGACATGGTGGTGCATGCCTGTAGTCCAGGAAGCTGAGGCAGGAGAATCGCTTGAACCTGGGAGGTGGAGGTTGCAGTGAGTCGAGATTACGCCACTGCACTCTAGCCTGGGTGACAGAGTGAGACTGTCTCCCCACGCCCTCCCAAAAAAAAGTTTTCCAGAAAGCAACTGAATCTGAAAATCTTACTCCCCTTATTGTATTGATTTTCTACAATCTTTAATGTCAAGGGAAACCATGCTCATGACTTCTCTTTTTATTTGACATTTAAAAGGGAAATGAAAAAACTAAGGTGATGCAAGGTAGGCTTTTATTTTCAGAATAGTCCCTGAACTGATATACAAATAATCAACTGTATATCAAATACAATTGATAATTTGATTTGTATATCAATTATCAAATACAATTTGATAACTGTCAAAAGCTAATATGCTTTTAGGCTGCAATTAATATAAAATATAATTTGATAAGTGATATAGAAATCATCTTTTGTGTAGGAATGTGGCAGTTTTACCCTAACTTCCTATTTCTAGATACTACTGAAAGGAAAGCACTAACGCCCATAAATGTATAACCTTTGTCATATTTTACTGTTAACACAGAATCAGCTGTATTAACAAAAACTCATTTTCCCCTAGACAGCATATGAGTAGGGCACTGGGCTAGATAGCAAAGAAATAAAGACATATATGAACTAGCCCATGGGCTTTAACATCCTTAAGTCTATAGTTTTTGAAAATTACCCAATCCAACTTCTCATTTCAAAGATAAAGAAATATGCTTCTAAAAGGCTAAGTGTACTGAAGCATGACTTGTTCAAGTTCTCCTGTGAGGCAGACCACTGTGGAATGAGATTCTTAGTTATCAGCCTCTTAATCCAGTAGTCTTTACATATTGGTGCATCTGAACTTTTTTTTTTTTTTTAATGCCTTAACTTATCAGAACATTGGTTCACTCAACCTTCAGTAGCACTAGTTGACAACAAATGACTTAGCTGGGGGATAGGGAGGATCCATTTGTATGCCCTTCACTACTATTTACCTACCCAAGAGGGGCAAATCAGAAGGAAGGGGATGCTGTGGAATTTGGAAAAGATCCCCCACCTCCACTTCTGTAATGCTTCAATGGTGTTTGTTTAGATCTTGCTTCCACTGTAGCTGAAGAAACAGGCTTTATCTATTTAAAGACATAGAATGTTATACATTAAATAAATAAGGCAGATCATAAGTACTATAGCGAAATCAAGAGTGGAATAATCATTGAGGACGTTTCCAGGGGATGAGAATGGTTTCAAATTCTTGAGTAAAGAAATATGTTTCTTTCTATTTATTTATTAATTATTTTTTGAGACTCAGTCTCACTCTGTCACCCAGGCTGGGGTGTAGTGGTATGATCTCAGCTCACTGCAACCTCCGCCTTGTGATTCTCCCGCCTCAGCCTCTTGAGTAGCTGGGACTACAGGCGTGCACCACCACGCCCAGCTAATTTTTGTATTTTTAGTAGAGACAGGGTTTTGCTTTGTTGGCCAGGCTGGTCTCCAACTCCTGACCTCAAGTGATCCACCCACCTCAACCTCCCAAAGTGCTGGGATAACAGGCATGAGCCACTGTGCCTGGCCAGAGAAATATATTTTAGAAAGTCATTTATTCCATCAGATATTGAGTGTCCATTATATGTCAGGTTTTGTGCTAGGTGCTAGGCACAAAGCAGTAACCAAGACAGGACATAGTTCTGCTACTTTATAGGTTAAAATTCCTGATTCACTGTTAGCCTACAATTTTATGTCACTAACCACTAGGCTTTTTAAAGTTACACTTTCTATAGACTTTGATAGTGTTCCTCAATTTTCTTTCCTGGGGAGGTAGAAGTCAGATGAGAAAGCCACTTGATTTTAATAGGAACAGTGGTGAGCTCACACCGGCAATTCACATGGCAACTGTAGTCATGCAGTCCTTGTGACCACTTAGAGAAAGACTAACCAGGGATTTAACAATTTAACTAGATTTCCTGTTATTAAACTCACGTCACAGACTTCAAATGAATAATTTTCAAAGTGTCGGACATGAAATATGGTAAGCTGAAAAGATAAAAAAAATTAATGGAACTGTTTTCCATAACTATGTTACAGTTTAAAAAGAGAACAATGTTATTTTAAGTCAAAATAATATTTTAAAAGACCACTTTTAAGAACAATTATGTAATTAAGAAAATTGGAACTTGCCAAGAAAGTATAAATAAGGAATTGCACTTAAGAACCTTATAAAAAGTTTTTTAAAGTCTATTAATAACATAATAGGATATATTTATATACTATCATATACTTAACTATTTGTCAGACCCTAGTCTAACTACGCACTTTTACTTTTATTAACTCATTTAATCCTCATAGTAATTCTCATTGCACATATGGGGAAACAGAAGTATAAAGTCATACAGGTAGTGAGTGACTCAACACAGATTCAAAGGCAGATAGGTTGACTTCAGTCTTTTAATCATAAGCTATACAATACTAAGTGGAAAAGAAAGCAAATATGTTAGATTATAACCTTTATAGGGCTTTCACATTTGTATGTCAGATACGTTAGACAACACTAATAATCTCTTATTTTTATATACTGCCTTACAGTAACAATGCACTTAGACAAATTCAATTTGACAAACTAGAATAACAGGATACATTAGGTACAAATGTTTAGTAGTGCATTTGAATCTAAGGAAGACAAACAGCAGACATACTGGCTGGAGGGAGATGAAGGTCAGAACTAATAGTTATCAAGTAGAGTATCCATTATGTATCAGCTGTCTCCCGCTTCATGAGGTAGGTACCCTTATTTCAACTAAGAAACATTAAGTCCATTATGAAACTAATCCAAAATCATATAGCTTCAAAGTGGCATAATCAAGATTAGAATCCACAC
Organism: Rhinopithecus bieti; assembly: GCF_001698545.2. Taxonomy (NCBI): domain Eukaryota; kingdom Metazoa; phylum Chordata; class Mammalia; order Primates; family Cercopithecidae; genus Rhinopithecus; species Rhinopithecus bieti. The sequence continues at coordinate 1,077,669 of NW_016816015.1, forward strand.
TAGTCTGACTACAAAACTTCCTTTCACTATACTAAGTTGGCTTAACAGCAGAAAATAAGGAAAAAGGAAGACATTTTGCATTTTTGTTGATAGCAAAATCAATATAACCCAATGATGTTAGGTGGCTGCCCCAAAAGTGAATATACTCTTAGGCTGCATTAATATTATTATACAGTTGAGATTAGGCTTGGTATTAGGCCCACCATATCTAGAAAAGTAGCAAATGTGTGCATTTAGGCTGAAGGGAAATTTTACAGGCAATATGACAATATTTTCAAATAATTGAAGAGTTATTAAATAGATTAATAGACTAGATTTTGGCATTGCATTTTGGCTCAAAAAACTTAATTGTAAATGGAGGTGTCAGAACTGGACTAGGCTGCCATATATGTTCAATTAAGTTTAACCAAATGTTAGTAATTTCACAGACGAATTCATAAACAAGGTAGGTGGTTCAGTAGTTTCATTCCCTGTCTGTACTTCAAATTAGAGCACTTTGTCTTTTACATGTTAGATGAGTATTCCACTTTAGGTTTTTTTTTTTTTGGAGGTGGGTGTTCTGACGCAGATTAAAAAGTCTGAAACCACTGGATTGGATATATCAAATATTAGATACATTGAAAGCACTGGATTTCAACTCAAATTCTGTATACCTGACTGATTTTAATTAAGATTAAGAACATAAAACCATATCTTGACTTTGTCAAAAACAGACCAAACATACCATTTTTTTCTGCAAAGGAAACTGCATCTTCTTTAGTACGGAAGGTTAGAACCATGTTGGATAAGGGATCAGCCCTGTAAGAAACAATTTTTTTCCAAGGTTTAACATTAAGCTTTGGCTGAGAAACAAAATCAGTATTTAAAATAAAATAAAATATAACAGAAACCAAACACAAAAACTTGGCAATAAGCTTACTATAAAATCAGCACAGTACATTACCAATGGAACTATTTTATTTGTAATAATCTCTTTAAAACTGTTAGTCTGGAATACTTTTTTCTGTGTTAAATTGGGAGATTTTAATATGTATTGTCAAATAATAAAATTCATAATTGCCAAAGGCAGTCAGTTAGCCTTTAATAATTTTTTCAACTCTAAAAAAAATCTGAGATGAATTAAAAAAACTCAGGAAGATTCTTAAATGGAACTTAAAATTTACTATCAAGATTACTGATGTGTAAAATTGCTAGTACTATCATTACCTAAGAAAATGCAACAACACATTCTTGTTTTTTAACTTCTTTTGAGTCTCCTTTTTGAAGATTATCCACTCTTGACAAACCTTCCATCACTAACAATATTCTTTTAAAGCATTAAAAAAGAAGCTCCAAGATCTGACATCCAATTGAATTCTTCAATGTAGTATAGTATAGTGTTAATGTTTACAAATCTACATAGGCTCTTTAGAAAATCCAGCTTCAAGAAATGTCACTTTTTTTTGTTTGTTTGTTTATTTTTTTTTTTTTTTTTTTTTTTGAGATGGACTCTTCACTCTGTTGCCCAGGCTGCAGTACAGTGGTGTGATGTGGGCTCACTGCAACCTCTGCCTCCCAGGTTCAAGCAATTCTCGTGCCTCAGCCTCCTAAGCAGCTGGGATTAGAGGTATGCACCACCACACCTGGCTAATTTTTGTATTTTTAATAGAGACAGGGTTTCACTATGTTGGCCAGGCTGGTCTCGAACTCCCAACCTCAAGTGATCTACTCACCTCATCCTCCCAAAGTGCTGGGATTACAGGCATGAGTCACTGTGCCCGCCCCACTTTTATTCTTATAACAAGGTAGAACACTATTTGCTACAAATGTTTATTGTGACTCTCTCAGAGGTGAATAATATAGCATTCTATGAAACATTGTTTAGAAATGTGGAAGTAAAAAATATAGAAAGGAGGATTCAAAAGGTAATTTGGATAGTGGAAAGATGTGAGAAGAGAATAAACGGGGAGTACCTCTCACTAACAGGAAGACCCACAAATTACTGCTGCCAAAGTTCTGGTCACAGACCATGGTTGCTACTCTGAGATTCCTATAGTTATATATATTCTTATCATAACCCACCCCCTACCCTTTGTAAGCAAAAGAGCTTCATATGGCTGGCTATATTAGTACTAACATCATAATTTTTTATTGGTTCCTCCTTTTCAAAGCACACACGATTTTCCAGTTGATAGTTAAACTATACATACTGAGAACAGAAGTGTCAACACAAATATGATGCAGTAATATGTTAAGTGTTGACAGGCACACTGGCTTAGTTGAGAATAAGAAACAAGACAGAAAAAATTGCAGGAAAACTTAGGAGCCAGGAGACCAGAGCTCTGTTTCCTGCAAAGATGGTATAGCCTGTATTATTATCCTCACTTTATGAATACATACATATAGAAATCAAAGAGTAACAACTTATATCCATTGTATCCAATAGTAACAACATTCATCCACTGGAAGAAGCCACTATTCTTCCAGCCATTCAGTTTCTACCCTTCTCATTCTCCTTCATTTCCTGTATTTTGCAGTTCTTTTCTAGGTATGCTGTCACCACCAGTTTAAGCTCTTTTTCATTCTTCCCATAACCCCAGCCTAACTAATCTTTCTGCCTCCTTGACTCCAATCCATCCTTCACCAAGATTAGTCTTCCTAAAGTTCAAATCCCAAACTTACTCACTGCCCAGTTCAACAATTTCAAATAGTTTTCACTGTCTATCACATTAACTTCAGGCTTCTACCCTGGCATTTAAGCACTACTATAACATGGACAGAACTACTTGCTAGCCTTCTTTTTAATTACTCCCCTGAGAAGTAACCAACCAGTCAAATCAGGTTGCTAATTTTTTTTATATAAATGCAGGCTGTACTTTACCATCAGTTCAATTTGTTCCTTCCTCTTGGAATACTCTCCTATTATCTGTACATGGAAGTCCATCCAAATAATCCCTCATGGTTCACTTTGAATACCAACTTATTCCATGAAGTCTTTCATATCCTACCCTCCTCCAACTGTATATAATCTTTTTCAACCTCCACTAAATATAATTTGTGCTTTTATTTTTAGACTTTATTTGCTCATTTCTCAATTACTGAAGTTCCAATTTGAGTAATGGCAGAATATTATATCAGATTTATCTGTCTAACTATAAACTCTGGACAAAACAGAAAAATAATTTTCAGAGACCAGAGAGTGACTAATAGCAGGAAAAAAACTAGGGTTTTCTTTTAAAAAAGGAACCACAATAGATTTGGATCCTACTTTATACGGTGTTTCCCATAAGGTATTCTCTAGTCTAGACAAGCTAGGAGCATCGAGAACTCAAGCAGAAAGTCGTAATCTTAGTGCAAGGTGCCTGGAGATGGAGTCCAGGATTGCCAGAGCAGCTGGAAAGGAGTAATCCACAGAGCAGGGAGCTTTTGAACTGTACATGATTGAGCAAGGCTTCAAAATGATAGCTGGGAAGGCTGAAAGAACTGAGCAAAGATTTCAGCAGCTGCCTGTTACAGGAGAGACTGAGTCTGAAGGGAGAATGTGGGTAAACACCTTGTGCTTTCCATCAAAACTTCAGAAAGGCCGTGCCTTTTTATTTTTTAACACTAGGTTCCAAGACTAAGGGTAAAACTGAAACAGATCCACTCCAACAATGCATAATCCTCCACAAGTTCAAGATGATCTGTCAATAATTTCACTGTCTGTTGGAACAAAACTTATCAAGTTGCTACTGTCATTAATTTGAGAAACATCAGGGATCAGATAATTAATAGATTGTTGTTATTTCTTAATATAAATTGTTTGAATAACTAGTGACTAATATTTCAGGGACTAATTAGCGTATTAGAAAGTCACATATCCACTAAAAGATATATACGAGATTTTTCATTTTAGTACTATATTATACATAATAATCCAAACAAATTTACACAAATAACCATCAACAAACAGTGTGCAATGGATGAATCTCACAAAGTTAAGCAAAAAAGCCAGTCACGAAAGAGCACATTCAGGATGATTCCCTTGAAGTGAAAAAAAAAAAAAAAAATAGGCAAAACTAATCTATGTTGTTAGAAGTCAGAATTTTCAGTGGTTACCTCTGGAAGGCTGAAATCCGAAAAAAGCATGGGATGAAATGGGAACTTCTGAGATACTGGAAATGCTGTTTCTCAATCTGGGTACTACTCACATGCATATATGTTCAGGTTGTAAAAATTCACAAAGCTGTATGCTTCTGATCTGTATACTTTTCTTAATGTATATTTCAATAAAGTTTAAAAAGCAATATTAAGCCTGGCAAAATAATACATTGTATCTGTTCATATTTCCAAGGTTGATTTTAGGTATTTTTCCTCCAATATCATTTTCATATACTTTACTACACACTAATGAACATCAGTAACCCAATAAAATTATACCAAAAATTGTTTCATAATTATAATGTCCAACATTGGTTGGCGAATTGCTTTTTGTTCTACACCATAAAACAGATTTTGTGAAGATACCTACTATTTGTGAATTTCAATGATCATTTTCTGCTTATGAGCAAAGCCTATTTAATATTATTCAAAACAGATCTAAGTATCAATACAATATAAAAATTAGCATTATAAATATCAACTGACTCTTGACTTTACCTAAGAGAACTATTCATGCATAAAAGATATTGGTGAAACATTTTGGCACCGAGAATTTTTCTTAGATGCCCTCTGAATGGCACAGAACAGCAAGTGAATGACTTTCTTCTTGGGAAGCTTAGCTTATTTATTTATTTTTTTAGTTTAAGTATCAATAGCAGTTATAAGTGGCTCTAAATGCTGTTAGTTTGATTAGCACCATTCAGAAATATCAGGTGGTTATCTTTCTGCAAATAGCAGACATATATAATGAAGACCATAGAGAAAAAATATGTAATATTAAAACCAATATTTTAATAAATACTTTTGTTGTTATTTTAAAAATATTTCTGATGTAAGAAATGCCAAATAGCTGGGCAAAAAAATATATATATATATTCTGCTATAGAAGTTACGTGTGCATACTCCCTCCACCCTCCATCAGGCCAATTCCACTGATTGGGTGAATGCAAAAATGTTAAATACATATTACCAAACACATATTACTTAAAAATAGTAAATCCATATCCAATTATAAAACATATAATTGGATTAGAAAATATGTAACTGAAATTCACTACGTCAACAGATTAAAGAAGAAAATGCCCTTCAACAGATGTTACAAAAACATTAAAGCTCAATACCCATTCCTGATTTTTTTTAAAATTATTGGTAGATCAAGATTAGAAAATAACTTTGTCCATTTTAGTATATCAGAAACATTTCTGCTAAAAAATGAAAAGGCAATAAGGATGTTGAGTATCATAACTAATATTCAACTTTGCAAATTCCAGCCAATGCAACAAGGCAAGAAAGAGAAATTGGCTATAAGGAGAAAACAAACTGCCACTATTGTTAGATTATACAACTAGAAAATCAAAGTGAATCCTTTGAAAAACCATGAGAACTAAAGAGACAGTACATAATGTGGCTTATATGCAAAATCAACTTTAAATATTAGCAATACTCAACTAGAAAATGTAATGAAGAAACTTCATCTGAAATAGTGATAAAACTAAAATATCTAGGCATAATTTTAATAAGAAATGTGAAAAACTTACACTAAGAAAATCATGACATTTCACCAAAAGACATATGAACTTAAATATATGCATATACATACAGTGAAAAAAGTCTGGAAGGATATATACCAAATTGTTGTGGGGGCTTCTATGGAGGGAGGGGCAGTATACTGGTGAGAGGGTAGTAAGCAAGAGAGGGAGAGGAGTAACTGGTAACATTCCTGGCTTATATGTTATATATGGAAACATATATCTATAGCTTAAATCTAAAATGCAAACACAGTCATTTACTTGTTCAAAAGTCAGTAATGAGATGAAAAGTAGACAGAATCTTTATTTAAATTTAATTAAAAAAACCTGCACGACCTGATTAAAGCAAATTTTAAAAGTGCCTTGGCAATGTGTTACAACGTAAAGGGGAAAGATGATACAGACAATACTTCCATTTGCTACTTACTCATCATCAAAAAGAACTATCTGCCAACCTAAGTAAGATGTCCACTTTGATGACTTAAGGCTTGAGGATCAAGTGATGAGAGAATTTGCAACATCTGCATTCGTGCATATCTCTGCTTAAACTGTTTGACCTTCTATGTCCTCTATGATGTGGAACAAATCCTTGTTTCCAGAAGCTGAATGACAGATTCATAATTTTCCAATGAAAAAATATTTTTAAAATTTAACACAGAAGTCACATTTTCAGAATGTGATTAACACAAAAAGTACTGAGTCCAATGATCACTGAGTTTCAATGACCAATGTACACTAATACAGCTGAGGAAAATAAATCATTTTAGGTTTAATCAAAATTAAAGTCCTGCTTACAGAAATAAATGAAAAGTAAGTATTTACTAACCTAAAATATAAAAGACTGTAAAAAAAATGAGATTAATAACCAATAGTTATCTTTGGCAACTCGCTACAATATTAAACAAGGATAAGTCATGTTCTCTCCGTGCAACAGGATCAAGGAGATTTAAAAGTAAAACACTTGGGTCAAACTCAAAGGATAATTTTGCACCTTAAGATATTTTTCATATTTACACAAAGATAAATCTTTTACCTTTGAGTTCTAACATTTAAAGACTCAGGTAATTAAAAGAGCATAAGAAAAGCTCCACTTTGGATGAGAGAAGAAATGTAAATACAGTACTTTAAAATATGAGTTTAGAAATCTAAAAACAAAGATCAAACACATTTATCTTAAAATCCTACATGTGAACCAAAGTGGCCTTTCAAAAAAATACTGTAGATAAGCAGATAACAATGAAATGTATTCGGTATATTTTTAAAAAATAAAACGATGTTTATAGTCACGAGGCCCATTTTCACAATGAGGATCCTTCCCCTCAATCCCCACTGAGGAAAACATATGGGAAAACACTTAAGATTTCAAATTTCTGTCACAATATTACCATTGTAACTTTGTAAAATTACCTTTTCCATTAGCACTGCCCCTGCTGCTCAATGAAATGTGTCCTTTCCTGTGTATTTAAAAGCAAGATAAAAAAAGAAAAAAAAAATCCTTCCAAAGGTATATAAAAATAATCTCTGCAGGTGTTACATTTGTCATATTTCTTATACTGCATACTTCTAATCCTCTGTAATACTCTTACATCAGCAGGGTTAGATATCTGTTAAATCCCCCAAGCCATTCCATCAATATGATAGACCTAGACAGAATTATCTATCAGTTAGAAGAAATGAATAAAGTTAAGCCCAAGATCCCCTAAATTAGGAAACCTTGTGGCTTTGGAAACAAATATAGTCTAGGTATAGGATGGATAGTCATTTCTCTTTTAGCATATCCTAAAATCATTCCTTGACCACAGCAAAAAACACATGAAAATATTAACATTCTCTTTTCTCCATTAAATATAGTAATTCTCCTGATTAAAAAAAATACAAGTCTATATGAACTTATCTAGCCAGGTTTAAAGTATTTTATATTTTGAATATTCTACATATTAGTATTATATATATAATTGTAAAATAAAATATAAGCAGGCTGAGAACCCAAACTATGGTCAACCCATTAATTTATCTGGGACACAGGTTTATTTTTTAGTTAAGTGATAAAATTTAATTAGATGATCATGAAAAACCTTCAGCTTACAATTCCAACAATTTTATAAAAAGCTTTAAAATATCTCACAAAAAGAAGTCAGAATTCAATATGTTCAAGCAATAAAATTATGTACTATTTTTGTGTCATTAAAATGCTAAAAAAAGAGTAGCAATTCTCTATTCTAATCAAAT
>NW_016816015.1:1085739-1103569 GCF_001698545.2 Rhinopithecus bieti
TATTCTAATCAAATCAAATAAGTAAATAGTTTAAATAATAATTTTTTTCTTATATTTTTTCATGCTACTCATTTCTTAACATCAGAACAAAAAGAAGTAATGAATATTTTTAAAAAATATTCAAGATTCAAAATAATGTCTCAGATAAACCAATTGCAGACAGGGTCTATTGCTTCAAAAAACGTTTTACTTTGGCAAAACTACGTTTTGAAAAGAACTTTACCTCCCAAACATGTAGTATATCTCATTTTCAATCAATATGTAATAAAAACAGCATTTCCATATTTATGCACAATAGGTTACAGTTTTGTCTTAAAGCATCAGAGTATTAAATCACTACATATTTCAAAATTTAATTATGCTATTTCCAGACTAAGCAATACTATAATAATGATTGTGTGAACCTTTGTACAAGCACAGCAAAGTAAAACTTTATTTATTTAAACGACCCACTGATGGGCTTCAGGACACAGTATCCCCAAAACATGGCAGCTTGGCATTTGAGAAAACAGCAGAAGCAGGAAGGTCTCTCTGACACTCTCCCCTGAAGTAGGACATAACAGAATTATCTGACCTTCTGAAGTCAGTCCTAAGACCCTCATTCCAGAACTGTCCACCCTGTAACAGGAGGAATGGAATGTCCTTATTTCTGAAGACACACAGACACAGACAAGAATCTGAACAAACAGGTCTGGCTAAGTTCTTCCTACTTTATGATCATTAGATCATAAACTCTGTCCAACCATCTTTCTGTATGACTGTCCACTCTTCCTCAAAACTAAGCACAAAAATACACAGATTTCCCTGTTCTTTGGGTCTTCATTTCTGAAGGCTCCTGTATCACATAAAACGTACACAAAATGAAACTGTATGCTAGAGTCTCTTGTTAAACTATCTTTTGTTACAGATGTCTCAGCCACAAACTTTGCAATAGATGTAAGGAAGATATTACTTTTTCTCCTCTATACCACTCAGATCTATATTCTTATATAAATATTTTACCCATAAACAATTTAGAGTATATAAGGCACAAGTACTCAAATAATCATTTATTACTGAATGTTGCTGGGAATGTATTACAACAGTGAGTCTGGGGAATAGATGAACATGTAAAATCTGTGATTGAAAACAGTAATCATTAACATTTCAATCACTGGATAGGGACAAATTTTTTACCTTATAAATTCCTTCAGCTTCTAGAAGCCTGTGGTTTACAAAATGACTCCATATATTATGTGAAACATAAAATAAAAAGGATACCAACACCTACTCCTCAAAAGAAAACATACAAATGGCCAACAAACATGAAAAATGCTCAACAGCACTAATCATCACAGAAAGGCAAATCAAAACTACCATGAGATACCATTTCATACCAGTCAGAATGGCTATTGTTAGCAAGGATGCAGAGAAAAGGAAATGCTTTCCATTCTAATGGTGGGAATATAAAGCAATTCAACCCCTATGGAATACAGTATGGAGACTTCTCAAAGAACTAAAAACAGAACTACCATTTGACCTAGCAGTCTCACTACTGGGTATCTAACCAAAGGAAAAGAACTCATTTTATCAAAAAGAAACCATTCATAATAGCAAAGCCAAGGAATCAACCTAAGTGTCCATCAACAATGGATTGGATACAGAAATGTGGTACATAAAGAAAATGTGATACATAAACATCATGCAATACTATGGGGCAATAAAAAAGAATCAAATCATGTCCTCTGTGGCAACATGGATGAAGCTGGAGGACATCATCCTAAGTGAATTAATACAAAAACAGAAAATCAAAATACTGCACATTCTCATTTGTGAAAGCTGAACGATGGGTACACATGGATATAAAGATGGAAACAACAAACACTGGGAACTCCAATAGAGGGGAGGGGAAGGGGCAAGAGTTGAAAACTGCCTGTTGGGCATTGTGTTTACTATTTGGGTGATGAGTTCACTAGAAGCCCAAACTCCAGCATCACCCAATACATTCACATAACCAACCTGCACATGTACCCCCTGGATCTAAAATTTAAAAAAGAACAAAAATATTCAATTACATATGAAAGGCCTTAGACTAAAGGGCAAAATTTCCATGAACAGGGGGATATTCTAAATCACTTTATTATGAAAGCAAACACAAGACAGAAAGAAAATATAGATTCCTATTGTTTCTGATATAAGGAAAGGTAATCCCCAGAGAGCTTCCCCTCACCTATGCCATAATCAACTATCTAGAACAAGTCACGGATGTAGCCATACCTTATGGAAGAGGATGATTAGAGTTGTAACAAAAAAGCAAACATCCTGGGGGATCTTAGAATTCTACCTACCACAACCACCCTTGTACAAAAATGTGATCTAACATCTCACATTGGTAGGGATATTGCGTTTTTGTAAGGAAAAAAAAACAATCTCAGAAAGTATTCTCCTTGATACTGGGGCTTTTAATCCTCAGCATCTTCTACTTTTGGGAGGCCAGAAAATTCTTTCTTGGTTGCAAAGGAGGGCAGTCCTGTGTCTCATAGCACTGCCATTATTAACTAGATGTCAGCAGAAGCCACCACTTGTTACAACCAGGAATGTCTCCACACACTGGCAAATGTCTTAAGGAAACAAAAGCACCCTCAGTTGAGAACCACTGCTTTTGTCTATACATGACCACACTTACAGATGCAGGCACCACCAGGAATCTCTTGAAACAGTAAGGTGCATTGGGAAATCTGACCTGGTATTTATTCTTTGAAGTTAGAGTTAATGGGAGACTTCTGTTTTCTTGACAAGCACTGAGAATATACAACCCACCAGAGCAAGATTACTTAGGAAAATTATCTTATGTATGAAAAAGTTTGGAAGCCAAATGTTCCTCCATCTGTTGTTTTCCAGAAACTGGGTAGATTCAGTTTTCCATTTGGTAGCTCCCTTTCTAACAATTTCCAGGCCAGGTATTATACTACTTTTACAGGAGACATGACAACTGTGGGCTTCGAGGGAGATGAGCTGATTCCATCCCTTCCTTATAACTATGATGTGGCGGCCTCATCTCACATATACAGATTCACTCCAAAGACTAAGTTGGATAAGTATCTATTTCTCAGCTTTATTACCAGTGAGTGCTCCAGACTCTACCTAGGTGGTATGATAAAGCAGAATATTCTTAGCAAAGTGTTTCATTTTGGTTCTCTTAATTTTATAACACACTGAATTATAACTAATTTTATAATAAATTTGTAGATCTGTAGAAGTACATTTGTATTTTTGTGATGTTCTAATTGAATTTGTATTGTTTGACTTTTTTCTCATTTTAATAAATGAACTAAACTGCAACACAAGAAAAAACTAAAAAATTATGCCTATATATAATTTGCCTAATAAAATAATTATATTTAAACTGCAACATGATGTTTTCTAAAAAAAAAGTCTCCCAAGTAATCAACAGGAAATGATGTTGCATATTATACTTTTCTAAAACAAGACAGTCTACATTTTCTAATTAAAGTTTATAACTACCTTCAACTGGAGACTGGACACATATAATGTTCTAAGAGTTTCAATATGAATGGCAGTTTTCTAGCTTATCTGCCTAATGTTTTCTCTAATGTCAGCTTTTTAAATTTAACTAGAATCAGCCCTTCTATTTAACATTTGGGCCCTAGTCCATTATGGAGAATTAGGTCACTGACTTCATTAGTACCACAAGAATTTATTCCAACATACTGTTAAAAAGCAATTCAATGGCCGGGCGTGGTGGCTCACACCTGTAATCCCAGTACTTTTCGAGGCTGAGGTAGGTGGATCGCTTGAAGCCGGGAGTTTGAGACCAGCCCGGGCAACAAAGCGAGGCTCCATTTCTACAAAAAGATAAAAAAAATTCGCCAGGAGCTGTGGCATGCACCTATATTCCCAGCTACTTGAGGGATTAAGGTGGGAGGACTGCTTTATCACCCAGGAGTTCAGGGCTGCAGTGAGCTAGGATCACATCACTGTACTCCAGCCTGGGCAAGGGGGCGAGACCCCATCTCTAAAGAAAATAATAAATAAATAAAAATAAAATGTAATTTATTAATCACAATACCTCAGGAACTTACAAGTTTCCCTCAAGTTAGCTAATTTCTAAATTCACCTAGTTCTTACCCCTCCCACAAATAAAAAAGATATATATAATATATATATAATATATTACAAAGAAGTTTACTGTAATTTTAAGACAAGTTAGTGTCACTATATTATAAATACCATTCATACAGTATCTTGGATAAAACAGTATTCCCCCTTATCTGAGGAGGGGGGACAAGTTCCAAAACTCCTAGTGAATGCCAGTGGATGCTTAAAATCATGAATAGTACCAAATCCTATATTTTCCTAAACACACAGACCTATGATAAAGTATAACTTACAAATTAAGCATAGTAAGACATTAACAATAAGTTGTAAAAAAACTGAACAATTATAATGATATACTGTAAGAAAAGTTATGTAAGTGTAATCTCTCTCCATCTCTCGAAATATCTTATTGTACCGTCCGTCGGATAACTGAAACCGTAGAAAGCAAAACTGCAGATAAGGGGGGACTACTGTATACATAGCTTTGAGTTCCATAACAGTGCTCTCAAATTCAGTCATTTTTATCTAATAAGCAGTACTCTGAAAAAGACTATGTCACAGTTTATTGTGCTAAGAGCACAGCATCAAAAGTACTGTCCTAAGTATACTGTACATAAAGGAGTTTGAAATCATATTTAAAATAAAATTTACACAGAAAAGAGAGCTGACAATATTCACATTAAACTAAAGTACTCACGTTGATGCCCAACCCATCAAAGGATTTTCCCATCGCTCCCTGGTATCAAACTCCATCTTCCATTTCTTTGTGTTGTTTACTCCAGACTGCATGTTATTGCGAGCAGGAACAAAGATCCTGACTTTTCTAGTTTTATATGCTCTTCTGGAACGCCAGTTAAAGTGGTGATATCCTACAGAAAACAAGCCCCCCCCCAAAAAAAAAAAAAAAAAAAAAATTTTAAAACGCCTACATACTCACTAATGTACTTTTGTTGTTTCCTATGTTCATACAACTCCATTCCAATTTGTTCATAAATTGAGAGAAACTTTCTGGCTTATTTCACTACCATTCTGATACTTTACAACATAAATTGCTATTTAGATACCTGTAAATGGTTTATTAGGGGGAAGTGGTAGGAGACAGTGGAAAAGGATTGTAAAAAAATTTACGCCCTTTTGTCCAACAAAGCATTGGTATTTTCTGAAGAGACTGTTTGCTAGGAGAAGAGCCTGTAGTCAACAATGCTCTTACTTTGTGAGCAAGTGTGAACTAGTCAGAGGAGAAAAAATATAAAGGAAATATGAAAAGGGGATATAAAAAGTATATCTTTATTTGCATGTTTATTTAAATCTTAAATAGAAGACAATCTGTTATTTATAGTTTCTGTGTCAAATTGCTTACCCACAAGGCATTACCTTCAGAGGGAAACCTGAACTTTTTGTAAACAATTAAAATTAACAACTTTAATTAGCATTTTGATGTATCTCCCTTTGGTGAAACCTACTAGAGAAATGATACAATCAAACATATTCTGCAAAAGCAATCCCAAACAGTGGCACAATTCTTGCCAAAATGTGAGATGAAATCAATGGTAAGTTTAACTCGATTTTTCTATAATGTTACCCAGTAACAAATGCTCATTTAAAAATGCACAGAATTTTGATGCCCCAGAGTAGATACATTTATCAAAATATAGTGGCAGTCAGGACACAAATTAGTAAAGTAATTCAGAGTTTAAAACCTATTTATGCCTACTGTTCCATTATTGGAACGCTAAGCATGTGGGAGTTATTTATATCCTACTGCTCAAGGCCATTGCCAAGGTCTGATTGCAAACATTCAAAAAATTGCAACCTCAGACATAAATGGATTAAACCTCCATTTAGTAATGGTAAAATACTTTATGTGATCACAGTAAATCACACTGGGGTCAACCATATGCTTAATAATGAAGCATTTTAAAATCATGGTTCACTTACTAACGTAAATTTTGGATAACTTGGTAAAACAAGAGTTAACATAAAATGATTATACTAAACTTGTGAAAACTAGAAAATGTCTGTGAATTTTATGTCATTATAATACACACCCTAATGAAGATTAATGTTTATCTGTAGTTTCAATCTATCAATGCTATGAACCAAATAATTGGCAAGAATACTTAGTAGCTGCAGTATGTACTAGTGGGAAAAACACTTAAGCACATTTCTGACTTGACTAGTCTCTCTATCCACAAGATTAAAAACCAGTTCTTTAAAGTTATTTTAGTTGGCAACCAATCCTCTATTTAACACAATACCTTTCCACCTGCATCAATAATTAGGTGTGGCTACTTTGTCACAGCTTGTCTGTTTAGAGAAACTATCAAAATTATCCATATAAATATTTACACAAATATGCACTTCTAATATGTGCCTACATTTATTTATTTTTAAAGTTTCTCTATATCTAGGTTAAAGTAAAACAAAATGAGTGAAGTTGGCACATGATTTTAAAGGTGTGAAATATTTTAATTGGTAATTTTAATATTCAGGTTCAACTTCAAAAAAAGTTTAAGCACTATTACATTTAACGACTTCCTGAAGCATATATGTCTCTACTTAAGAGCTTAAGTGGCTCAACTCCTGGGAAGTCCTCAATGTTTAAATCCTCCTTTGAATTCACTGTAATACTTGCAATCTGCCATAGTAGTTTATTATTTAATATTATATACAGCTTAAGCTGGGTATAAACAAACACTATAAGCATGTTATAGAATTATGGGGTGGGGCATCTTTTCCAAATTCCAAAGCATCCCCTCTGTTCTGAGCTGAGTTCATAAAAGCTGGAGCTGTAAATTATGTCTATTTTTAGAACTATATGGAAGGAAACACATTAAACTCTTAACACTAGTTACCTCAGGAAGATTAGAGGACACACTTTTACTTTACCTACTTCTATACTGTGATACATATATGTCAAAGTGATTAAAAAACTTAAGATTTTAAACTTTTCAAGTTTTGAAAAAAATTGAAATAGTATTTCTTGATTTATACTATAAAACAGTATTTGATCTACAAAGTAGAAAGGACAGTATAAATTTTAGCATAGAAAACCTTTTTTAAAAAGTGTCTACACAATGTTGCTAAGCTATTTATATTTTGAACTCATAACTACCAAACTTCCATGTCTCCTCAAATTACGGCAATTATTTGATATCTTCCCGTAACTTAAAGTTGGCATTTGAACAAGTGGGTTTCTGATTTTGGGAACACAAGTTGTCATGACACAGAATCACTGTTTTTGCATGCAGAAGACATGTAAGGTACTACAGCCCAGTTGAGCTGCTGCCAAAGACAGAATAAAGAGGCTTGGCATCTCTCATATACTTGACACCTAAAGGGCACAGAGGCTCTAAAATTCCTAGTCCTTGTAGGCACACTCTCAGTCTAGACAACCTGATTTCTCACACTTTAAAAATGCATCACGACACCCTATTGTTATCATTTCATCCACACAGCTTCGGCAAGTGACAGAAGAACCTGTTCTTTAAGTGCATTTCAATGGGTTAAAGCTCCCACTCCAAGATTCCATGAAAACAATGTAACATTTGAAAAGAACTATGAGGCGCTATGCTGAACTCTACTTGTGTCTTCAACGCTTTGTGTGGTTCCCTCTAAATTCTCACGGAGCTACCTGAGATCTAACTTTCACAAAAAAAATTTAAAATCTGCAAACTATTTAAATTATATTGAACTAATTGTATTCCTTATGGATTTCTACTTTTGTATGGCAATATGGATCACCTGTGAGTTTTTGAAACCTATTTAGAAAAGCTAGAAATGCTTTGGCGAAAGACGTCACTACTGCCTTTTACAAATTTCTCATTTTACTGGTAAAACAGAGATAAATAATTTATAAATAATAATTCAAAAAACGAAATCACATAGGTATGAAAAGCCTTCACGCTGGCACCTGAAGAACCTCAAGACTCACCAGTTAATAATTATCTATAAATTCTAATAAAACAAGCTACTCCATAAGTAATATACACAGATTTATTGAATTTTAAAACTTTTAATTGTTGAATAGTTGGGTCAAGTATGAAACCTATGTTTCCATTATTAATGTCATTATCCTAATAAAGTTTCAGAAATACAACCTTATGTACAATATGCTATTTTAATAAATGATAACTAATAAGTCAATGATAATTCAAAGATTAAGGGCATTCAAGTCAAAATTTGCTAATGGAAAGATGCATGTCATAATTCCAAAGTTCATTCTTTCAATACTGTATCTTCAACAATTTTAAATTTTGGAGGAGATGATAGCTGACCCGCCATTTCACAAGTCTACATAAATGAAGAGGAATTTTAAAAATCACTATGAATGTACCAGTATATGTATATGAACTTTATTCTTTCAAATACCAATTTCCATGATAAAATATTAGTTTTCCATATTAAAATTGTATGATTCGGTTATCAACTGTCTCCATTTATCTTCTGTGAATTCAACTTTTTTTTTCTTTAACAAAGGAAGCAGGGAACAAGCAATGGGAAGTTGGTGTCAAAATGCAGAAAAACCTCCCAGCAAGCTTCTTGCAACCACCCAGGATTTAGAGTCTTGCTGGCCGCTCTCTTTTCAATACCAGAATTTCACACATTTCAATGACTATTATGACTTCAAAGAATCAAATTTTCATCATTGTCCGTCATCTGCCGGTTGATTTGTATAAAGGAGTTCTTCTGCATGCACTCCAAACAAAAGCCTCCTTACTTTTGTGGCTATATATCAAGTTTAAAAGTTTTGTTTGTGACAGTTGTGTCTTTGGTAAATTAGGGTAACACTGAAGGAGTGCAGCTGCTCTGCAGGAACCTCCTTTTTGGCACCATTTCACTTAAATAAAAACTGAATAATTAGCTTCTGCCTTTATTAAACCACAAAATGCCACTGGCCTTAGTAATTACTTCCGGTTGCCCCACCCACTTAACCTTAACAGTTTACACTTGTCATAAAGAGAAATAAATGTAAGGTTTTTGCACTTTGGGATGCATTTTTGCTAGATCTCTCAGTATACCCAGAAAATCCAAAATTTTTACCATGCTTTTCCTAGTAAGTTCGTTAAATTGCATGTTAGTATGAATCAATGCTGAAAAGTTACTTTAGTAGAGTACATACTGAAACATTAAAAATACTGCTTATAGAAACTTGTTCTATTGCAGACTATTAGTTATTTACAGCTAAAACTAATCTAAATTTGATGACTGAATTTATATTCCATTTCAACCAAGAAAGATGTTAAAAGAAAAACAAGTCTTAAGCCTGTAATAAAGACTTTCTTTCAAGTAACCCACAGATACTTAAAGCAAGAAACTCATTAAAGGTCTCATAAATAAGGACATTTTACAAAATAAATTTTATAGTTTAAAAACTATAAAGAGTTGGCAGATAGCATTATCATATCTATTTACTTACTGTGGAAGAACTTGAACACTTCTAAAACTTAGGGGCCATAAGGATTCAGATATAATAAAAAATATAAAAATAAATTTGAGTTGTGCCAGTAGAAACAACTTTTGTTTGTTTGTTAAAGTAACAAATTGATGTTGGAGTCCAACCAGGCAATGAATTAAGTGTTGGAATGTGACATCTGTTATATTTTGCATACTGGGCAAAATTATTGTCGAGCCAAAAGTGTAGTTTAAATGAAATGCTGTGGATAATATGATAGAAATAGTTCATGCAAATGATGCTACTGATCAAATAAGGAGTAAAAAACTAATAAGTAGAGACATGTTTTTCAATCTCAAACTATTTTTACCACTCCTAGATCCTTCTGAGCAGGAAAGCCCTGGCTAAAAGCAAAGGGCTGAGTCAAAACTGGGTTGGAATCCCAGTTCTCAACTTTGGGCAAATTAATAGACCTCTCCTTTTTCATCATGTATAAAATCAGTTTGCTATGCTAAAATGAGTACTAAATAACATATGTGAAGTGCTTACCTTCGACAACAAAAAGAATGTTTCTCATTTATTCGACGTATTTTTAGCACCTACTACATATTAGACACCGAACACAATGAGCAACAGTGAAAACAAGATCTCTGTCCTCAAGAAAATAACAATTAAACATTTTTTAAATGACATTCTCTGTCCAACCACACTGGCTCTTAGGGAAGTTTGTAATAAAGATCCCGGTCTTTAAGGGGATTCTGTCATCTCAACCTTAGCTGCTTGGTCAGTCACTTAGTTAATGTCACAGATTAATGTGTGCGTGATTTCAGGCATGCCACGTTTCATGGGAAACTGGAGATCCATAACCACTATAACAACAAAGGTCTTTTCTTTCGTTTTGCCTATCTTTGGAAAGGGCTGTCTCCTCCCAATTTCATGTTAAAATTTGATCCCTAATGTTGGAAGTTTGGCCTAATGGGAGGTGTTTTGGTCATTGGAGCAGATACCTCATGAATGGTCTGGTGCTGTCCTTGTGGTAATGGGTGAGTTCTTGCTCTATTAGTTTCTGCAAGAGTTCCTCCAAGAGCTGGTTGTTTAAAAGAGCCTGACACACTACTTCTCTCTCTCGCCTCCTCTATCACCATGTGATCTCTGCACAAGCCAGTTCACGTTCACCTTCTGCCATGAGCAGAATCAGCCTGAAGTCTTCATCAGAAGCAGATGCTGGCACCAAGCTTCTTGCACAGCCTACAGAACCATGAACCAAATACACTTCTTTATAAATTACCCAGTCTCAGGTATTCCTTTACAGCAACACAAATAGACTAAGATACTGCCCACACTGGCTCCTTCCTCTTCCTTCTGGACCTTTTTTTCCATTTTCTTCTGCTCCCCTTTCCTCCTTCTGATCTTCCATAAAGTAACTTTGAATCTTGATATTTTCCCCTTCAAGCTCCTACTTTGCCATCCTTCTGTCTACCCCTGCTGGACTCCCTCTCCTTCCACTCCAGCCCCTCAGTAATTTGAACTTCAAGTACCCCTACTCTCCAGGGATTCAAGGTATCCCAAAAGCAACCACGTAAGGCTGAGAAGAGGAAAAAAAAAAAAAAACTATCTGAAAACAGAAATGGATGTTTTGTTCACTTAGATGGACTTTGGGGAAAGACAACTGCTAGATGTTTCTTCAGTCACTCACTCACCTAAAAATTTCATCCACAACCTCCATAAGAAAATCTTTGATAATAGGCAAAATACGTTACAAAACTCCTCCTTGGAAAAAACTTACATTCTTTTTCTGTGCCTTTGAGATGTAAATTTCCTACCTGTCTTCTCTTGGACTCAACAGTTATCTTTTAGAAATAAAAACTTCAGGGAGACAACTGTTACTAAAAGAAAAAAAGAGAGAGAAAGAAGCAAGTTTAAACATAAGTTTAACTATTTAGTTTCTTTGCTTCTATGATATTTTTGATAATTGCCTGATTTTTCAACAAGAAAAATAAAATGATGCTTAGCTTTGTTTAATGTCTCAAGAAGTTGTCATGAGCAGTTTGAGTATAATTGTTGAGCACAAGTAAGTTAAATAAATATAACTGGAGTAAAATTTGTAAGTGAACTTTTCAATAATAACATTTTATACAAGATGTCAACTTAAAAAGAGGTTCCAAAATCTTTTTGGTAACTTGCAACCTTAAAGTTATACTTAAGTAAGATTAAGTAACAGATATTCATTAAACGTCTAGGTCATTTCTTAGTAAAATAAATTTGAATTTATTAATTGCTGAACATAAATTTGAATTTATATACTTTTGGCATATTGTTTTTATACACTATAGAGTATCTAAACATATTTAGTCTGTTAATAAAAATGAGAAATTGTACTATAAGCATGTTTCTAGAAATCATAATATTAATCTACAGAATATTACCATATGACAGTTCACAATTGCGAAGTATTAAAATTCTAATATATATATATTGTTTAAGTTACAAATTTAGAAGGGTGAAGAGAAACAACTTTTATACAAAAAAATATGCAATAAAGGATGTATTTTTTGGTAAGAGAAATTCTAAGGCATGAGGATATATTTTCCATTATGGGAAAAGAGAGTAAATTAATTCCGTGCTAAAGTAAAATGAATGGTTTGCCAGAATAAGAGAAAAAAGCAGGAAGAAAAGGCAGTTGGATATTTGTTTCAAGACTAAAAAAGGCTTATGGAAAAGGAATCTTGGGGAAAAAACATCTTATCTCATGTGGTCAAAGATGGCTGAGATTGAATGAATTCATTTACATAGTTTTATTAAAATTAGCTATAGCTATAGTATTAATAGTACACTGATGCAAAACTAGAAATTTGGTTTTCTCTGTTAAAATGACAAATTTTCCTGGAGTACTGGTCTAAGAAAGTGAAGGTTTTCCGTTATCTGTTAAGTAACTGGCCAAATAAACAAAGATTTTGTGTTTTATCAAGATAATTTTTTTTTAACTTTTAGATTCAGGAATTTTAGATTCAGGAATACAAGTGCAAGTTTGTTATATCAGTAAATTCATATCATGGGAGTCTGCTGGACAATTATTTCATCACCCAGGTACTAAGCATAGTACCTAATAGTTATTTTTTTCTAGTCCTCTACCTTCTCTCACCCTCCTACCTCAAGTAGGCCCCAGTGTCTGTTGTTCCCTCTTTGTGTCCATTTGTTCTCATTATTTAGCTCCACATATTTATAACTATGTAGTTTTCTGTATTTGCCTTTAAAATCTTTTGTCACTGGTAATGTTTCACAGTGCCCTATGGGCCTATTTAATCAAATGCTTTAAACCTTTTGACATTTTTTTACTTCTTAAAGTAAAATTCTTATTTTTATACAATATAGTTACTTGCACAAGTTCAGGAAGAATCTGTTCTTGTAACAGGAAATTGTGTATTTACTGCTTATACTACCAAGGCTTTGACTAGAATGTCTTTTAAACCTCTAATTTTGGAACTTTCCAGAGGGTCCCTGGAAAGTCTCAAAGGATTTGTCTCTCAACCTGTTGGAGATATTAATTAGGCTTAGTTGATATATTAAATTATACGGGAAGCACTGTCAAATAATAAGTGATGTTCAGACTTCTCAAAATTATTATGAGTATGTTTTAATGAACGTTCCATAAATTATTTGACATTTCAAAAATTCTGGTATGTTCTGGTGTAATGCTATTGGTCATAATTCTGGCTAGTATGTTAACATTTTGTATACCAAAAAACTGCCAAACTTCCTTGCCAACTGCATCATTATGATAATGAACAGTCATCAGACTTTTAACCACGGCCAGTTTAAGTCTTCTGTCATTCGTAAGACAGTTACTATATATTTTGATTCTTTTCTGAAAGTGTTTGCAGTGAGCTGTAGTTTAAGTTGCCTCATCTTCAAGAGGATTAATGAAAAAGACTGACAAGTACTCTGGAACACAGATTTCTGGTAACTTTAAGATTATACCATTGGATTGCATAAGAATTTCCAGAACTCGAATGTAGAAACTTACGGGTTCGTGAAACTGCTCATCAAGATCAAGCAGAACAAGAACTAATTACATGAAGGTGAATGAACTCACGAGGATAATTGTTTGTTTGTCTGAAACATTGCGGGTCTTTAATGTTTTGTTTTCCAGATTTAAGGAAATTCGTTTTTCTTTTCTTTTAAGCTATCTATATAGCTTACAGCAATTTGGTAAAGTATACTTTCATAAACAAAAATCGAAAAAATTCTCTCCCTGCATAATCCTTCTAGAATTCAGGAACTATTAGCAAGTATTCTTATTTTTATATAACATAGTTACTTGCACAAGTTCAGAAAGAATCTGTTCTTGTAACAGGAAATTGTGTATTTACCGCTTATATTACCAAGACTTTGACTAGAATGTCTTATTTTCAAATACAACCAAATAACTTTAAGAAACTAAGTTTGACTTTATGGAGCCAATAAAAACCCCTTATGGGTTAAAAAACTGGCCTGGTAACTAGAATACATGGTTGTATGGTTGCCTTAGAGCTAGGTGAGTAAGGAATGCCACTTCTTGGAAGGCCCAGGAACCTCAGGATATTTGGGGACCTCAAAGAGGAATTCACCTAATCTCTAGGAATGCAAAGTCTTAGGAAGAGTCCTTGGCTTGGCCTTCTAGTCTCGAGAGGCTTTCACAAATTCAATCTGAGACTCCTCATGAAAAGTTCCAACAAAACAGACTTAAAAAGAGCCTATGCTGCACTTAATGTAAATAATCAGGCAAGTGTATTAGTCTGTTCCCACATTGCTATACAGAAATACCTGAAACTGGGTATTTTATAAAGAAAAGAGGTTTAATTGGCTCACAGTTTAGCAGGCTGTACAAGAAGCATGGCTGGGGAGGCCTCAGAGAGCTTTTACTTTTCACTGCAAAGCCAGAGCAGGCATCTTCATGTGGCTGGAGCAGAAGGAAGAGAGAAGCAGGCAGATGCTACACACTTTTAAAAAACCAGACTCATGATAACTAATTTACTTACTATCACTAGACCAGCACAGATGGGATGGTGCTAACCTATTCAAGAAGGACCACCACGATGATCCAATTACCTCCCAACAGGCTCCACCTCCAATGTCGGGGATTACATCTCCACACGAGATTTGGTAGGAACACAGATCCAAACCATACCACTAAGTTTAGTATGATTAACCTTACTTTGAAAACAAATTAGTCTTAGTTTGATTATCTTTGATAAAAATGATGACTGTAGAAAGAAAAATTATGTTTTAGAAAAAAACTATAGTGCACCTATTAGATCCTAGCACATTGTTTTTGAAGTTTTGTTATTTACCTACAAACTGGAATGAATCCTAAATTCTTCTGGTTTCTTCTAATATCTAACTACAGTTGTCCAAACTAATATTTCCAGTTTTCTCCCAACCTTTGACTTGGAATTACTGAAATTAAAACTTCCCTTTTCCTGAAGTCTTACAAACTGAGGCTGGAAAAATTGATAGAAACTTCAGAGAAATCACAACAACTCACGTGTAGACAACGTTTACGACATTCAAACTGCAAACCAGGAAAATCTATCAGACTGCCATTGCCTGTAGAACTTTGTTTTTTTAAAAAATCTGTTAGCTGGATACAGTGACATGCGTCTGTAATACCAGCTCCTAGGGAGGCTGAAGTGGGAGGACTGCTTGAAGCCAGGAGTTTGAAAGCAGCTGGGGAGACCCGATCTCTTTAAAAAATAAATAGTAAGTAAAACATTTGTTACGCTTTTTTCTTGTTAATCTATCTTTTGTTATAGCAGTGTCAGTCATAAACTTTGCAATGGGTATTCAAAAGATTTTCCCCCTAATAGTAGTATATGATTTGACATATGACATAACCAAATCAAGTCTACTAAGGAACTATTTTATGATGAATGCAATTTTAGAAAATGATATAAAATACAATTTTCCCCAAATAAGAAAATCTATTGGAACACCTTTTGCATTTTCATAAGGAAAACTTAAAAATCTTAGTTTTCTAAGTTCAAACTTTGGAACAACTGAAATTGTTGAAAAATATGCTTAACAAATCAATTAAGGATCAATGCCTTGATGAAAACCAGTATGTTTAACAGAAGCATTTTGAAAATTATTTAACTAATGTATTTTTTAATACTTACAATTACAAAAATGTAACATTTAATAATTTCAACTTTTAGCAGCTAAATGGATTTGCTTTTAACCCAATACTTCAGGATTTTAAAAAAATTTTACTTATTTATTTATTTTGAGAAAGGATCTCACTCCATCACCCAGGCTAGGGTGCAGTGGCATGATTATGGCTTACTGCAGCCTTGAGTTTCTGGGCTCAGGTGATCCTACCACCTCAGCCTCCTGAGTAGCTAAGACTACAGGCACATGCCACCATGCCTAGCAAATTTTTTGTATTTTTTTTGTAGAGACAGGGTTTCACCATGTTGCTAGGCTGGTCTTGAACTCTAGCAATCCACCTCCTGCTGAGTAGCTGGGATTATAGGCATGAGCCACCATGTCTGGATGGATTTTTTGGTTGGTTGGTTGGTTGATTATTTATTTATTTATTTGACAGAGTTTTTGCTCTGTTGCCCAGTCTGGAGTGCAATGGCGTGATCTCAGCTCACTGCAACCTCTGACTCCTGGGTTCAAGCAGTTCTCCCACCTCAGCCTTCCAAGTAGCTGGGATTACAGGCGCCTGCCACCTCACCTGGCTAATTTTTGTATTTTCAGTAGAGATGGGGTTTCACCATGTTGGCCGGGCTAGTCTCGAACTCTTGACCTCAAGGCGATCTACCCGCCTTGGCCTCCCAAAGTGCTAGGATTACAGGCATGAGTCACCACACCTGGCCGGATTTTCAGATTTTAAATCATCAAGTCATGTACCTATTTTAGGATACCTGGCAGCTTTTCAGAAACTATAATAAAAGGTGTGGGAAAAAAAAAAAGTCTGGCCATTAGGTACCTGGAACTTATATAACATTACTTTTTGCAAAGAACCAATCTAAACCAGATAAGGTGGCACATGTCTGTAATCCCAGCCACTTGGAAGGCTGAGGCAAATCAACTGTTTAAGCACAGGAAATTTTAGACCAGCCTGGGCAATAAAGCAGGACCCACAGAGAAGGAAAAAGGTAAGAGGGACAGGAAGGAGGAAGGGAAGGAAAAGAAAGGGAAGCCAAGAAAGAACAGAACAGAACGGAACCAATCTATTATTTCTTAATTAAATAGCACTCTTCATCTCCTGGTAATAAATTAAAAAGACTAAAGAACATATAGCATACATTAAGAATTATGAAAACAAAAGGTATGGCAGTAAAGAACTAAAGATGAAATAATTCTTAAACAAACAAACATCAGGACAAAGGGCCAGAACATAAATTTCCTAAAATCAAGCAATGGTTTAAGCAATAAAGGAACTTAATTACATCTGAAAAGGACATTGGAAATAAGAGAAAATAATGGATTGAAAACTGAACGCTTATGATCTAATAATGAATTATTCATGAGGCAATGATGTGCAAGTCAAACTAGATTGCAAGAAGGCATATTAAAAAAGTGTAAGGGGATTCCTTGTCAATTTAGCATAAGAATAAAAAACTACGCAACAGAAGTTTCCTTTCTGTTGTTAAGAACTGGTCCTAGCTCAGTTGCCTGAATATACTATTAAAACCAGGGAAGCACTAAGTAAGCAAATATACACAAACCTTAAACATTATATTATAATGCAAGAATGTACATGTGCATTCTTTTAACAATCTGATTTGGGCCATGCCTTTTGAGTATAGGTCCATTTATCAGAATCCCAAGTGTTGTTTTTTCCATAAACCATCAAGAAAATACGCCATCTACAATTTATAGTTTTGGTTTTGTAAATGTGAAGTGAGAATCTGAGTCCAAAATCTGTCCAGAATTTAATGATTTCCTTTTACACCACACACAATCCTTTTACAACTGCCTTACTCGACATACTTTGACAGGAATTATTAGCATGGGGGAGACAAAATATCTTTTCTTCTGCTCATCTTAGGTTCATGGTTGAGGGTCCCAAAACAAAAGACGGTTTAACAAGAGAAAAGCATACAAATTTATTTACTATAAGTTTTATGTGGATAGGGGGCGGAGCAAGATGGCTGAATAGGAACAGCTCCAGTCTCCAACTCCCAGCGCGAGCGACACAGAAGACCGGGGATTTCTGCATTTTCAACTGAGGTACTGGGGTCATCTCACTAGGGAGTGCCGGACAATCGGTGCTGGTCAGCTGATGCAACCTGACCAGCGAGAGCTGAAGCAGGGCGAGGCATCGCCTCACCTGGGGCGCGCAAGGGG
>NW_016816016.1:0-1064 GCF_001698545.2 Rhinopithecus bieti
AATAATAATAGGAGATTTTAACACCCCACTGTCAATATTAGACAGCTTAATGAGACAGAAAATTAACAAGGATATCCAGGACTCGAACTCAGCTCTGGACCAAGCAAAACTAATAGACATCTACAGAACTCTCTGCCCCAAATTAACAGAATATACATTCTCCTCAGTACCACGTCACACTTATTCTAAAATTGACCACATAATTGGAAGTAAAACACTCCTCAGCAAATGTAAAAGAACAGAAATCAAAACAAACTGTCTCTCACACCACAGTGCAATCAAATTAGAACTCAGGATTAAGAAACTCACTCAAAACTGCACAACTACATGGAAACTGAACCTGCTCCTGAACAACTACGAGGTACATAATAAATTGAGGCCGAGTGCAGTGGCTCACGCAAGTAATCCCAGCACTTAGGGAGGCCGAGGCGAGTGGATCACAAGGTCAGGAGATAAAGACCATCCAGGCTAACACAGTGAAACTCCGTCTCTACTACAAAAAAAAAATACAAAAAATTAGCCAGGTGTGGTGGTGGGCACCTGTAGTCCCAGCTACTTGGGAGGCTGAGGCAGGAAAATGGCATGAGCCCAGGAGGCGGAGCTTGCAGTGAGCCAAGATCATGCCACTGCACTCCAGCCTGGGTGACAGAGAAAGACTCCATCTCAAAAATAAATGAATAAATAAAAAATAACGAAATTAAAGTAGAAATAAAGATGTTCTTTGAAACCAATGAGAACAAAGACACAATGTACCAGAATCTCTGGGACACATTTAAAGCAGTGTGTAGAGGGAAATGTATAGCACTAAATGTCCACAAGACAAAGCAGGAATGATCTAAAATCAACATCCTAACATCACAATTAAAAGAACTAGAGAAGCAAGAGCAAACAAACTCAAAAGCTAGCAGAAGACAAGAAATAACTAAGATCAGAGCAGAACTGAAGGAGACAGAGACACAAAAATTCCTTCAAAAAATTCAATGAATCCAAGAGCTGGTTTTTTGAAAAGATCAACAAAATAGACCACTAGCAAGAATAATAAAGAAGAAAAGAGAGAAAAATCA
>NW_016816017.1:0-539 GCF_001698545.2 Rhinopithecus bieti
AGTTAGATTATTCTGTATGAAGCTTTCTCCTTCATAAAACTTAAGTTTAAAAATAATATTCTGTGGATATTTATCTCTGTGAGAATTAACTGAGTTTCATTCTTATGTAGGCAAGCACTGTCTCTGTCAAGAACAGCAGCAGTTTTGGGCTTATATTACCAATGTGACAACATCACTGAAAGCATCAGATTTCTCCCTGTAATTTCAGGTAAATCTCTGGGCTGTATTCTCTGTTCAGGCTGGACATAGTTTCTTTTATGAAGAAGGCAAGAAAGACCTAGGGAGATGAAGACAAATTGGGCGAGGAGGGGACTACTGAAAGAAAGTAAAGCATGTTTTATTTAGTAAAAAAAAAATCAATATCATAATAAACAATTAAGGGAAAAGAGAGAAACCTAACAGAGTTATACACTGCTATTTTGACTTAAAGAAAAATAAACAATATTAGCAAAGAATGTATATGAAGAGAGGTATAAAAATTATTGCTCATTAATTACATTAGAACTTGGGGCTTGGAAAATTTTACTTAATACTGGTCT
>NW_016816018.1:0-2572 GCF_001698545.2 Rhinopithecus bieti
AAGAAAAAAGCTGGAAAATAATAGAATATTTTCATTGAGTGAGGGACCACTACAAAATATTTTTTCAAGATAAATTTTTAAAAATATTATAAAAGCAGAATATACTAAATGCTTCAAACTACACTGCTATGTTGGTCAAAAACACTTACTTCTTATATAGATACTTCTTCTATGAAATGATACATAAATTTTCAGAATGATTTACTGATAAGGTCAAGTAAAGGACAAACTCTGATTTATGTTTACACAAACTAACTTCATTTTTTCCAACCAAAATGCAGCATTTTCCAGGTTACTTTAATTATTTTAAATAAAGTTACTTTTTATATAACTATTTTACATTAAATGTATATTTTTCACCTTAAAGTAATACATTGTACCTAAGCACCATTGCTTAGGTTAAATACATAAGGTTGAAGACATTTTCATTTAATTTGTTATTGCTGCTTTAACAATATAACATTAACACCTGTCACACGGCAGGAACAGAATGAATGCTTCTAAAGGTGAAGTTGCATTTTAACATGTACCAGTCAGAGTAACTGGATTTTTTCTGGATGATTAGGTACAATGAATGCTCTCCCAAGTAGCAATCAGTGACAGAGGCTTTTATTTAAACACTACATGAGGAAAAAAGACCTAAACTAAAACAAACAAACAGAGTACCCTACAGAAAGCTCCCATCATTTAATGATTCCTTGTTAAAATTAGAATCATATTGTTTTTCAAAAGTACATTAAGTTGGGAATACAATATCTAACAAATGTATTTTTTGAAAGTTTGTTTGCAAAGAATTTTGTAAGTAATATTTGCTGTCTTTTCACTCAAATATTATCAGCATTACACTTCAGTTTTCCCTTACTTTCAATTCCATGGGTATCTATCAACAGAACATCATTAACATTACCTAAGTTTTCATCTAGTGTGATAAAATTATTTTGTGTGGCTCACACTAATAACTGGTACAACCCAGAAAAACATAATTCAAGTTTATTTATTTAGTATTAGGAACTAGAGATATAAAATTAGGCTTTGCTTTTATAGCAATGACAAATAGCACTACCACCACCATCCCCACTGAATATGAGACATAGATGCTTCAGAATTTTATTTCTCATATAACTTTTATCTGTCAATACCAGCTAAAAACTGTTGACAGTCACAATTTCCTGTCTAGACATTACAAGACGATTCTTGACATGGTAATAATTATTTGTTTATTCAAATCCAGATGTAACTCATATTGTATGTCATAATGTGTCCTAACCAAACAGAAATCAGTTTTTTTTTTTTTATTTAGTGAAGAGTAAAGTAGAAAGTTATGCTGTTTTGCATCTCCTCACTTACTACACCCTCATTTACTCCTAATCCTTGCTCCATCCTGGATCTTCACTCATTGTTCTGATTTTATTTGAACTATAGAATATCTTGAAGATAATGGGATGAGTTTGGCTAACTGCCCATCTTCTTACTACTTCTAATTCTGTGTGGATATGTAGAATTTTGAAAATTGAAATCTGGGGACAGTTTGTAAGGAAAATATAATGTGGAATGGTAATTTTGAAGTCTTTCACTAAAAGATTCTCCCGAGTTCTAAATGAAAGGACCTATAATAGTCATGATGGGGTCCGATCCAGAAAACAGAAGGTCTTCTTGTAGATACTTCTTATTTTATTAAGTATTTTTTCTTTCCTCTCTCCACAAAAAAAATTTATTTTTTTTCAAGTGAATCTCCACCTTTAATCACAGAATTATCTCACTGTCTGGGTCTATCTCTATTTTCTGATCTATGAATGTCAAACCGACTGTGTCATTCTCTATAACAGAAAAGAATTCAGCACTAAGGTCAGTGTTGCTTACCAAATTCTGAGTATTCTGGCATGTCAGAAAGCATGTTAAAGCCTGGACACAGTCTAATTTCCTTTATAGTTTAAGTATTTCCATGAGAGTATGATTGTTTATTTAATATTAAACGTTATCACTCACATCTTTGTAAGCACAGACATTCATTTTGAGGGCCAATGTAACATAAAGAAATAAGCTAGATATCTCTATTATCCTTAGCAAACCAAGAATCAAATTATTGTATAAGGTAGTATTTTGTTTATTATTTCAACTTGGAGTGTACTACCATAATAAATAGTATACGTCATATTTTAATGGATATTTTCCACAGAATGTCTCCTCTGTAAGTAAAGAATCAAATCTCTTTTCCTTTATTTTCACTTGGCAAGAGAAAGAGAGAGTAAATTATTCCAGTAAGGCTGAGATCACCAACATCTGTTTACAAAGTAAAATGTCAAAGTGTGTAAGCTAAATAAATCATAACCCCAAAGTGTTTAATCATGCCAAAGTATAGATGATTATATTTAGTCATGATTTATATTCATTTTATCTGATCAGATCAATGGTAGTCTTATCTAAAATGATGTCTGAATGTTCTTTAGCTAAAACTAAGTGATATTTCTGATAAAAGTTCATTTTATCTACTTCATGTTGAAAAGTACAATTTATTCCCACAATTAGATAGGTTAAAATATGCTTTGCTGTTTTGTATTTCTAGCATACTTCT
>NW_016816019.1:0-580 GCF_001698545.2 Rhinopithecus bieti
TGCTTTGAAGCCTATGGTGACAAAGGAAATATCCTCAGAAAAACACCAAAAAGAAGCTTTCTGAGAAACTGCTTTGTGATGTGTGAATCCAATTCACATAGTTATGCTGTTCTTTTCATGGAACAGTCTGTTAACACTGTTTTCTTGGAATCTGCAACATCACAAAGCGTTTTCTCAGATAAAAACTAGAAAGAAGCCTTCTCAGAAACTGCTTTGTGGTGTGTGAATTCATCTCACAGATTTATACCATTGCTTTCATTGAGAAGTTTGCTATCACTGTTTTCGCAGACTCTGCAATGAGATATATGGGAGTGCAGTGAGACCGGAAATATCCTCAGATAAAAAAGAAAGAAGCTTTCTGAGAAATTGCTTTGTGATGTGTGAATTCATCTCACGTTGTTACACCACTCTTTCATGGAGCTGTTTGCTAGCACCGTTTTTGTGGAATCTGAGAAATGATATTTTGTATCGCTTTGAAGCCTATGGTGACAAAGGAAAGATCCTCAGAGTAAACCAGGAAGAAGATTTCTGAGAAACTGCTTTGTGATATGTGATTTCATCTCACACAGTTACACCACTC
>NW_016816020.1:0-1065 GCF_001698545.2 Rhinopithecus bieti
AGTTTGCTAACACTCTTGTCGTGGAATCTGGGAAGTGATATTTTGGAGTGCATTGAGGCCTATGGTGAAAACAGAAATATCCTCAGATAATAACTGGAAAGAAGCTTTCTGAGAAACTCCATTGTGATGTGTGAATTCATCACACAGAATTTCAGCTTTCCCTTCTTGTAGCACTTTGCTAATCCTGTTGTCGTGAAATCTGCAAACTGATAATATGCAGCTCATTGAGGGCTATGGTCAAAAAGGAAATATCCTCCGGGAAAAACCGCAATGAATGGTTCTGGGCAACTGCTTTGTGAGGCGTCAATTCATTTCAAAGTGTTACTCCACTCTTTCATGTAGGAGTCTGCTAGCACTGACTTTGTGGAAGCTCAGAAGTGATATCTTGGACATGGTTGAATCCCTTGGTGAATAATGAACTACCCTCAGGCAAATCTGCCGAGCAGCCTTCTCAGAAACTTCCTCCTTGTGGGTGAATTCAGCTCACAGTGTTAGATCTTTGTTTTCATTCAGAAGCTTGCTAACAGTGCTTTGGCAGCATCTTCAAGAAGACACATGGTGGCGCTCCGAGACCACAAATAGCCTCTGCTCGGAGACGCTTGAAACTTTCTGAGAAACTGCTTTGTGATGTGTGTTTTCAAGTCACTGAATTATACCTGCATTTCGTGGAGCCGATAGCTAGCCTTGTTTTTGTGGAATCTGAGAACTGATATTTCGGATCTCTTGGAAGACTGCAGGGGCAAAGGAAAGATCCTCCGATGCAAATGAGAAACAACCTTTCAGAGAAACCTGCTTATGATCTGTGAATTGGCCTCAGAGACTTAGAGTTTTCCCCTCATGAAGCCATTCACTAAGGCTGTTCTCGTGGAATTGGCAAAGAGGTATTTGGGAGCCCATTGAGGGCTATGGTGAAAAAGGAAATATCTTCAGATGAAAACTAGAAAGAAGCGTTCTGAGAAACCGCATTGTGACCTGTGAATACATCTCAATGAGTTACACTTTCCGTTTCATTGAAACGTTTGCTAACACTGATTTCTTGAAATCTGCATCGGGATATTTCTTAGC
>NW_016816021.1:0-581 GCF_001698545.2 Rhinopithecus bieti
CATCATCTTTTAAAATATAATTCCTAAAGAGTATTAAATTTAGAGGGAGAAACTCATTTCTATGCATTTCTGTTGGGCTTTCAAATAGGGACTATTTTTATGCTTAAGTGAGATTAGGTATTATGAAGTCAAATGATTTCAATATTTCATATAATCTAAAATTATTTGAAACCTGGAAAATAAAACTAAAGAGAAGAAGTGCAGATAATATTTGTAAAATACTTTTATAAATTTAACATATTTATTATTTAAAGCTATTTTATACTTTCCTTACGGATACTTCTGGTATTTTCCTAAGGAGAAAACTTTAGACTTTACAAAATAGTTTAATTGGTTTAAACAGAAAAAAATAAAAAAAAAAAAAAACTACATACGTTACCTCTTCACAATTCCAGTTCTTATATGCCAGATGTATTAGTATTGTATTGTTGTATAACAAATTATCCCAATTTTAGTAGCTTGAAGCAACACACATTTATTATCTCAAAGTGTGTGAGTCAGAGGTCCAGGTCAGGGTCTCACAGGCTCTAATTAAGGTATTAGCTGGTCTGAGTTCTCTTCTCGAGGTTCAGCTGGGGAAG
>NW_016816022.1:0-578 GCF_001698545.2 Rhinopithecus bieti
TTGAGGAACCTGAGAAGGGTACTTTGGAACGCATTGAGTCCACCCCTGATAAAGGAAATATCATCAGTTCAACACGTGAAAGAAGTTTTCTGAGAAATTTCTTTGTGATCTGTGAATTCATCTCACCACCTTACGATGTAGTCCTCAGGAAACAGTTTGCGAACACGCTTTCCTTGGAATCTACAAAGTGATATTTGGGAGCCCACTGGTGCCCATGCTGAAAAAGGAAATATCCTCAGATAATAACTAGAGAGACGCTTTCTGAGAGATTGCTTTCTGATGTGTGACTTCATCACACCGAGTTCCACCCTTCCCTTCATGTACCGTTTGCGAACACTGTTGTCCTGGATTCTGACAAGTAATATTTGGGAGCTCATTGAGGGCTATGGTGAAAAAGGAAATATCCTCAGATAAAAACTGTAAACAAGCCTTCTGAGAAATTGCATTGTGATGTGTCACTGCAACTCTCAGAGTTACACGTTTCTCTTCAGTGACCAGTTTGCTAACACAGTTTTCTTGAAATCTGCAATAGGATACTTCTTAGCACAATGAAACGTACATTGACAAAAGAAATATCA
>NW_016816023.1:0-1358 GCF_001698545.2 Rhinopithecus bieti
CTTTTTTTTTTAGACGGAGTCTCGCTCTGTCGCCCAGGCTGGAGTGCAGTGGCCGGATCTCAGCTCACTGCAAGCTCCGCCTCCCGGGTTCACGCCATTCTCCTGCCTCAGCCTCCCGAGTAGCTGGGACTACAGGCGCCCGCCACCTCGCCCGGCTAGATTTTGTATTTTAGTAGAGACGGGGTTTCACCGTGTTAGCCAGGATGGTCTCGATCTCCTGACCTCGTGATCCGCCCGTCTCGGCCTCCCAAAGTGCTGGGATTATAGGCTTGAGCCACCGCGCCCGGCAGTTTTACCATTTTCTTTACAGCAAAACAGAAAAATAACAGGTTGTATGTCTTGCTTACATATGGCATTGGCCTCTGTGTAGGTTCTAGTTTTTAAGTTGATATCCTTAAACATTTGACAAAGCGTTTGTGTCGTGAGGTTTGATAGTTTTAAAGATGATATTATTTGTTTCAGGGCTCCATTTATTACAATCAAGAGGGTACGTGTTGGTATGAGGGAGACTGGGTGCAAAACATCAAAAAGGGCTGGGGAATAAGATGGTAGGTATGACCATGGCCGCGCTTGGGGTGTGGGCAAAGAAGTGTTTGTGGGCCCAAATAATGTTTAGTTCGGATATTCAAAAGTAAGGTGCAAACGTTGCACAGAACATTTTCTCTCTAAGCAGAGTGAATTTTTTTTTTTTGTTGTTGAGACACAGTCTCACTCTGTCACCCAGGCTGGAGTGCAGTGGTGCCATCTCGGCTCACTGCAACCTCCACCTTCTGGGTTTAAGCAATTCTCCTGCCATGATCGCACCACCGCACTCCAGCCTGAGTGACACAGTGAGATCCCATCTCAAAAACTGGCCAAATATTAACTAATCATGATACAATAGGGAATAATTAAAAGATTTTTAAAACCTGGCTCTTACCCACTTTGTCACCTTACTAAATAGTCAGGAGGTTTAATAAAGTGACTCATTCTGCTCCCTTAGGACCTCATGCCTGCCTGCCTATCTGTCGATCTATCTATCTGCCTACCTACCTATCTATTTATTTGACAGTCTCATTCTGTTGCCCAGGCTCGAGTGCAGTGGCATGATCTTGGCTCATTGCAACCTCCACCTTCTGAGTTCAAGCGATTCTCCTGCCTCAGCCTCCCGAGTAGCTGGGATTACAAGCATGCGCCACCATGCCTGGTTAATTTTGTATTTTTAGGATAGACGGGGTTTCTCCTTACTGGTCAGGTTGGTCTCGAACTCCTGACCTCAGGTGATCCTCCAGCCTCGGCCTCCCAAAGTGCTGGGATTCCAGGCGTGAGCCACCGTGCCCGGCCTGAATTTAAATACAGAGAAGATTGTATAGGTACAA
>NW_016816024.1:0-1688 GCF_001698545.2 Rhinopithecus bieti
GTCTAAACTATATGATTCTTTTGTAATAAAACATCTTAAAACACAAACACATATACAGCTATACAAAAATATTTTTTCTTTTTATAAGATTTTCTACTAAAATTTTTTTTTTACTTTTAAGCTTTTTTTGTTAGATATTAAAACACAAACACACACATTAGCCTAGGCCTACAGAGGTCAGGATCATCAAGGCGTCAGTAGGTGAGGAATTTTTCAACTCCAATATTATCTTTAGGGACCAACGCCATACATAAGGTCTGTCATTGACCACAGTGTGATTATGTGGCACATGACTATATAACTCTAGATACATATTGGCTTATGTTAAAGAATGGGAAACTAAGAAAAGGAAGAATATAATCTTTGATGTACTCATTCTCTCATTCTATAAAGCAAAAACATAGGATTTATTTAAGCAATAATAACCACCACAAAAATGACTCAGTTAACTATTCTTCCAATATATGAATCACAAAACACCTCAGAACTCCTAAGGTATTTTCTTCTGTATAATTTTTTATATACATTTTTGTACAATAAATAGAAACAAAACATATTATTTACCAGGCTTGAGATGCCACTGACAACTTTTCATTCATTCCACAAATATTTACTAAGAGCTCTATGTGTCAGGCACTGCTCTAAACACTTTTTAAATTTACTAGTCTATTTTAAAAAAACAGCAAAGAACCCTGTCCATGTGACACTTACAGTTTAGTGAGAGGAACAAACAATAAACAACAAAAGTAATAAATAACTAAATGATGTAGTGTATTAAAAGTGAGATGAGTGATGGACAAAAGGGGAAATAGAGAAAGGAAGAGGCAGCGAGCTCTGGGGAGGGTGGGCAGGGCCGGATGAACGAGGGTGGTAAGTGGAGGCGCCCATGAGTAGGTGAGATGTGAGCAGAGACTGACTGCAAGTAATGAATCGAGTCAACCAGTTATCTGAGGGAAGCGCATTCCAGCTGAAGGACAGCGAGAGCCAAGTCTCTGGGGCAGGAGTGTGTCTACTCCTCAGGGACATCAAGAAACAGTGTTGGCCCAGAAGTTCAAGCTTTCTAAGTTCCTGGCACCCTTAGTGTCTTAGTAATTTTTTAACAGCCAAAAAAAAAAAAAAAAAAAAAAAAAAAAAAAAAAAAATACATAGCCATTCCTTTCATTAGGTAGTTAAATCCAAAAATCTTAAGTATGTATGTCCTAATAATTAAGTAGCTATTTGAAAAAATTATACATACAAATTGAAAAAAATGTTTCATTTCGGTCTTAAATAACCACAATTACTTACAAATGCGGCACGTGTGCCCCTTAGGCCCTGCACAGCCGCTCCATCATTGGAATGAGACTGGACACTGCCATCTTTGTTAACTATTCCTGTTCATTTTTGCATACTACTTGCATTTTATCCCATCAGCCGCCAAAAACCTAGCTTTGCAAAAATATGATGTCATCTAGGACTATATGAATGTAGTGCAATTTAGTACGAAAACTCTAAACGTCATTTGCTTGGTTTCCGGTAGACGCTGCTCCATTTCCTTCAAAAACTCAAAATATCCTGGGGCCTCCCTGTGAGTTGGCTGCAGCATCCTGGGGTGCCCCAGCACGTAGTTTGGAAACTGCAGGGTTAGTTTATACCTTATGCTCTTTTCTTCTCTTGGATCAAGCTACTTCTATTCTCTTTTTTTTTTT
>NW_016816025.1:0-573 GCF_001698545.2 Rhinopithecus bieti
CAACAGTGTATCTCTGTGAGATGAATTCACATATCCAAAAGTAGTTTCTCAGAAATATTCTTTCTAGTTTTATCTGAGGATATTTCCTTTTCCACATAGGCCTCAATGCACTCCGGATTATCCCACTCCATGAGACGAATTCTCACATCACAAAGAAGTTTCTCAGAAAGTTTCCTTCTAGATTTTACCTGAGGATATTTCCTTTGTTAACATAGGCTTTAATGCAATCCAAAATATTCCTTCTCAGATTCCCCAAAAACAGTGCTATCATACTGATCCATTGGAAGCATTGTGTAACTCTGTGATATGAATTCACAAATCACAAAACAGTTTCTCAGAAAGCTTCTTTCTAGTTTTGTCTGAGAATATGTCCTTTTCACCATTTGCCTCAATGCACTTGTGAGTATCACTTTGCAGATTCCAGAAAAATAGTGTTATCAAACATCTCCATGAAAATAAAGGGGTAAATGTGTGAGATGAATTCACACATCACAAAGCAGTTTCTCAGAAAGCTTCTTTTGGTTTTGTCTGATTATTTTCCCTTGTCAACAGAGGCTTCAGTGTGCTCCAAAA
>NW_016816026.1:0-4574 GCF_001698545.2 Rhinopithecus bieti
CCGGGTTCAAGCAATTCTCCTGCCTCAGCCTCCCAAGTAGCTGAAACTACAGGCACCAGCCACCATGTCTGGCTCATCTTTTGTACTTTTAGAGGAGATGGGTTTTTGTCAGGTTGGCCAGGCAGATCTCAAACTCCTGACCTCAGGTGATCTGCTCACCTAGGTCTCGCAAAGTGCTGGGATTACCAGCATGAGCCACCACACCTGGCCAATTTTCATTCTAATAGTATGGGTGAGGCTCTCCAGTACTGGGTTAAACAATAGCAGACGAATGGGTATTTTTCTCTTGTTCTCCATTGTAAGATAATGATAATAGCTCACTGCAGCCTTGAATTCCTGGGCTCAAGAGATCCTCCCGCCTCAGCTTCCTGACTATCTAGGAATACAGGCATGTGCTACTACATCCAGCCGTAAGATGAACATACTTAAAGTTTCTCCATTTAGTATAATGTTTGCCATAGGTTATAATATAAATATTATTTACTTAAGTAATTTTCCTGCAATTCTAGGTTGATTACAATAAGCACATGATTTTCTCCTTTACACTAATAATGAAAGGATTTGAACCAACTCATTTCTAAGGTCAAATTTTTTTTGGACACCTTTTCTGAGGGAGTAAAGGGGAGGGGAAGTATGAATTCCATTTCAAAATCTTTAATATATATCCATCTACTCAAAGTCTCAATTTTCCTTTTGCCAATTTTGGCCATTTATATTTTCTAGGAATTTACCCTCATCTCTTTTTTCAAATGTATTATAATTCTTTCGTCTTTTTTAACACATCTGTTGTGTCTGCAATATTTCATTTATTTTACTCTATATTCTGTACTGTGTTTGTTGGCATCTTCCTGCCAGTCTACCTTGTTAATCCTTTCAATAATTAATTTTTGGCTTTGTTAATTACCTCTACCATTTTATATTGTTATAGCTGTTTTTTAATTTATTTGACTTCTGCCCTTAAGTCTTATATGTCCAGCTGTTTTGTCACTTTGGGTAGGTTTTGTTGTTATCAATCTTTTTAATTTAAATGCTCAATGCAGTTGTTTTTAATCTTTCTTGTTTATTGATCAATACATCTAAATCAATGAACTTCCTTTCTACATACTGAATTGTGTCCCATAAATGTGGATATATACTGACTTCATTGTCAATTCATTGTAAAATATATTTTTTAACCCAAAGAATATTTACCACTTTGTTAGTTCCCAAATATGGAATGTTTTAATATTTATCATTAATTTTTAATTTTATTTTCTTATGGTTACAAAACATACTCTGTGATATAGAATCTTTTGAATTTTTGAGGCTTCCTTTATAGCCTAATGCATAGTTTATATTTGTTAATGTTGTCTGTGTACCCAAAAGAACATATATCTCTGTTTCTTGGATACAAAGTTTTGTGTATTCTATGTACATACAATAGCTCAAACTTATTGTATTGTTAAGATTTTGATATTGTCACTTATTTTTCCTGGGCAATTATTATCAGTTTCAGAAAGGCAAATGTTAAAAGTTCCAATGAAACTGCTGTTTTATCTACTTCAGTTCATGTTTCACGAAAATGTTTGCTATACAATGATTAATAATAGCAAAGTGCAACAAAAAATTAAAAACAAACTAAACTATAATTCATTTATGTAATGGAACATTATGAGTCATTACAAATTGTAAGAGAAAATAACATTCATTGACCTACAGGGGTATCCATGATATTAGTGAATATTAAAATAAGTCACAAAACAGAACACTATATGATCACATTTATATAAAATTACACACAATTATGCACATATATTTGATAAAAGTCTAGTATTCAAAACACAAAATGAACTCTTAAAACTCAACAATAAGAGGCTTGGCGCGGTGGCTCACACCTGTAATCCCAGGACTTTGGGAGGCTGAGGCAGTCAGATCACCTGAGGTCAGGAGTCCAAGACTAGCCTGGCCAACATGGAGAAACCCTGTCTCTATTAAAAATACAAAAAATTAGCTGGGCATGGTGGTGAATGCCTGTAATCCCAGCTACCTGGGAGGCTGAGGCAGGAGAATCACCTTAACTCGGGAGGTGGAGGTTGCACTGAGCCAAGATTGCGTCATTGCATTCCAGCCTGGGCAACAAGAGCAAAACTCCATCTCAAAAAAAGAAAAAAACTCAACAATAAGAAAAAAAATGAGCAAAACTTGAATAGACATGTGGCCATATCACAAGATACAGAAATAGCCAAAGAATACATGAAAAGATACTCAACATAATTAGTTATTGGACATGCAAATGAAAATCACAATGAAATATGACTTCACAGTTATTAGGATGTCTAAAATGAAAAATACAGAAAATAGCCTGTAATCCCAGAGCTTTGGGAGGCCAAAGGATTGCTTGAAGCCAGGAGTTCGAGACCAGCATGGTGAGACCCCATCTCTACAAAAGAAAGACAGACAGAAAGAAAAAAGGCTGGATGTAGTAGCACGTGCCTGTATTCCTAGCTAGTCAGGAAGCTGAGGTGGGAGGATCTCTTGAGCCCAGGAATTCAAGGCTGCAGTGAGCTATTATCATGCCACTGCACTCCAGCCTGGGTGACAGACTGAGATCCTGTCTATAAAAAAATTAGAAATGAAAATTGGAACCCTTATGAACTGCTGATGGGAAAGTAAAATGGTACAGGCACCCAGGTAAATATTTTGTCATGTTCTCAAAAATGTAAACACAGAATTACCATATAACCAGGTAATTTCCCTCCAAAGTATATACCCAAAGTAATAGATAACAAGGACTCAAGCAGATACTTGGTGACCAATGTTCCCTGCAGTATTCACAATGGCCAAAAGGTGGAAAAAACCCAAATGTCTATCAATGGATAAATGGACAAAAAATATGTGGTATATACACAAGATAGAATATTACTAACCTGTAAAAAAGGAAGGAACTTCTGATACATGCTACAACACGAACGAACCTGGAAAACATTATGCTAATTCAAATAGGTCAGACACAAAAAGAGAAATATAGTATGAATTCATTTATATGACATATCTAGAATAAGAAAATTCTTTTTTTTTTTTTTTTTTTAAGATGGAGTCTTGTTGTGCTGCCCAGGCTGGAGTGCAGTGGTGCGATCTGGGCTCACTGCAACCTTTGCCTCCTGGGTTGAAGTGATTTTCCTGCCTGAGCCTCCCATGTAGCTAGGACTGCAGGC
The DNA here is from genome assembly GCF_001698545.2 of Rhinopithecus bieti. Lineage (NCBI taxonomy): Eukaryota > Metazoa > Chordata > Mammalia > Primates > Cercopithecidae > Rhinopithecus > Rhinopithecus bieti. Next base: position 3,195 of record NW_016816026.1, read on the forward strand.
ATGTGCCACCACACCTGCCTAATTTTTGTATTTTTAGTAGAGACAGGCTTTCGCCATGTTGGCTGAGGTCTCAAACTCGTGACCTCACATGATCTGCCCGTCTCGGCCTCCCAAAGTGCTAGGATTACAGGCATGAGCCACCAAGCCCAGCTAGAATAAGAAAATTCATAGAGAAGACAGAAAGTAAATTAGACTTTACCAGGGCTGGGGAAAATGGGGAGTCATTGCTTACAGGGTACAGAGTTTCTGCTTGGGGTGATGAAAGGGTTTTGGAAATATTTGATGGTGATGGTTGCATATCACTTTTAATATAATCAATATGTCTGAATTACACACTTAAAATGATTAAAATAGCCAATGTTCTTATATATTCTTTTTATTTATGTATTTATTTTGACCTGGAGTCTCACTCTGTCACCCAGGCTGGAGTGCAGTGGTGCAATCTCGACTCACTGCAACCTCCGCCTCCCGGGTTCAAGCAATACCCTTGCCTCAGCCTCCCGAGTAGCTGGGATTACAGGCACCCGCCACCACACCCAGCTAATTTTTGTAATTTTGGTAGAGACAGGGTTTCACCATGTTGGCCAGGCAGGTCTTGAACTCCTGACCTCAAATAATCCTCCTGTCTTGGCCTCCCAAAGTGCTGGGATTACAGGTGTGGACCACCACGCCCGGCCTGTTATATATATTTTAGTTTAATAAAAGCCATGTGGACTTAGGATCAAATAAACCCAAACTCAAATCTTGGTTCTATGAATAACAATAATTTTGTGACCTTTAAAAAATTAACCTTACTAAGCTTCAGATTTCTTAATCTCTAAAATAATCACAAAAATAACATCATATTTTACTGAGTTGTGTGAAGACTAAATGAAATATATGCATGTAATGTGCTTATCACTGTATCTGTCCAATAAACAAAAGCTATTATTATTAGCAAAAACATAAATTGATCATATCATTCCCTGCAGTTAAAAACTTCCAGGAGTCCACACTGCGCTTAGGATAAAATACACAGTTCTTACTATGACCTACAAAATCCCCTGTGATCTAGCCTGGGCCTACTTCTACTGTTGTATCTTAATACCACTCTCTTGGCCGGGCGCGGTGGCTCAAGCCTGTAATCCCAGCACTTTGGGAGGCCGAGACGGGCGGATCACGAGGTCAGGAGATCGAGACCATCCTGGCTAACACGGTGAAACCCCGTCTCTACTAAAAAATACAAAAAACTAGCCAGGCGTGGTGGGCGCCTGTAGTCCCAGCTACTCCAGAGGCTGAGGCAGGAGAATGGCGGGAACCCGGGAGGCGGAGCTTGCAGTGAGCTGAATTCCAGCCACTGCACTCCAGCCCGGGCGACAGAGTGAGACTCCGTCTCAAAAA
>NW_016816026.1:4984-16132 GCF_001698545.2 Rhinopithecus bieti
AAAAAAAAAAAAAAAAAAAAAAAAAAAAAAAAAAAAACAAACGAACAAACAAAAAAAAAAATACCACTCTCTCATCAGTGTTCACTTCAGACACAATGGCCTTCTTTTAGTTCCTTAGACAAACCACTAAGCTTGTTCCTATCTCAGGACCTTTGTGCGCTTGCCATGCTAGAATACTCTTTCTCCAATTTTTCTCATGACCGGCTTCTTTTCAATGTTCGGGTCACACCTAAAGTGTCACATCTTCAGAGGCTGTCCATTATTACTCCTTCTAAAGTTGCCCTAGACCAACTCCACCCCCACAAGTAACATCAAATCACCCATTTTACTGTCTTCAAAGCATTTATTGCCTTCTAAAATTATTTATCTAATTATTTGTTTAACACCTGCCTCCCATCCTCTGGCACACCACTGAAATGTAAGGTCGACATAAGCAGAGACTTCATCTGTCCTGTTCATTGTACAAGGAATGGTGTCAGGTACAGAATGTGGCCAAATTAACATCTGTTTAATGAATGAACACATGAAGCAAATTCGCAACCTCGGTGCAGAACAAGCATGAATTCCTATCCAAATATGTCTATAACATCAGAATACTGGATCAACTCCTTTTATTCTACATATTCTGATTAACTTTTCAAGTAAAACACATTTTCTAATATAAATTTTATGTAATACTAGAAATAGTTACCACTTCCTGAGTATTATTTGTAAGTTGTTATGTTAAGCATTTGATATGTATTACCTCTTTGAATCCTCATACAAGCCTGTGAATGTTACTATTCTTATCCCAATTTTACAGAAGAGGAATAAGCCTGAGCCTCAGAAAACGAACTGTTCCAAAGTTACACAAGCTAATAGAAATAAAAGAAATGGAGATTCAAATCCGTAAGTGACTCTAAAGCCCTTACTTCTAACCTCAACAATATACTAGGTTATATACTAGGAAAGGGCACTAATCCACGTTCAAATTCTGCATTTTCCATTTACTACCTATGTTACCTTAAACAAAAATCTTAACCTTCTGACTCTCAATATTCCCAATGTAGAAGTAGATAACCTTGTGAATAAACCACCATGTATTTTATAAGTAAAGACACTAAGGAAATGCTTTAAGGACACAGCACACCCCTAAATGAGATCCCACAGACACCAGGTATAAGACAGTACCAGTAGACTTAACTCAGTACCACGTATAAACTCTTTAGCCTCGTATTCAAGGCCCTGCAGTCTCATGCCAATCTACTCTCCAGTTTCACCTCTTGCACTTCTTGTATGAAACGTGTATTCTAACCACACCAGATTACTATATGTTCCCCAAATATGCCACACTTTTCATACTGTGCTTTTCTTCATATGATTTCCTCTATTTAAAACACACTTTCTCAAAGATTTCCTTATTTAAATAGTAAGGCATTTAGCTGACTGGTTTCTTCTTTCAAGAGTGGAGTCTACTTAATTTGCTCATATAGGTCTACCCTGGCTCTAGTTGCTGAGACCAAGTCTACAATGAGGCAGGGTCGATTAAGAACTCTAGCCCCATATACTAGATTTACTGTCATGTCAATGTGCCTACTAGCCTGACTCTGACTCTGTGTCCCATTTGAAACATCAGGATTTCTATCTGGTTCAGAATTCCCAGTCTCTACCTTGCATACCACTTGAGTGCCAGATGAATTTTGTGTAAGTCACACCTCCATTGATAATCGTGCCCTCTAGAACTGGATCATATTTGGTTATGGACAATCTTTATTTATTTATTATTTATTTTTGAGATGGAGTTTCACTCTTGTCACTCAGGCTGGAGAGCAATGGTGCGATCTCAGCTCACTACAACCTCTGCCTCCCAGGTTCAAGTGATTCTCCTGACTCAGCCTCCCGAGTAGCTGGAATTACAGGCGTGTGCCACCAGGCCCGGCTAATTTTTGTCTTTTTAGTAGAGACGTGGTTTCACCATGTTGGCCAGGCTGGTCTCGAACCCCTGACCTCAGGTGATCCACCCACCTCAGCCTCTCAAAGTACGGGAATTACAGGTGTGAGCCACCGCGCCTGGCCAGTTATGGACAATTTTGACACTTGCCATTATCCCCTTCCTACCACCCCTGAACTAAGCACCTTGCTCCCTGCTAATAAACCATCCTGAGGTAGCATACCTCCGTTTTAAAATAATGTCAACTCTTGAGTTCCTATTGCTACAATGTGTTGACTATCATCATTTAGCCAAAATTGTTATGCTGTAGTCTCTCCAGGCCTTGACAGTAAGAATGGAGCTCTGTTTTTAATACAGGAGGGATTTAAGTATGTTGCTATATGGAGGGAGAAAAAATAAGAAAATACAAGGAATGAGATAAAAAGCCCAAATGAAGAGATCATCCATGGGCAGGAGAAGGGCCAGGATGTTTTCTGAGATGAGAGATAAAAAGGCAAAGATAGATAAGGATAAAGAGGAGTTTTGCAGAAGGCTAGAAAACGAGTGAGTTGATGGTTGCCCTGTGGCACAGAGGAGACAAGAAACCATGGCCTTGTGGTTAAAATAGTTAGTTTACATACCTTGTAGCTCGATAAAGTCAAGGACAGTATCTTATTCAACTTTATCCCTAGGGCCTAGCATTGAAATAGGCGAAAATGGATGCTCAAGATATACTTGTTAAATTAAAATATAACGTAATACAGGAAACCAAACATGAGTACAAAGAAAAGAGAATCTGTTATTTTCTGAGTAGCTCTAATATACTATGCATAGTCTAGATATCTGACCACTATTTAATGGTCAAAGTTGCTGTATAATAAACTTTAGTAGTACTATTTTACAAATGAAGAAACTAAACCTCAGGAAGATTAAATATCTTACCCAAGACAAAAAAAAAAAGTAAGAGGTGGGCTAAACGATCTAAAATCTACTATATTCCCTTGCTGCAAAGTGTTCCATATCAACTACAGGACTAAGCATACACACCTTGAGAGGATATACATGATCCCTCATAAGATGTCAATGTGTACTTTGAAAACCTTCTATCTTTGTACAAGCTGAGCCCTCCACTTAGCATCCTTGTACACACTCCACTTCACTGGCTAATTTCAAATCATCCTTCAAGATTCCATACATGTGTCATCTTCTCAATGGTGTTTTCTCTAAGTCTTCTTCAATATCCCCATATCCTATCTTTGTTTGCAGTCCTTCCTGTACTCTCTCTGTGTGCACGATCATATTATAACCCCGACCCCACATACTGTCCTTGTAAATTTGCCTGTCTCCAAAGTAATTAAGGTTGTAGGCAAACTACAATTTTCTCTTTACTCTAGTTTTGCTTGTCAGGCATAAATTTAATATTCCATCATATAGATTCCTTATCTGTGCTAGCTATAAATATAGTAACTAAGCTTGAAACAGGCATAGACTTAGTTCTGAGGGGAATCCTCAAAGGACAGGCCATTAGAACTGGCTTTCAACACCCTTATTGTCCACCAAGGACAAGAGATGCATCCCAAAAACCCAATATTCCTTTCAGTTGTAAAAAGAAATGCTGACATTAAGTTATGTGCTAGCCATGTCCTTCCCAAACAGAGTTACAGTAAATCAAGAATAAATTGCCAGGCCGAACACAGTGGCTCACGCCTATAATATCAGCACTTTGGGAGGCCAAGGCGGGAGGACTGCTTGAGTCCCAAAGTTTGAGACCAGCCTGGGTAACATGGCAAAACCCAGTCTCTACAAAAAAATACAAAAATGAGCTGGGCATGGTGGCATGTGCCTGTATTCCCAGCTACTCTGAAGGCTGAGGTGGGAGGTTACAATGAGCCAAGATCACGCTACTGCACTCCGCTCATCTCAAAATTTTAAAAGAATAAATTGCCAATTATTGTGGGAAGATGCAGAGCAAGATATAGAAATAGAAGGCTCCACCGATTGTCCCCTCCACTGCACTGACACCAAGTTAAAACTATCTGCACAGAAAAAAATACCTTCATCAGAACCAAAAATCATGTAAGCACTCATAGTACAAAGTACCTGATTGTAACTTCATATTGCTGAAAGGACACTGAGAAGATAGATAAAACAGTCCAGAATTGCAGACACCACCACCCTGCCAACTGCTGGCAGCAGCAGCATGTTTCAGAGAACATCCTCTGGCCGCTGGAGGAGGGAGAACACAGCAATTGTGATGCATTGAACTCAGTGCTTTCCTATTGAAGCAGAAAAGAAAACTGGACCAAAAATGGGCAAAAGATTTGAATAGACATTTGTCCAAAAAAAAAAAAAAAGACATACAAATGGCAAACAGACATATGAAAAGATGCTCAACATCATTGATCAAAGACATACAAATCAAAACTACAATGAGATATCATCTCACCCAGTTAAAATGGCTTATATCCAAAAAACAGGCAATAACAAATGCTAGGGAGGATGTGGAGAAAAGGGAACTAATGTACACCGTTGATGGGCAAGTAAATTAGTACAACCACTATGGAGAACAGTTTGGAGGTTCCTCACAAAACTAAAAATTGAGCTACTATAAGATCCAGCAATTCCACTGCTGGGTATATACCCCAAAAAAAGGAAATCAGTGTATCAAAGAGATATCTGTACTCCGATGTTTATTGTGGCACTGTTTATAATAGCTAAGATTTGGAAGCAACCTAAGTGTCCATCAACAGGTGAATGGATAAAGAAAATGTAGTATGTGTATACAGTAGAGTAACTATTCAGCCACAAAGAAGAATGAGATCCAGTCACTTGCAACAACATGGATGGAACTGGAGATCATTATGTTAAGTGAAATAAGCCAGGCACAGAAAGACAAACATCACATGTTCTCACTTATTTGTGAGATCTAAAAATCAAAACAATTGAACTCATGGACATAGGGTATAGAAAGATGCTTGCCAGAGGCTGGGAAAGGTAGTGGAGGGATGTGGGGAGGTGGGGATGGCAAATGAGGATAAAAAATTAGAAAGAATGAATAAGACCTACTACTGGATAGCAAAACAGAGTGAATATAGTCAATAATAACTTAATTATACATTTTAAAATATCTTAGAGTATAATCGGATTGTTTGTAACACAAAGGATAAATGCTTGAGGTGATGGATACCCCATTTACCCTGATGTGATTATTATGCATTGCATGCCTGTATCAAAACATCTCATGTACTCCATAAATGTATATACCTACTATGTACCCCAAAAAATTAAAAATAAAAAAATGGCCTATGGAGATTGCTGTGTTTTATATCTGGCTTTTGAGAATTTATTTTATTATTTTAGTTTAATGTAATGAAATGGATACTGATGCGGGAGCAACTGTTCAACCAAAAGTCTAAGGGTAATTAGCTTTGCACCACTCCATGAGAATCTCCTATAGATGAGCAGCTGGCTGGAGCCCAATTCAGGATGACACAAAATGCCTCGAGAACATCATGTCCAGGCAGCCAGAGCCAATAAGCATCTGTCCTAGCTAGAGGAAGTTAGCATAAATTGCCAAACTTTTAAAACATTGGCTCTGGATCAGCAAATCTCCCCTCTGTATACTGAGAAGCCTTCTTCTCTAGTCAAATAAAGCTGGGATCACTTGGGCTGGCAAGACCAGCTGTGGAGCTGACAGCTGTTGTCCCTCGCCTCTTCCCACTTGGAAGGAGATGTGAGCTTATATAACCTCCTCCACCCACTTGCACCAGTCCCCGAGGATCCCAGCATGCAGAACAGGCAGGGCTGTGAGCTCTGAGTGAACACTGTATCACTCTTTGTACAGGAGGAGAACTTCTTGTCAGCAGGACATGGTACTTTGGCGTGTAACAAACTAAGGCCTTTCTTCACAAGGGTACTCCAGCAAAGGTTTCCTAAATTCTTGCTGGAATGTCAAGAGAAGAAATAATGAGCATAATGAATGAGAAATCTAAAAACTATAATGTAAGATTCACCTTCAACACTATATACAAAATTCAGATTCATGACTATTTTAAGGTAAGGATAAATGTGGAAAAGGAGATGGCACAGTTCAGCAGCTTCCCAGATAGCCAAGATACATGGGGTCACTGGCTCTCAATCTCTGCCCCAAGGGAAATTGCCTCATTGCTCTTTTCCTGTGTTAGACAGAAATGGCAATGCCAAATTGTCTTACAGACTGCTAAGGAATCAGTCATACAGATAAATCAATCAAGCCTAGGATTATAAACCTTGCAAGTGTTTATAAACTATAAGTTAAAAGGAAGATTTAAAAAGTCATCTTTAAAATGTATAGAAGTACTTCACAGAAATTGAACTAATATTTCAATGCCAAGCATGTTTTATGCACTACCTCATTGAATCCTCACAATAACCCTGTGAGGTTGATATAATTATTGTTCACATTTTAGAGTTGAAAACAAGGCTCAGAGGAGTGAAGTACTTCACTCCATGTCACAGAACTAGTAAGTAGCAGAGTTGGTCTGCTCTGTTCTGATGCCTATGTGCCACGTGGCTAAAGGAGTGGACTCTGGAATCAGATAACCTAGGTTCAAGTACCAGCTCTGCTCCTTTCTAGTGCTTGACTGAGCCAAAGTTATGTCACCTCCCTGTGCCTTAGGTTTTTGTTGTTGTTGTTCCTTGTTCGTGTTTGGTATTTGTGTTTGTTTATTTTAATCTGTAAAACAGGAATAAGTAAGACTCCCTATCTCATAGAGTAGATTTGAGGATTAAATGAATTAGTACCTGTTGACTTCTTAGAAGAATACCTGGCACTATATGAGCATGATATGAATGTCTGACAAATAAACACATAAAAATACGTTATAATAGCATAAAGACAGAAGAGGCCATGAGTCATATCTAGCCCACTGTGCTGCTTCCAGGAATAACTCCACTTAACACACCACATAGCAACAGATGTGTCTCTAACAGATCTTTGGGGACAGCGATGTTACCAGTTTCCCTAACAATATATAACATTTAAGTACAGTTACATGCAAAAAGCACTTATCTGCCTGAACTTCAGTTCTTCCTATTATGATTTTGGCCTGCTTCTCCTTGTTCAGGCCTTTGAAGAACTGGAAAACAGATAAGCATGGTAATGTGGAATGTAGAATTGTAGCAAAACAGCTTTAATTTCATGAGAAAAGGAGGAGAGCTGAAACCTCTCCCAATCCCCTGCTCAATTTTGTTTTGTTTTGTTTTGTTTTGTTTTGTTTTGTTTTGGAGATGGAGTCTCACTCTGTTGCCAGGCTGGAATACAATGGCGCAATCTCGGCTCACTGCAATCTCCGCCTCCCGGGTTCAAGCGATTCTCCTGCCTCAGCCTCCCGAGTAGCTGGGATTACAGGCACGCACCACCACACCCGGCTAATTTTTGTATTTTTAGTAGAGATGGGATTTCACCATGTTGGCCAGGATGGTCTCGATCTCCTGACCACATGATCCACCTGCCTTGGCCTGCCAACGTGCTGCAATTACAGGCATGAGCCACCACACATGGCCCCTCCTCAAATATTAACTATTCTTCTAAAGCAATGAAGATTGAGGAATAGAAAAAGAACTCAAAGTTCCAGTCTTGACTGATTCAACCTAGCTGTTTGAACATAGACTAATCACTGCATCCATTTACTCTACATCCTTATCTAAAAAATGAAAATACAAGATGAAGATATCACATGGACCCTTAATGCTCAACTATCAAGGAAAATGACTTGTTCAAGGTCATACTAAAAAAAGTGTCATGGTTAGGACTCAAAACCAGATCTCCTAACCACAGGGATCTTCCCACTATACCTCTCACTCTCCAACAGACTATCTTTTCTAGCTCTCATCTTCTGACTTCCTGCTACCACTACTTTTCAGCCAAGGCATGGCAGATTGAATTATTGTTTCCAAATTTCCCCCTACCTCTCTGTATCCATGTACTCTGCCATGTGACCTTGCAGTTCTCCTAAAGGAAGAATGTATTTCACCTCCTTACTGATGTTGGGCTTGGCCATATGATTTGTTTTGGTCAACTGAATTTGTAAGGAAGCAATGGTAGGCTGGCTTGGAGCTTAGCTTTGAAAGACCTCACACGTCTCTGCTTACCCACCATGCACTTCTGCCACCATCCTGAGAATAATCTGCCTCAGGTGACCCTCTGATGCCTGAAAAATTGAGACACATACAGCAGACCTAAATGGAACTTGTGGCCTGAGCCAAGCCCCATCGAATCTAATTGAAAAAAGAAAAAAAAAAAAAAAAAAAAAAAAAAAAAAGTACCTCAGCCAACCCATAGATGTGTGAGCCAGAAATTAAATGCTTATTGCTTTATGCTGCTGAATTTTGGATGTTGTGAATTCTTATAATATCTAACAATATACAAGGGTTTCTGGGGGTTCCCAGGAAAGTATTTCCTAGGCAATGATAACATCTTAAGACTAAAAATTGAGCCCAAATTACAAATGCCTACATATCATTCAGGCCACATCTCACCATATTCCCATTATCCAATGAGGAGAGTTTCCCATGAACTCAAACAACAGCTTGTTTAAAGTTCTTATTTATCGCTGCCATGCGTTTCCTCATTGCAAATAAGATGTTACGCAGTAGGGATGCATCATAGTAGTTGTCGAAAGGCCCAAAAGATTCCATTGATAATATTTAATACATATTGTAGTGTTTCATTAAGAACTAGCAATGGATGCTGGAATGAATTGGCCCTGCTTCCTTGATGACATCAACGGAGAGGAAAGTAAATGCTTTGAAAACAATATAACAATTTTCCTTTTAACTATTGAATTCTGGTTGGGTGGGTATGCTTCTTCCCGTTACTTGCCTAGAAATAATGCCAACCTCTAATTGTCAAAGGAAGTGAGAGCAGCTTTATCGTCACACACACAGAGGCTTACATAAGTAAATAAGAAAAACAATCCTCTGGAATGCATATCCTACTGTGGCAGAAGCCGTTCCTGGGATTTTTGATTTTCGCAGAGGAAGTCTGTGTGGACTTTGGAAGATGGCCTCCTCAAAGACTTGCTGTGCCTGGTGAAACTGGACAACATAGTGCCAGTTGAAGGACAAATTTTAAACAGCCGCTTTGGTTAAAAAACAAGGACAAGTAAAAAAAAAGTTCTATTACACTAAGTTGTCTGGATAAATATTGGCTTAGTAGATTATTAAAATAAAAATACACCCCTTGATTTTCAAAATAGAAATCTGGAGACCCAGCTAGGCTCTAGTATTAGCTTGTATTAATCATATAATTTTAGAAGTAAAATAAACCATATAGTTCATTATCCTCATTTTTTTTCAGATAAGGAAACTATGATGCAAAAAGGTACATCTGATTCTTTCTGAAGAGAAATGGATAAAGCAGGAATGTGTTAAGTGAAGGCCAAGACATTGGGCCTACAAGGTTATCTCAGCATAATTTGAACAAAACTAAAACTCATAGAGCTCTGTCCAAAATATCATATCTATGGAATATCTCTGAAGAACTGGTGATTACATCTGACTAGGAATCAGGTGACCTGGGTTCTGATCCCATCTCCCCCGCTAATCATCTATGCCCCTAGGTCAATCACTTAACCTTCTAAGCCTCAGTTCCCTCAACTGTAAAGTGAGGTGGGACTAATAACTTTGAAGGTCTCTTCTGCTGCTAAATGTAAGCTACAATATAAATGGATAGTAATAAGTCAAATTCAGTTAAATTTTTAAAAATTTTAAAACCACAATATGCTTACATCATATAGGCAGAAATCACTGCCATATAAGTTCTTAAAGTGCCTATAGAAGCTAAAGCAACTCCATCTTGGATGCAAATCTACTATATTGACTTCTGATTAACCTCTGTTCTGGAAACGCCTCTAAGATTTCTACTTTATCTACTGCTATCAATCCTGCCCTTAGATCAAAATAACTTTAACCACAGATACTGCCCTTAGAGAGATTCACATAGCATTCTTCCCTTTGCCAGTCAGGTCAACTTCAATTGTCCTACATATTCCTTCCCTGTGGTATGTAAGCCCTGGGTCTAGGGGGTAATGGCGCAGGGATCCACCATCTTGTCTCACTGCTGCCCAAGACTATGGCTTCTATTTGTAAACATCTATTACACGTTTCTCTCTCAGAAACTGGATATGTCAGCTTCTTTCTTAAGCCTCTCAGCTTCCTTAGATTTCAGGGGTAGGTGCGCATAGATCTGCTCACTGTGGAACAGTGCTTAAGACCTGTTGGAGGAACAAAAGTGATACAAGGAGCATGAAGGTAGCAGAAGAATTGAATTTTATTCCTTGCTCTGCCACTAGCTTCCCATAGGACCTAGGAGGGGTCACATTCCCTCTCTGGGTCTTTGAGGCAATCTCTCTTTGGAAGACAAGATACAGTAAAAGTGCCCCTGTGATTATTATATTAAAGTATTATAGATAGATAACCAGTATTTTTCTCTTTCCTGCCCTTTGAATATATTCCAGAGGCTCCTGGTTAGAGTCCAGCATCTCTATTCTCAAAAGGCCATTATGACAGTCACTGTTCATTGCCAATTCAATAGCCACTCTCTTTCTTCCTATTTCTTCAGATATCAGGCAGGCAAGCAATGTTCTCCAAAAAAAAGTAAGCCCCTCTCCCAGGCCAAGGAGAATTTTAGTACTCCTATTTCTTTTTCCTAAATATTGTCCTAGGAGTTGGCCCACAACTCTGCTATTGCCAATGAGTTATTAGGGAAAGTCAGCTGGCAACTTTGGTAAGACATTTTTCTCTTGGATAAAAGATAAAATATGTCATGTGAAAAGAGCCCTTTATGGTTGGGCATGGTGGCTCATACCTGTAATCCCAGCAATTTGGGAAGCCTCGGCTTCCCAAACACCTGAGGTCAGGAGTTCAAGACCAGCCTGGGCAACATGGTGAAACCCCGTCTCTGCCAAAAATCCAAAAATTAGCCAGGCATGGTGGCGTATGCCTGTAATCTCAACTAGCTGGGTGGGGCTGAGGCATGAGAGTTGCTTGAGCCTGAGAGGCAGAGGTTACAGTAAGCCAAGACTGCACCACTCCAGCCTGGGAGGCAGATGGAGACTTTGTCTCAAAAAAAGAAAGGAAAGGAGAGTAGAGGAGAGGAGAGGAGAGGAGAGGAAAGGAAAAAGAAGGAAAGGAAAGGAAAGGAAAGGAAAGGAAAGGAAAGGAAAGGAAAGGAAAGGAAAGGAAAGGAGAGGAAAGGA
>NW_016816026.1:16368-24846 GCF_001698545.2 Rhinopithecus bieti
TTTTTTTTTTAACTCAACCTTGTATTTCTCAGATTCATCTATTTTACGGTGAACAACAGCTCTAGTTCATTTGTTCTCATTGCTATAGAATAATGACAATTTGCCACAATGTATATATCCATTCAACTGGTGACAGGCATTATTAATCTTTTTTAAAAAAATCTTCTGATAGGAGCCCCACAAAGCAGGGTTCAGAGTGCAGTGTAGTAGAAAGAACACAGTCCCTGGAGTAACAAAAATCTGTTTTAGTCTACCTTCTGTTAATAACTATGTGTCCTTCTACAAGTTATTTGGCCATTATGGGTCTTGACTTCCACATCTGTAGGATAAAAATAATAATAATTGAAAGGACATAAACCAAGTACCTAGTACATGGTAGTTATTATTGTAAGGCTTATAAAATATTTGCTACAGACTTGAAAATCACTTATGGATTACTGTCACATAGCTTAATTCTTGAGCACCTTGGCCACTTGATCTTCCCTGCTAATCCACTCTGGTAGCCATTGAAACCCAAATATGGAAATTCAAATTCTTTGAATCTGTCAATGGGAGGTTTGCTACTGTTTCCTTCCCCTCTTTCCCAGAGCAAGAACTGGCCTTTGGAATGCAGACCAACACTAACACCTTTGTCTTCATCTACATTGTCAGGTTTGTGCCATCTTTGATATGTTTTCAGTCTCATCTACCTCCAGAACAGGCCCTTTTCTGTGATATCTACACATGGATGCGAAACATCATTAAGACTGACAATCCCATGTCCTGTCATCAATGCCCTCTTGCCTGCCATCTCTTGGGTGAGAACACACTATATCATAGCTTCCACACCAGCTCCCACTCTCCATGAAGTGGGTTAAATGCAGACTCAGATGTCTTAGACGATTTGGCCCTGGTCCCACCAGAAACCACAAAAAGGCTCAATTCAGTGGCTGTTCCTCTCTGGCAAGGGCACCCTTGAAAAAGAACTGAAAACATCATACTGTGGGCAACTCTGACAAGACCCAAAAAATCCGAATCAAAGGGTACAAATACCCTCCCTGTCATAAGGCTAGAGGCGATGACTGAGTCTTTATTCTGCCATCCCTACCGGACAGTCTAGCATTCTACACTGCAGGATGAAAGACCCATTATAAACAGAGTTGGACTAAGACTTGCTTGTCCTCGCTTAATCTTGGGTCAGAGAACTCAGGGCGGGGGCGGGGAAGTTGCATGATTATAAGAAGGTGAATAGTGGTGAGAAGAGTTCTGCAAATCAAGTGATAAAGTGTACACAAGGGGAAGGATGCACAAACTTTGCATGTGTTGGGAATTTTGAGAGGTGGGAGGGATAGGAGTGAACCAAACAGAAATCTAGAGTGGCTGCTCAAAGACGTCTAAACACAGTAGAGAAGAAATTAGGAAAAAGGGGCAAAGAAAGGAATTATTCTTCATCTATCCTTGGCTCCAGAAATTAACTCTTGTATTAACCCAATATAAGAGATGTCAAAATTCATGGACTCACAGCCAAGGAACTTGGGTTCAAATTCTGGATTGTCCACTGTTTTATTCCACTGTAAAATAAGTCTATTAATAACATCAAGAAGATTACATTAAGGTTCCAGATTAGAATAATAATGTTATAACCCCTAAAATGAAAAATGAAGGTGTGGCTGATGGGAGTTGAGAGCTAAAATGGTTAAGCAAGACAGAAGTGCTAATATCTTCACGTCACATTAAAGAAAAGAAAAGAAAAAAGAGCTCCCTCCCTTCCTTTCTGCTTGGAATGCTAACATGTGAGTATGTAATATGTTGAGCTGTGACAGCCATCTTATGACCCTGAGGTGAAGTCTAAGAGAATCACAGAGAAAAGACCTGGAGGACACTGACTGAAACTTCTAACTGCCTACCTCAAGAGTTCTTAGGTCACCTATCCATACATACATACGATACAGTGAAATTTATAAATTAGCAACAGCAAGAGATGAGCAACAATAACTACTAAAATAGCACAACAAAAATTATAATATACTGAAATAAAAGTTATGTAAATACGGAAAAAGAAAGTTATTATATCAACAACAAAAGTTATCATAGTGTTTGATGGTTAACTTTATGTGTCAATGTGGCCATGCCGCGGTACCTAAACATTTGCTCAAATACTAGTCTAGATATTTACTTAGCAGTAGTTTTTAGATGACATTAACATTTAAACCAGTAGTCTTGCGGATGTATGTGGGCCTCATCTAATCAGTCAAAGGCCTTAGGAGTAAAAAGACTGAGGACCTGCTCGCTGTGAATGCACCAGATTTTACAGTCCAGCTTGAGGAGGTGGTGTCTGATTTAGGTAGGGCTCACAGATTGATCAGGTGTGATGTTTACATAGAGCAAGGGAAAGGCTGGTCTCCCCGCCCTAATCTTATTAAGCAAATGAATTATCCTTGGCAGGCACCATCCTGTCTACTTCTTACTGTACACATGGCTGGCAGAGAAAGGATGATGGAGGAGCCATCTTGAACATGTCTAGTCCCTAATTCCTGACATCATTCACCCATGCAAGCTCTTAGCTTGCTTGTCTATGTCTGCAGCGCAACTTTACAGGCCG
Organism: Rhinopithecus bieti; assembly: GCF_001698545.2. Classification (NCBI taxonomy): domain Eukaryota; kingdom Metazoa; phylum Chordata; class Mammalia; order Primates; family Cercopithecidae; genus Rhinopithecus; species Rhinopithecus bieti. The sequence goes on from NW_016816026.1 coordinate 18,950, forward strand.
CTCTTTGTTAGAAAATGATTTGAGGCTGCTTTTCATTAAAAAGAAAAGCCTTACCAAGGACTCCTATACCCTTACTATCTGCCTAAGTGATTTCTTCTTAACTCCTATATTACCAAAGTCCATGGAATCTTAACATACAGGCACACTTCGCTTTTATTATGCTTTGCTTTATTATGCTTCACAGTTACTGAATTTTTTACAAATTGAAGGTTTGTGTCAACCTGGCTTGGATCAAGTGTACCAGCACCATTTTTCCAACAGCATGTGCTGACTTCATGTATCTGTGTCAGCATCATTTTTTTTTTTTTAGCAATACAGTTTGTTTTTTAATTTTATATATACATTTTGTTTTTAGACATAATGCTATTGAGGGCCAGGTGCAGTGGTTCACACCTGTAATTCCAGCACTTTGGGAGGCCAAGGCAGGTGAATCATTTGAGGTCAGGAGTTTGAGACCAGCTTGGCCAACATGGTGAAACTCCGTCTCTACTAAAATCACAAAAATTAGCTGGGTGTGGTGGCACACGTCTGTAATCCCAGCTACTCGGGAGGCTGAGTCAGGAGAATTACTTGAACCCAGGAGGTGGAGGTTGCAGTGAGCTGAGATTGCACCATGGCACTCCAGCCTGGATGACAGAACGAGACTCCATTTCAAAAAGAAAAAAAAGAAAAAGACAAAAAAAAAAAAAAGACATAATGCTACTGAACCTTTCACAGACTACAGTACAGTGTAAATGTAACTCTTTTATGCACTTGGAAAACAAAATTTTTGTGACTCACTTTATTGCCAATACTCACTTCATTACAATGGTCTGGAACTGAATACACAATATCTTCAAGGTATGCATTTATTAGAGCTTCCAGAAACCCATTTGCTAATGCAAGTTAACAGTTAAGAATATGGAATTACTGTGTTAGAAGGCATTCAATTTTAAGCTTTTCTGGCATATGGCTGAAGCCAAGTAGCAAGAACAAAATTATACCACCCTGTTCAGGATAAACAGAATGGACTTTGGAATTGGAGAGACCAGAAAGACCTGTATTTAAATCCTGGCTCTGCCATTTTGTAGCCTGTGTGACCTTGAACAAGTAGGTCATCCTCTCTGAGCCCTGGTTTCCTCTTCTGTAAAATGGGGGATAAAATCTTCACAGGGTACTATAAAGTTGAGATGGCAGTATAGATTCCAATGCATAGCAGGTACTGAAAAAAAAAAATATTAGCTCCCTTACCTTCCTCTACCAAGAAAATATTTATTAGACCTACACAGTTGCCAATAGCCACAGGTGGCTACATTACCTTAAATTAACTAAAATGAACTAAAATTTAAAATACAGTTTTTTCAGTTACACTAGTAACCTTTCAAGTATGCAGTAGCTACATGTTGCTAGAAGCTATTGTAGTGGGAAACTCAGATATAGAACATTTGACATTTGCTCCAAAAACAGGGAATCCCCAAATTACAATCCAATTTAGGGAGATACATGCTCTTGATTTCCTGTATCTCCTGTCAACTCCAAACATGACTTTGAAGCCAGCTAATATTAGGAACCGAGTTACAAGCTCACAAAAGGAAACCTCATTTGAGCGAGATCACCCTTGTAATTACAAAAACACTCTCAAATAGTTCAAGTGGAAAGGGCACTGGGATAGGGAGAAGGGGCAGATAACAGTCTCACTGTGGTTGTAGACGGAAAGAGAAAACTAGTGTCTCTTTGCTCTTTGATGCAATTCCCTTCTACTCTAGTGAAGGATGGCAAGGGAGATGCAAAAAATATGACCTCAACCTGGGTCATGGTCCATTCTACGTCACTGACAACAGGATAATATTCCCTTTTCACCCTCTACTCTTCGGGTTAAATGTGGCCATTATTCTCTTTTTCAGATATAGATCACCTTGTAAAAGGGTAATAACATTACCACATCAGCTGTGTGGGTACATGCCCAGATTGCTTGAGCAAAGGGGTTTACTCTATGCCAGATACTTTACATATGTGGTTGGTACTAAGTAGAGTCGCTCTGTGTCTGTACAGTAGATTTCTCTTCCACAAGTGACTGCTTCCTTCTCTATATACAGATTAGAGACACAATATACATTTGCTGAACCAAATTCTCTTGCATCTTTCTGAACTAACTCATTTTCCTTGGATATGTAGCAAATAAAACACTTTTATACTGCTAGTGATAAGTGATGACATAAATTGATACAACCATTTTGTAGACCAATTTGGTAACACATCTAGTAAAAATGCATAGATTCTACAACATAGAAATTCTATTTCTAAGTATATACCCAGGAGAAGAGTTGAGATATGCACAAGGAGACATGTAAATCACTGTCACAGGAGTATTGTTTGCGCTCGCATAAAAAAATGGAAGCAAATGACTCATCCATCAATAAGATAATGAGCATGGCACAATGTCTCACAATCCAAACACTTTGGGAGGCCAAGGCTGGAAGATCACTTGAGACCAGGAATTCAAGACCAGCCTGGGCAACACAGGGAGACCTCATTTCAAAAAAATACTAAAAATTTGTCAGTTTTCAGCTACACGGGTGGCTGAGATTGGAAGACTGCTTGAGCCTGGGAGTTTAAGGCCATAGTGAGCTGTGATTGTGCCACTGCACTCCACCCTGGGCAACAAAGCAAGGCCCTGTCAAAAAAAAAAAAAAAAAAACAGATAATTGTTTAAGAAATCATGGGGAAAAAAAGCAATATATAAAAGAGCACCTGCAGGTCATTCCTTTTTTATAAATATGAAAATCAGTAATAGCAAACATTTATATGTTGTGTACTATGTGTACCAAATTATTCTGAGCATTTTACACATAATAAGGCATTTTATCCCCACAACTCTATGTGGTAAGTACGATCATTTATCCCATATTATAGATAATGAAACTAAGGCAAAAAGAAGTAAGTGACTTGCCTCACCAGCTACTAAGCTGAAGAGCCAAAATGCAAACCCAGGTAGTCTGGCTCCAGAGTCCACTGTCTTAACCAGCATATTATGTAAAACAATACTATATACTGCTTACAGAAATGCACCTATGAGATAAAAGGGAAGGAAAGTCATAATAGAGGAAGAAGGTCCATAATGAGGATAATCAGAAGGATAAACCCATAAAGCCACTACCTCCATGTATGAAGAAACACGGATTGCTGGTGGAAGATGCTACAAAGGAGATATTAAGGCTTTTAATGTTCTTTTCCATTTTTTGAAATTATAACATATACTCTGGAAAATACACTGTACAAATGTCAAAAATTTTTAACAAACTGAACACACCCATGTCATCAGCACCCAAGGTCAAAACAACAAAATATTACCTGCACCCTTGAAAGCCCCTTTGTGATTCTTTTTTTTTTTTTTCAGTAACACCCCGACTCTTGGAGGTAACCACTAACCTGGCTTCTAACATCGTCACTTAGTTTTACCTGTTTTTGCACTTTATAGAAATGGACTCATATAGCAGGTAATCTTTCGTGACTTTTTTTTTTAACTCAACCTTGTATTTCTCAGATTCATCTATTTTACGGTGAACAACAGCTCTAGTTCATTTGTTCTCATTGCTATAGAATAATGACAATTTGCCACAATGTATATATCCATTCAACTGGTGACAGGCATTATTAATCTTTTTTAAAAAAATCTTCTGATAGGAGCCCCACAAAGCAGGGTTCAGAGTGCAGTGTAGTAGAAAGAACACAGTCCCTGGAGTAACAAAATCTGTTTTAGTCTACCTTCTGTTAATAACTATGTGTCCTTCTACAAGTTATTTGGCCATTATGGGTCTTGACTTCCACATCTGTAGGATAAAATAATAATAATTGAAAGGACATAAACCAAGTACCTAGTACATGGTAGTTATTATTGTAAGGCTTATAAAATATTTGCTACAGACTTGAAAATCACTTATGGATTACTGTCACATAGCTTAATTCTTGAGCACCTTGGCCACTTGATCTTCCCTGCTAATCCACTCTGGTAGCCATTGAAACCCAAATATGGAAATTCAAATTCTTTGAATCTGTCAATGGGAGGTTTGCTACTGTTTCCTTCCCCTCTTTCCCAGAGCAAGAACTGGCCTTTGGAATGCAGACCAACACTAACACCTTTGTCTTCATCTACATTGTCAGGTTTGTGCCATCTTTGATATGTTTTCAGTCTCATCTACCTCCAGAACAGGCCCTTTTCTGTGATATCTACACATGGATGCGAAACATCATTAAGACTGACAATCCCATGTCCTGTCATCAATGCCCTCTTGCCTGCCATCTCTTGGGTGAGAACACACTATATCATAGCTTCCACACCAGCTCCCACTCTCCATGAAGTGGGTTAAATGCAGACTCAGATGTCTTAGACGATTTGGCCCTGGTCCCACCAGAAACCACAAAAGGCTCAATTCAGTGGCTGTTCCTCTCTGGCAAGGGCACCCTTGAAAAGAACTGAAAACATCATACTGTGGGCAACTCTGACAAGACCCAAAAAATCCGAATCAAAGGGTACAAATACCCTCCCTGTCATAAGGCTAGAGGCGATGACTGAGTCTTTATTCTGCCATCCCTACCGGACAGTCTAGCATTCTACACTGCAGGATGAAAGACCCATTATAAACAGAGTTGGACTAAGACTTGCTTGTCCTCGCTTAATCTTGGGTCAGAGAACTCAGGGCGGGGCGGGGAAGTTGCATGATTATAAGAAGGTGAATAGTGGTGAGAAGAGTTCTGCAAATCAAGTGATAAAGTGTACACAAGGGGAAGGATGCACAAACTTTGCATGTGTTGGGAATTTTGAGAGGTGGGAGGGATAGGAGTGAACCAAACAGAAATCTAGAGTGGCTGCTCAAAGACGTCTAAACACAGTAGAGAAGAAATTAGGAAAAGGGGCAAAGAAAGGAATTATTCTTCATCTATCCTTGGCTCCAGAAATTAACTCTTGTATTAACCCAATATAAGAGATGTCAAAATTCATGGACTCACAGCCAAGGAACTTGGGTTCAAATTCTGGATTGTCCACTGTTTTATTCCACTGTAAAATAAGTCTATTAATAACATCAAGAAGATTACATTAAGGTTCCAGATTAGAATAATAATGTTATAACCCCTAAAATGAAAATGAAGGTGTGGCTGATGGGAGTTGAGAGCTAAAATGGTTAAGCAAGACAGAAGTGCTAATATCTTCACGTCACATTAAAGAAAAGAAAAGAAAAAAGAGCTCCCTCCCTTCCTTTCTGCTTGGAATGCTAACATGTGAGTATGTAATATGTTGAGCTGTGACAGCCATCTTATGACCCTGAGGTGAAGTCTAAGAGAATCACAGAGAAAAGACCTGGAGGACACTGACTGAAACTTCTAACTGCCTACCTCAAGAGTTCTTAGGTCACCTATCCATACATACATACGATACAGTGAAATTTATAAATTAGCAACAGCAAGAGATGAGCAACAATAACTACTAAAATAGCACAACAAAAATTATAATATACTGAAATAAAAGTTATGTAAATACGGAAAAAGAAAGTTATTATATCAACAACAAAAGTTATCATAGTGTTTGATGGTTAACTTTATGTGTCAATGTGGCCATGCCGCGGTACCTAAACATTTGCTCAAATACTAGTCTAGATATTTACTTAGCAGTAGTTTTTAGATGACATTAACATTTAAACCAGTAGTCTTGCGGATGTATGTGGGCCTCATCTAATCAGTCAAAGGCCTTAGGAGTAAAAAGACTGAGGACCTGCTCGCTGTGAATGCACCAGATTTTACAGTCCAGCTTGAGGAGGTGGTGTCTGATTTAGGTAGGGCTCACAGATTGATCAGGTGTGATGTTTACATAGAGCAAGGGAAAGGCTGGTCTCCCCGCCCTAATCTTATTAAGCAAATGAGTT
>NW_016816026.1:26260-40034 GCF_001698545.2 Rhinopithecus bieti
GGGGGAGGGATTGCATTGGGAGTTATACCTGATGTAAATGATGACTTGATGGGTGCTGATGAGTTGATGGGTGCAGCACACCAACATGGCACAAGTATACATACGTAACAAACCTGCATGTTATGCACATGTACCCTAGAACTTAAAGTATAATAATAAGAATAAGAATAAGAATAAGAATAAGAATAAGAAAAAAAAGAAAAGAGATTTAATGGGCTCACAGTTCTGCATGCTGTACAGGAAGTATAGCAGCTTCTCCTTTGGTGAAGTCTCAGAAAACAAAATCATGGCAGAAGGTGAAAGGAAAGCAGGTACATCTTACATGGCCAGAGCAGGAGCAAGAGGTGATGGAGTTGCTACATACTTTCAAACAACCAGATCTGAAGAGAACTCACCACTACGAGAACAGCATTGAGGGGATGGTCCTGAACCATTCATGAAGGATCCACCCCCATGATGTAATCACCTCCCACCGGGCCCCACCTCCAACACTGGGAATTACAACTGAACATGAGATTTAGATGGGGACACAGATCCAAACTATATCACTAGTTATATAACTTTGGTCATGTTATTTATCTTGTCCAAGGCTCAGTTACCTCATTTGTGAAATGGGGAAAATGCCAGAAGCACACAAGGTCCTTGTGATTAAAGAATGAACGTAAAACCCCTAGCCTAGTGCTCAACATAGCAGGCAGTTGATAAATGATAGCTAGTTTTCCAGACAAAACAACAAAAACACCAAAAGGAGAAGCAACTTATGCACAGATACAGAGTCTGTTGGCCACAAAGTCAGAGGCCAATTCTAGATTTTCTTACTTTCTTTCATGATCACTTTTCTCGTAGAAACTAATCACCCAGCCCCGACCCCTTTGTCATGTTAGTTGAGGCTACTATAACAGAATGCCATAGACAGGGTGACATAAACAACAAACATTTATTTTGCACAGTTTAGGAGGCTGACTAGGCCAAGAGCAAAGCACCAGCAGGTTGGTGCATATCTTTGTAAAGTGAAGAGTAGTAGCCCATACAACTATTTGATTGCTATTAAAAAAAAATCTTATACATATACAGAAAATGTACCTTGGTGAAGCCTATTTGTTCCTTCCGGAAATTTTCCAAGGGTTTAATCAGCAAATCACTAGCATTGTGTACCTAGACAAAAAAGGAAAAACAAACAAAATAATTTCTAGGTTAACAAGGTTCAGATACAAGATTCCTTGTTACTATGACATTTTCATTTATATACCATCCTGCAAAATGTTAAATGGTTTGCTGATTTGTTGGGGTTTATTATTGTTTGTTTCTATATTGTTTCTGAAAATCGAATACTTTGAGAAGAAATGGGAGAAAGAATAAGAGGGGAATTTCTCTGTAACTTTAATGATAGTCTGATCTGAGTTTTTAATCGATAAATATCTGAAGTGATGTCCAGCAGAAGAGAGAGGAGACCTGAAGGACAGGTGAAAAAGAGAAGAGAAAGAGAATGGCAAATACAAGAAAAGGATAATTGCAGCAAGTGCAAATCATTTCATCAGAGGCAAATGAGTGTGCAGTGATAGCATTAGGATAAAACATTTACAGTCCTGCCTGTGCCATAAAACCAGAAAATTTCCTTCAGAACGTGGAGTGCATTACAGCATCACAGAAAACACTAGACTAGGCCTTCAAATCACCTAAATATAAATGCTCAGAAGCTAATAGGAATGGCCTGTTCAAGTACTATTAATATTGGCAATAATAAATATGTTCTGGAGATATGAAAACATCAAAATCAAAGAAGACCCCTTGTTCTTTGGGCAGGTAAAGGTATACAAAGCTTTTTCTTCATATAAACCTCTTATGAGATTGTGTATGTCCAAGGCAACAAGTGGGGTTTGTGCCTCCATGGTGAGAGTTAGAATCACTAAAATGGAAGACCTTAGAGAAGGCATCTAAAGGGCTGCATTTTGGAAATCATTGCATTAATTTTCATTAATTAGCTACAAGACAGAAAACTAAAAGCCAAGTTTCCTTGCCATATAAGACATAGGTGTCAGTAAGACAAGATATATCTTCATAACAAAAATAGACAACAGAAAAAGTCAGTTTTGACAAGATCTGACTTCTCCAATCTAAGAAGCAATTTTTAACCTACCACCCCAAAAGTGTGGAAAGTTGTGGGGCATTAGTACATGGGTTATACGTGTCTTTCAGGTAATTTGGGCCTCTTGTTTTGTGTGTAGGTATGATTCAAGGTTCAACTAAATGGGCAAACTCCTAAAATGTCACTGCTAGCCTTTGTATGAGAACAACCTGGTGAACCCTGACATTCTGATCTACTGCAGCTCCTAATGCTACCATCCAGGACAGGCAGCACCCGGCAAAAAAAATAAATAAATAAAACTAGGCAAGAAAAAAAAATGTTTTCCTTGAGAACAGTCATTCTCTATGTCTCCTGATCACCAGTGCTTTTATAGCTGGCTTTCTAAAACTTGTTTGCTACAAGCCTAGACTTAAAAAATCATGTAACCCTTCCCGAAGTTTGCTGATTTTTACAAAAACAGATCTCTTGCCTACTAACAGTTTCAGACCCTGTCTGATTCTCATCACATCTCTTCTCTTCTACTGGATCTATGAAACCCCATTGAGTCCTAATCGTACTATAACCTACCTCCCAGTACGACCCTTAACATTCTCTTTTCATCTCTGAGTGTGCTCACTAGCCAAAGGCAGTAAAGTCTATAAATTCCACCCCGTAAGAGCCCCTAGTAAAGACTTCGCTATGCAGGTCTGATTCATAGAAAAGATTCATTTTGGTTGCTTAGGAAATCAAAGATTCACTAACAATTGTGGTATCAAAAAAAATTACACCAAAGTCTCTCCTTAATTGAAAGTAAAACTTCTTCTACTAAAAATATCCACAAATTAAGTCATTGTTGTCATAGGCCCAGTACAGAAAGTCATTTTTCTCCTTTAGTATTGTGGAAGCCTTAAAACAGGGCCACAAACTCTGACATACCTTCCATTGAGAGGTGAGGTCTATATTCCCTCTACCTTGAATGTGAGTGGGCTTGTTAATATTTTGAACAAATAGAGCACTCCAGAAGTAACACTCTGTGACATTTGAAACTAGGTCATAAAAGGCCAGGACCAGTTCTCTCCTAGTTCTCTTGGAATACTCCCACTAGGAGCCTTGAGACAGTATATGAGAAGTTTAATTACCCTGAGATTACCAAACAGAAGAGGCCAAATTCTAGTCAATGTCTCATACCAGCTGAATCTGCCCTTCCTGCCATCCCCAGTGGAAGGTGCCAAACATTAGGAAAACCATTTTGGACCTTCCGTATCAACTCATCTGCCAGGTAAATGCCATCATTTGGAGCAGAAGAATCGCCCAGCTGACCCATCTAAATGCCTAACCCACAAAATAATTACAAACAGTTTAAGTTTAAGCCAGTAATCTGCAACCTTTTTGGCACCAGGGATCAGAATCATGGAATACAATTTTTCCATGGATCCAGGGTAGGGGGAGGTGGAGATGGTTTCACGATGAAACTGTTCAACCTCAGATCATCAGGCATTAGACTGTCATAAAGAGCATGCAACCTAGATCCTGCATACACAGTTCACAATAGGGTTTGCCCCTATGAGAATCTAATGGGGCTACTGATCTGATAGCAGGCAGAGCTCAAGCAGTAATGCTCCCTATCCTGCTGCTCACCTCCTGCTGTGTGGCCAGATTCCTAATAGGCCATAGACTGGTGCCCCGCAGCCTAGGGGTGGGGGACCCTGGTTTCAGCCACTAATATTAGAAAAAGTTATGAAGGACTAAATAATTAGAAAGACAATTTGCAGTTTAAAAAATGCAATACGGGCCGGGTGCGGTGGCTCACACCTGTAATCCTAGCACTTTGGGAAGCTGAGGCGGATGAATCACCTGAGGTCAGGGTTTCAAGACGAGCCTGGTCAAAATGGTGAAACCCCGTCTCTACTACAAATACAAAAAACTAGCCGGGCGAGGTGGCACATGCCTGTAATCCCAGCTACTTGGGAGGCTGAGGCAGGAGAATCACTTGAACCCAGGAGGCGGAGGTTGCAGTTAGCCAAGACTGCGTCACTGCTCTCCAGTCTGGGTGAAGAGTGAGACTCAGTCTCATAAATAAATAAATAAATAAATAAATAAATAAATAAAAGTAATACCTAAGAAGTGGCCAACTGGGAAACATTGAAGAAGTTTGCCTTTGAATAAGAAGTGAACATACTACTTTCTAAAGCCTGTATGGAGCTGGGCCCTTGCATATTCAGGAACCCCCAGGATGGCAGAGTTGCTGGCTTTTCATGCCCCAAAGGGGATTGTCCTGCATAAGCAAGTGTGTCAGCAAATTCTCACACAGGGTCCATAAGGCCACTGACTTTTAGATTTCTGACCCCAGTTCAGTCTAGAAAAATAGTCCATGGCTTACTAGAATTGCAGTACATCGTTTTCCCTTAATCACTTTGGCAATACTGCTCCCAGTCTCCTACAGCACAAACAGATACTCTGAATCTTTTCCTTTCTATGACACTCATTGGTAATTATACTATTTTCTGGTCAGAATAGAGACTTAGGAATGTAGAAAAAAGTCACAGTGAGGATTTCCTCTTTTTTCTTTTTCATTCTATTTCATTCTGAAACCCCTTAGAACTCGAGCAATGACTCCCCTTTTAAGTAAACTTGGCCTTTAATCTCTTCTCTAATCACTGCATTCACTGTGTGAGCTCACTGGGGACAAAAACTCCCACCTGCTATCTCAGGTAGAATCTTCACCATAAGGAGTGGCATCCTAAACTCATTAGTGAGTTTCTATCATCAGAATCCTATTGAATAAAGGCCAAAGTAACTCTGAACAAGGTGTTGAGCAGAATAGAGATGATACTCAGTCCAGTATTGCAGGATTGCTCAGGAATCTTTGACAGTAAATGAAATATCAAAAGAAAGCACTGGGCCAGGCACAGTGGCTTGTGCCTGTAATCCCAGCACTTTGGGAGGCCAAGACGGGTGGATCAGCTGAGGCCAGGAGTTCGACGCCAGCCTGGCCAACATGGCAAAACCCTATCTCTACTAAAAATACAAAAATTAGCTGGGCATGGTGGTAGGTGCCTATAGTCCCAGCTACTCAGGAGGCTGAGGCAGGAGAATCACTTGAACCCAGGAGGTGGAGGTTGCAGTGAGCCGAGATCATGCCACTGCACTCCAGCCTGGGCAACAGAGGGAGACTCTGTCTCAAAAAATAAAAAATAAAAACTTTTTTTTAAAAAGATGGAGAGAGCATAAAGGGACAGGCTGAAATATCATGGGGCCTCTTTAGGTGACTTTTGGCTAGTCTTCAAAACAGACCTTGCACATTGCCAACAGACGCCTCTTTGGAGTCAGAAAATAATCTAGGCAAATTCAGACTTTTCGAGGCCCTCCCCCCCACTTTTTTTTTTTTTTTTTCTTGGCAGGGCCTTACTCGCCCAGGCTGTGGTACAGTGGCATGATCATGACTCACTGCAGTCTTGACCTCCTCAGGTTCAGGAGATCCCCCCACCTCAGCCTCCCGAATAGCTGAGACTACAGGTGCACGATAACGCCCAGCTAATTTTTGTATTTTTAGTAGAGACAGGGTTTCACCATGTTGGTCAGGCTGCTTTTGAACTCCTGGCCTCAAGCGATCTGCCTGCCTCAGCCTCCCAAAGAGCTAGGATTACAAGCATGAGCCACCGCACCCAGCCCCAAGAGGATACTTTTGAGAACATCACAGGGATGCCCTTCCTCACTTCTTCCCTTCATAATTCCTTCCCCAATTTATATTCGTTTATGGAGGTGACCAGACACAGGCAATTTCCATGCTTGAGGGCTGTGAACTTTCTTCCTGTTATTCTAAAGCTTATTTTGGACTCTTCTTTTACAAAGGATAAAATGCAATATAAGACCCACTAAATTATCCAGATTGGGGTAGAGGGGTCCTTTTGCTACAAAGCCAGGAAATGGAAAAGTTATAATCAAGCAATGAATTCCTGGCATGGGGTGAAAGCACTCGTTAAGCCTAACCATCTCAGCATTCCTGGAATTAAGTGGGAAATAGGGAGCAAACACTCAATATATGATTGAAAAGTTGTTGGGACAAAAGGGCACAACATAATTAAAGACAGAAGAAAATGAGTCAGTCATGTGGCAAAGTACCAGCAGGAAGGGTGAGAAAAACAACATCTCAAAAGATGAATACTACTTCAATATGTGAGGGCTTTGTTATTGGGTAAATAAAAGAGATGGAGAAACAACTAGGACTAAAGCGAAGTACAGCTGAGCTTTCTAATGCTATCTGAATGAAATGGGGGCAAATGCCTTTGAAAACAACATGGGCAGCAGTCCACAAACTCTGTGGGCAGAGAAGAACATTTAGTAGAGTGTGTATTAGCAAGGGGGCCATCTAAGAGGCTCCAGGGAAACCACACATATTGGTCTCTTCTTAGTACATTTAAAAGCAAATATTTTAAACTAAGAAAATTCCCAAGTCATATTTCCACAAGCAGAATCTTGTGAGTAACTAAAGATAACTAAAAACCATGCTTACATAATCAGTATTTTCCCCTTATAAAACACTTCCATGTTTACTATATTATTTGAAGAACTTTAAACAACCATAAGAGATGGGGATTATTTTCCTCACTCTACAAATAAGAAAAGGTGCCCAGAAAATGAAGTAATTAATCTGAAGTCAACAAGTTAGTGACAGAGCCAGAATTAGAGCCTTAATTCTCTAATTCCCCTACCTCCAAGTCCTGCCTTCAATCCTACTTCTCTAGGAGTCTAGATTCTATGAGAAGTATTTTGAGAAGGCAGTACCACACTGTTAAAAGGAAAGAGGTTTTATAGGTAAATGAGTTCTGGCTGTTGGAATAAATAGCTTTAACAAAACTGAGAAGCCCATAAAAAGTCATCTGATGAAGAAAGGTAAAGTAGACCACTTTGATATCCTCTACAGAATTCCCATCTTACCATCATGCCCGTAATAAAAATGAATATTGATCAACATATACATTTCAACATTTAAGTCTCCAATAAGTCTGGGGTGGGGACAAGGACCAGTATTTCCAATAATTTTCTGCTGGTGCTGGTCATGATGGTACTGCTGCTCTAAGGACCACACAAAAAGATTATTTTAGGCTGTTAAAATAATTAGACTTCATAAAAATGAAACACTTAAGTACAAATCTAGCAAAATACGTAGAAGATCTATATAAGGAAACTATAAAACTCTGATGAAAGAAATCAAAAACGATGTAAATAAATGGAGAGATAACCCATGTTCACATTTAGGAAAAGTCAATATTTTAAGATATCAGTTTTCCCTGGAATCTTAAAAGCAAATCCTAATCAAAATAAAAAAGATATCTCTAGGATCTTAAAAGCAATCCCAATCAAAATCCCAGCAAGTTATTTTGTAGATATGAACAAACTGATTCTTAAGCTTATACCTGACTTCAATGGTTTTTACTACAATGCAATTCCTACCATGCTAAAGTTATGAAGATAGTGTGGTGTTGGTGAAAGAACAGATAAATAGATCAATGGAACAGAAATAGAGAGCCCAGATACAGACCCATATAAATATAGTCAAGTGATCTCTGATAAAGGACAAAAAGTAATTCAAAGAGAAAGAATAGTATTTTCAAAAAATAATGTTGGAGCAACTGGATATCCACATGCAAAACAGTGAATCTAGACACAGACCTTATATCCTTCATAAAAATTAATTCAAAATGAATCATTGACATAAATGTAAAACAAAAGCTATGAAATTCCAAAAGATAACATAGGAGAAAATCTGGGTGACCTTGGATTTGGAAAGGACTTTTAGATATAACACCAAAAGCATGATCCATTAAAGCAAAAATGTGTAAGTTGGACTTCATTAAAAAAAAACCTATGCAATGCAAAAGATACTGTTAAGAAAATAAAAAGACAAGCCACAGATGGGGAGAAAATCCTTGCAAATGCCTATTGGATAAATGTCTGGCATCTAAAATATACAAAGAACTCTTAAAACTTAACAAAAGAAAATCAACTTAAAAATAGGCAAAAGAACTGAACAAATACCTCACCAGAGAGGATATACCAATGGCAGTTAACTATATGGAAAGATGCTCTGCATAATATGTGATTAGGGAGTTACAAATTACAACAGCAATGAGATATGACTACACATCCATGAGAATGGCTAAAAGCCAGAACACTGACAACAGCAAATGCTGGTAAGAACATGGAGCTGGCGAGGACATGGAGCAACAGGAACTCTGATTCATTGCTGGTTATGCACAGCTATTTTGGAAGTTGGTTGGGCAATTTTTTACAAAATTAAACATACTCTGACAATTTACACTCCAGCAATTACACTCCTTATTATTTAACTAAATCAGTTGGAAATTTGTATCAACACAAAAACCTACATACAACTGTTTATAATAGTTTTCCTTGTAATTGCCAAAATTACCAAGATGTCCCTCAGTAGGTGAATGGATAAACTGTGGTAAATCATACAATGGGATATTATTTAATGATAAAAATAAATGACAGGAAAATAAATGCATATTGCTAAGTCAAATACGCCAATCTGAAATGGGTACATACTGTTTGATATCTACTATAAACATTCTGGAAAAGGCAAAACACAATAAAAAAAAGATCAGTAGTTGTCAGGGTTTCAGGACTGGAGGAGGAAGAGAAGGATGAATAGATTGAACAAAAGAAATGTTCACAGTCATGAATCTATTATGTATGGTGGCACTGTAATGGTGGATACATGTCATTATATATTTGTCAAATCCATAAAATGTACAATACCAAAAGTAAATCCTAACGTAAACTATGAACTGTAGCTAATAATATTGTTTCAATATTGGCTCATCAATTATAACAAATGTATCACATTCATGATGTTTAATAATAGGGAAAACTGAATGGGAGAAAGAAAGTTGGTATATGAGTTCTCTCTGTATTTTCTACTGATTTTCTCTATAAAAGTAAAACTACTCTACAAATTAAAGATTAACAAATGGATAATTTGGCTAAAAACACTAAAGACCTCAATTTCTGTCAACATGTTCAAAGGCCCAGTTTAATATCCACTGAAATTCTTTTTCACTGAAATGAATACAGATGGGATTTGCACATTAATTTCCTTCTATCTAATGCCAAACTCTCAGGGTGGAAGCTTGAGACATAATAACCAGATCTATTACCTAACTATTTTTACAGCACCAAGAAGCTATCTGACAGAAATTAAAATAGCATAGGATCAATCCAAGCATAAAGGACAGGAAAAATCCCCTATATCACCCATGAACTCAGCTTCAGTGACAGAGTTAGTGACTTACCATCATCATCCTCTCATTTTCTACCTCATTGAGCAATTCAGCAAATTCCTTGAAGGATTCAGCTGGAAGGAGAGAATCAAATGTAAAACAAATTAATCATGGTGCTTGATAGACAAAGGGACAGAGATCTGTGCATCAGGAAGTAGGGACCAGTGCCCTATGCCCACATGGCCACTAGAGGAAGGTGTCAAATCGGAGGACAAAAGCAGAAGGTGTTCAGTACCTACCGAATGTTGCTTTTCTTTTCTTTTCTGTTTTATCAACCCCCATATGCTTTAATATTTTATTTAATCCTTACAGCCACTCAGGAGTAGCTAGAATTTCTCTTATTTCATAGACAAGCAAAGATTAGAGAAGAGGCAAGGGGTTTGCTGTGTAATTAATGGCATCTATAGAACCTTGAAATGAGTTTGGATCCCTGTTCCACTACTGACCAACCAGAGAGTATTGCTGTAAAAACTAAATTGGATGGTAAATGTAGGGTCAACACAAAGTAAATAATAAATACTACCCTTTCCACCCTCCCAAACTTTCTACTCTTCTAGTGCCAATTGTGCCACTTACTGGCAGGATGACTGGGCAAATCACTTCCCTTCTCAGAAATTTTGATGTCTTTACAAACAAAAAAAAAGGCAAGTTAAGCTAAACAGTCTTTAGTGCTTCTTCAAATTCCTCAACTTCTCTCCAGAAGCAGGAAGTATATTCTCAACTGGCATCTGAATGAAAGCCTGGAAAAACAAATTTGTCCACACTACCATTTTTAATCAAAAATTGAGTTTCCTCCTTTAAAGAACTGAATAAGTCCAGCATTCCTGGTGTCAAGGAAACGAATTTTGGGGTCAACACAGCATGCAAGGCAATGACATTTCTTTCTTCTTCTGAGGATTAAGTTGCTGCAAATACCCAGGGAGATCACCTTTGCAAACACTACATTCATTCAGAGCTCAACTGTAGCATAGAAAAGATAAACACCATACTCAGAAAGAGTAAATAGGAAAAAAACGGAAATGTTTATTGACCTTCTGTCCCCAAGTACTTTATGCTAAGAAAGCTGTCAGAGAGATTTTTTTCAATTGGCATTTTTCCAGACACGATCAGATTACCTCTAAAGGAAATGTGACAAATATCATATTGAAACATTTAAAGGAAAATGTTTTCCTAATTTTATGGACATTAAATGTGTCAAGCCTTCTGCTTCAGGGTTTAATTGTGATGATACCTTTATTAGGTGCTTATTATTATCACTGAATTGATATCACCATATAATACAGTTTGGGTATCTATCTCCTCTAAATCTCAGGTTGAAATTTGATCCCCAATGTTGGCGGTGAGGCCTGGTCCGAGGTGTTTGGGTCATGGGGTTTGATCCCTCATGAACAGATTGGTGCAGTCCTCCTGGTAATGAATGACTTCTCCTTGTATTACCTCCCACCCCCAGATCTGATGGTGCAAAACAGCCTGATATCTCCTCCACTCTCTCTTGCTCCACCTCTGGCCATGTGACACACCGATTCCATTTCTTCTTCTGCCACCACTGGAAGCTTCCTGAGGTGCTCACCAGAAGCAGAGGCTGATGCCATGCTTCCTATATAGCCTGCAGAACCATGAGCCAAATAAACCTCTCTTCTTCATAAATCAGCTGGCCTTGGGTATTCCTTTATGGTAACACAAACAGACTGAGACATAATAAAATGCACCACTTTAAAGTGTACAATTCAGTGGCTTTTAGTATATTCACAAAGTTTTGCAACTACCACCACTGTATAATTGCAGAACATTTTAATCACCCCCAAAAGAAACCCAAACCCTATTAGCATTACACCCCATTACCACTTCCTCCCAACACCCAGATAACCACTAATCTAGTTTCTATTTCCATGAACTTGCCTACTCTAGACATTTCACATAAATGGAAACACATGTGACCTCTGAATCTTGTTTATGCAACCATGAACATTTGTGAACAAGTTTTATGTGGATGTATGCACATATGAAAAGTTGGCCCTCCATGTATGTGAATTTCACATCCCACAAATACTGTATTTTTCCATCCAAATCAAAGAGAAAAAGTCTGCATGTAACTGGACCTCTGCGTTTTGAACCCATATTGTTTAAGGGTCAACTATATTTAGTATTTCTTTATAATCAGTTTTATTTCTCTAGGATTAGTAATAATATCCCCTATTTCATTCCTGATTTTAGTAATTCAAGTAGTCTCATGGTCAGTCTAGCTAAGGGTTTATCAATTTTGTTTAACTTTATGAAGAACAGATGTTTGGTTTCAACGATTGTCTTGTTATTTTGACAAGGCTGCCTTATTATTGTATTCTTTTACTGTTCTCCATTTCATTTATTTCCTCTTTAGTCTTTATTATTTCTTTGCTTATGTTTCTTTAGTTTGCTCTTGTTTTTCCAGTGTCTTATGTTGGAAAGTTTGGTTATTGATTTGATATCTTTGTTCCTTTTTAACATAGGAATTTGAAGCAACAAATTTCCTTCCAAACACTGTTTTAGCAGCATCCCATAAGATTTAGTATGTTGTGACTATTTTCATTCATTTCTATTCTTCATTTTTCTCTTATTTTTTACAAGATTATCTCTTTGTTATTTTCTTTCATTAGACTATCATATGTTTAGGCATGCATCTCAAAGTTTAACTTGTTGGATGTGCAGATTCATGTTTTTCACCAAATTTGCCAATTTCTTGGCCATTATTTCTTTAAATATTCTTTCTTTCCCATCTCTCTTCTTCTGAAGTTCTCATTCTGTATACGCTCTTATGCTTGACAATATCCCACAGGTATCTGAGGTTCATTTTTCTCAATTATTATTCTTTATTTCCCTCAGATTGAATGATGTCAATTCACTTTTCTTTAAATTTGCTGATCATTTATTCTCCCAGTACAAATATGATGCTGAACCCCCAATAGTAAGTTTTTCATTTCAGTTATTATACTGTAACTTTCAACTGCAAGTTTCAGTTGATTCCTTTAAAAAAATCCATCTCTTTATTGATATTGTCTATTTTGTGAGACACTGTTCTCATTCATTTCTTAAGTTCTTCAGACATGGTCTCATTTATTAATTTAAATATATTTAAATAGGTAATGAAACTCTTTGTCTAGGAAATCTAATATAAGGGCTTCCTCGGGGACAGGTTCTATTAATTGCTTTTTTTCCCTTGTTCAAGGGTCATATTTTACTATTTCTTTGCATGTTTCATAATTTTTTTAAAAGTTAACATTCTAAATAGTGTGACAACTTTGGAAATCAGAACTCCTCTTTCCCCAGAGCTTGTTGTTCTTGTGGTTACTGGCTGTTTATTGGCTTCATGGACTCATTCTATAGTCTGTATTCTTTGTCATACGAAACCACTAAAGTCTCTGATCAGTAAGCTTACCGGTCAACAAGTGATTGGACAGAGATTTCTTTAAATGGTTTGAACAAATATCCCCAAGCCTTTGCTGAAGGGCTCTCTGTGTATTGTGGGGTGTACCTTCAACATTCAGCCAGACAGTTTGCAACTGTGCCTTAGCCTTCACTCCTCCCTGCAAAGAGCTGAAGGTCAGCCAGAAGTGGGAGACTAGAGATGTCTCAAGTCTTTCTTCTAGACAGGTACAAACGCTGGGTATGTACAAAGCCCCTCTCATGTGCATGACCTCCTAGATTTCCAGGAATACCTCACAGTTCTTCAAAGCTCTCCAAGGATAACTCATTCTCTATTTTGTCCTGTCTGGTTTATTGTTCAGTTTCTTGTTTGCTACTTTATTCTTTTTGTTGCCTGTGGAAACTGTAGTACTAAACAACCGCCACTGATTGTTTTTAGCAAATGCCCTAGGGGCCAGGTGGGGTGGCTCACACCTGCAATCCTAGCACTCTGGGAGGCTCCGGCAGGTGGATTGCTTGAGACCAGGAGTTTGAGACCAGCCTGGCCAACATGGAGAAATTTGTCTGTACTAAAAATATAAAAATTAGCTAGGTGTGGTGGCAGGTGCCTGTAATTCCAGCTACTCAGGAGGCTGAGGCAGGACTATTGCTTGAATTCGGTAGGCGGAGGTTTCAGTGAGCCAAGATGCCACTACCGCACTATAGCCTGGGGGGTGGGGGGAGAGAGAGAGAGGAAGGAAGAAAGGAAGAAAGGAAAAGGAAAAGGAAAGGGAAAGGGAAAAGGGAAAGGGAAAGGGAAAGGAAAGGAAGGGAAGGAAGGAAAGGGAAGGAAGGGAAGGAAGGAAAGGGAAGGAAGGAGGGAAGGAGGGAGAAGGAAGCAAGGAAGGAAGGAAGGAAGGAAGGAAGGAAGGAAGGAAGGAAGGAAAGAAGGAAGGAAGAAAGGAAGGAAGGAAAGGAGGGAGGGAGGGAGGGAGGAGGGGAAGGGAAGAAGAAAGAGAAGGAAGGA
>NW_016816026.1:43733-47410 GCF_001698545.2 Rhinopithecus bieti
AAAAAAAAAAAAAAATCTCACTTAAGCTACTTATTAGCTATGTCATCCTGGGCAAGTTTTCTTAACCTCCATTAGCCTCATTCTACCTCCTTAAAATTGCTCTGAGAACTGGATAGTGTACACAAAGCAGTAGGCACACAGTAGGTACTCAGTATATGGCAGCTAATAATAATATTTTGTTCATTTCCATATTTTGTAACAAAGTATATTTATATTATAATGCAAAGATACCAATAAACTCAATTATTATTTTTTTAATGAAAACTGCCTAAGATCATGTAGCCAGTAAATGAACAAGTCAGAGTCTGAACTCAGGTCCAGCCAAATCCAAGACCATGTTTCTAAATCCTACCACATCCCCATGAAGAAAAGTGAGCCAAGATATAAGGGTCGTTGCTATGGATGAAATATGGTGGCAGGAACAGGATAGAGAAGAGAGCTCAGAGTGAAAGATTACTGGAGTCCAAGAGACCTTAATGAGGGAGAAAGAGTAAATAGCAGACAGGCCTGAAGCGTGGGCCTACCAAATAATACTCCTGAGAAAATGACATTCACTTCACTAGATCTCTCAACCAATAGTCAGGAACGTCTTGCGATCATTTTGTACCACTTACTTGACCCTGGCTAGCACTTAACCAGCAGTCAGTCTCCAGATCAGTCAGAAGGGAAATAAGCAAAAGGTATAAAAGCCCATGAGAATAGGGGGCTCATGTTCAGCAGTCTCCTCACTCTGCATGGGTGCCATATTCTTCACTCAAATTCCCCAGTGGAACCTCAGAGGGCCTGGGAGCTTTGAAAGGACACTGGGTTGTGCCCTGCTTTATGAATCCCGGACCACTGAGTGTGGACCTGAGACCAGGGAAAGCAGCCAGTGTTAAGAAATCCCACATCCTTCTGCATTCTGAAAAATGGCTAGACTGCAAAGACCACCTCATATATAACATCAATCTCTATCCTTCTTCAAGTCTCCCATAAGACTTGCAGGTGACTCCCTTGTTTATCTGCCTCTACAATACCCCAATTTTCTTCCATTTCTTTGAGATGTTCCTCATTAATAAAGGTTCTCCCTATGACAATAACTTCCTTAATTGTCCAGTGCATCGTTTTGTGCTTTTCTTTTATCGTCTGAGTTGCATAGGAAGTACCGTGAAATCAAAAGAGATGTTCAGACTTCCCTAGCTTGCATGGGCTAAACATTACCAATGTACATATTTCAGAAATTTAATGCTATACAGGAAGTTCTTAGAGAACGATCAATGTTCTTGCTTTCAATAGTATGTTTTATTAAGATTTCTTAATCCCTTTATTTGATATTCTTTTGGGTGGCTAGGGGTTGTTCAATCAATCCCCCCACCTCAGCCTCCTGAGTACCTGGGATTACAGGTATGCATCACTGAACCCAGCTTTCCTTGATATGATTGATATATTCTTGGTATATTCTAACTATAAGCTTGCTATATTCATGGTATATTATGTCAGAATTATTATATCTGAAGACATTTTTCTTCATAAAGGTTGTGTTTATCAATTTTTATAAATATAATATTCACTCTTCTTTGAAAATAGGGTTATTATGATTATAGATTTTTTGTAAAATATTTTTTGGATTGATTTCTTTTGTTTTAAATGCCACATAAATCCCATGTATTTTTCAGTTGCATTATTCTTCTGGTAATAAAATGTCATCAAGTCTTCCACTTTTGAAAATGACCAGTAATAAGTTGGCCACTGCCATTTTAAGTATTTTCTCATTTATACATAGGTTTTTATGTTTTAATATGATGCTTCCCTGAAAGCATTTAGAATCAGCTCCTAGGCTCAAGTGATCCACTCACATTTGCCTTTCAAAGTGCTGAGATTACAGGCTTGAGGCACCGTACCCAGCCCAATTATCTCCTTCTCATGTGACTTCCAGTCATAGAGAACTAAAACCTGACGGCCCAGATCCCAAAAGAGACTTCTGATTACCTTGAGTTTTCTCTTTTCCTCAAGATGTAGAAGAAGCCCTATGAACTCAAGCCCAATAACTTGATATAAACCTCCAAGGGCTTATCATCACAGCAGAAGGTGCATTGGGATAGAACTTCCCCCCAGAAAAGCTATTGCCTACACTAAGAAAGTCTGGCAAAATATTTGGTTCGTGCATGCCCCTATATGAAAAGTAAGCAATATTGTGAACAATGTTACCAACCGCACTGACATATAAGCTTAAGAGCTTTAAGATGTATAACCAAAAGATTTTTCCCCCACCAATCTCATGAAAATCACTGAACCTTTAGAATTCAACTCCTGGCTCTTTACTTAAATACAATCTTTCATATTAGTGATTCTTTTTTCATTTTAGTCATTCCTCTTTTAAGATTCCTGACCTCCAGGACTCTAAAACAACTGACATTTGCCACCACTTCTCAAAGGATACTTCAATTGGTTTTATAGAAAAAAAAAAAAAAAGCCAACAAAAGCCCTCAAGAGACTATTTCTTAGTCCCTTCTTTATCTCAAACAAGAGGTTTATGATCTTCTGTGAGTTGTTTAGCAATGAATAATATTCACATTAAACAAAAATCAGGATCGGGGGACTGACAATGTTGAACCCTCATCTCTCAGAAACCAGTAATGGTCGGCTGATGGAACTTTCTAACTAGAAGTCTGACCTTAAATCAATCTTCTTGGCCCACAAAGGTGTTTCTTCAAATATGTTAGGATAACTGGAGTGGAAATGTAATTTACAGTCTGAGATTTAGAACATCACTTGTATTCCCCCAGGCATAAACAAACAACCCACTAAAACCCAATGGGTGACATTTTCTGGAAAAGATGTAGCAAGGTAGATGCACAGAAGAAAAGAACTACACTATCAGGGTTCACCTGATGGATGCCATGCTCCGGTGATGACAAGACTGAAATTTGAGGTCAAAATACGAGGCCCTCTGAAGATCCTCACCAAATAATCCCCAGGTACACAGGTTGCAAACTTTAAGGAGGTATATTCACTCTCAAGTGCCAGCCTGTACTTGCACAACCCTGAGAGTAAGTGCCTCCTTATATCTGAACCCTAGCTACCTGCCTTGTTTCACCTTAACCCTGGAACTGACTCAGGTATCACTTCTCTGAGAAGGCTTCCTTGTTTATTCTCCCCATCATCCTGTCCCCCAACACGTATACACACCAGTCTGAATTAGGGGCTACCATGTGCTTACCTCTACTGTAGTTCTTATCACATTGTGTTGCTATTGTTTATTTACTTATCTGCCTCCTTTAATAGACTATGAGCACCTTGAGGGCAGTAAGATGTGTTCTACGTCTCTGAATCCCTTATTTATGTCATTTAGTGGACACGCTCTACCTATTTACTAATGAATAAAAATACATATAAGGGATCCTGAGAAAAGAGTAAGCTGGCCAGGTGTGGTGGTTCATGCCTGTAATCCCAGCACTTTGTGAGGCCAGGGCAGGTGGATCACCTGAGGTCAGGAGTTCAAGGCCAATGTGGTGAAACCCAGTCTCTACTAAAAATAAAAAAGTAGCCAGGCATAGTGACACATGCCTGTAGTCCCAGCTACTCGGGAGGCTAAGGAAGGAGAATCTCTTGAACCCGAGGCAGAGGTTGCGGTGAGTCGAGATCACGCCACTGCACTCCAGCCTGGGTGACAAGAGTAAGACTCCATCACAAAAAAA
>NW_016816026.1:49331-55079 GCF_001698545.2 Rhinopithecus bieti
TTTCTTTTTTAAAAAAGCAGCAAAGATGTCATAATCAGCAGCTCTGATGGAGTCCCACAGACCCCCACAGGAACCTGGCATCACCAAGGAGTCATTTTTCTTTTGTTTATAAGTCATTATGCTCAGGCTCACACACCTTTTTTTCTGCATAGCGCTCATTGACATTTGTGGTGAGGTTCATGGGGTTAAGAGAATTAAGGCTCAAAGTTCAACATAAAGGAAGACATGAGAAAAGTCTCAGATCTGTTGGTGGCTTTGGTATAAATGGGCACCTGTTCAAAATCAGACCCTCATACCAGAAAAAGGAGCCATTTATGTAATTTCATGTACCATTATCTCCCAATCTTCCAACTGATAGGCAAGTAGCAGTTATTTTTAAAAAGAAGTACAAAATTATCTTACATTAATAATAATGTTGAAACACCTAACGTTCATTTAGACACTGTGCACACTCGGCATTATCTCATCCCCATTTTACAAGATAAGAAAAATTAACACTTAGAGAGGTGAAGTTACTTGCCAAGGTTACAGAGCTATTAAGAATGTAGAGGTAGAGTTCAAACTTGGGTTACTTGATTCCAGAGCCCATAATGTTAACTTTTAAATAAGTCATGCACTTGGACCTGGATAGACTTACTGAAGTAAAATAAAATGGAGTGAATAAGAAAATAATACAAATACAAATATCTGACTCACTGGTTACACAGTCACATTTAACCAGAACGGTCACCAATCTAAATCTAAAAAATGTTCACTGAAATATTACTTATAATAGTAAAAAATTGAAATAAGCTATATTTCCAAGAATAGCTAAATATTAAATGAAGTATAGCTCTCATAATAATGAAATTTGAATGTATCCATTATTCATTTACCAGCATTTCATTGAACATCTACTATATGTCAGGCACTCCTTTATGTGCTGGGAAAACAGCAGTGAACAAACAAGGCCATACAAACCACCCATAAAACTTGCGAAAAATTTTAAATTACATAGGAAAATGCTTATAATAAAATACCCAGTTAGAAAGATAATATTATATATTTAATATGAACTATACTGCATACAAAGAAAACAGATATATGTAGAGAAAAAGAATTAAAGGATAATACAAAAGTATGTCTAATATGCTATTTCTGTGCAGGAATATCTTCCTAAGTAACTTATACTTTTATGTATTATTAAAACTGACTACAATAGGCATTTATTAATAATAATACATTTTCACATTTTAGTTCCAGGGCTAATAAATATAACTGTGTTACTAATTTGTTCCAGTAACAATAGATCATTCATAATAGCTCTTTGGTTCAGTGTTCTCATCTAGCAAATGCTCTACACTAACCCTTTAACTCAGGAATCAGCAAACTTTTTCTTAAACGGCCAGAAGATAACTATTTTAGGCTTTGAGGACCATCCAGTGGTTGTCACTAACTACTCAGTGCTACTCTTGTGCCACAAAAATACCCATAGAAAATGCTTAAATAAATGAATATGGGTATATTCCAATAAAACTTTATTTAGAAAAGCAGGTGGTGAGCTGGAATGGGCCCAGGGGTTTGTTAACCGCTCCTCTTTACCTTCATAACAAATAATACAAACACAAACTTCTTTTGACTTCTACTATATAACCTCCTCTTTTTAATATCTTTGATAGATATTAACCCCATTTTATGGAGGATAAAGACAGAAATATCTTGCCCAAGATTATACAACTAAAAGAGTGAGTTTTTAAATCCAATTCCCAAGAGAGATGCCAAGCAACCTGTTCCTGATAAGTTGTAGACATACAAATGCTAATTTAACACTTTCTAGGGAAATTTGTTCCTTAGAAGAATCTAACTCTGACCATTTTGGGAAATAAACCAAAAAAAAATCCCCTTTTAATATATTCTTTAGGAAAATATGCTTTAAAGAAAAGGTCGCTTACAGACGGTCTGAGTCAAAAACCTCAGTAGAAGTTTAAGCGTATCTTTTGATTGCTGTCGTGTGAAGGGGAAATGGGACTGGCAGGGAAAGTTTCTTTATCCTTCCTAATCAACCTCCCAGGGCCTTGGCATTGGACCACAGTGGATGAAGATGTCCAAGTGCTCTGTATCCACAAATCAAAAAGACTACATGGTCTCAGGGTTGCCTCAACAGGTATATGACCATATGTAGCTGAAGACTTACCGATATTAATTTCATCATCAGTCAGAGTGTCTCCAATGAAATCAAATTGAAATGACTGCAGCGTCTGGGAAAATTTCTGAACAGCAGAGGAATAATCTGCAAAGGAAGGGTAACAAGAAAAATGGTCAATAATGCTATGCTTTGATCTATTTCCTCATCTCTGTAAGAGCAGATAAAAGAAAACCAAAGGTAAGTGCTCTGAGCAGGTTGCAACTAGCATTTAATGAAATAAAACAAAAGATTAGATATGCAGTAGAAGAAAGTTTGAACAACTAGAATCACAAGAAGAAAGGATGGGGCATCTCAGTAAAGTCCTTAAAAGTTATAGGACATGTTTTTTATCCTCAACACCTCTCCTCTTTGACCTGCTGTACTCAAAGCATGGAAGACATGAAACTACTTAGTTATACTCTTAGGAGGGTCTCCTTACACATTTTCTAAACCCCTATTATGGGCAATACACTAGAAGCTTTCCATTTTATACATGTGGAGTTCAAAGTCCCAGACCCGGGTGGCAAAGCTGGAAAGAGAAGCCAGGTGGTCTGTCTACTTCTTCGGAGCCCTATCCATGATGATACAGATACCACCTGGACATTTTATATGTTAACTAGATGACAGCCTGGGTTAGGATGCTATCTGGAAGATGAAGAGACTTAACTTATTCACAGAGTATTTATCAAGAGACCTAACCTAAGAAAGCAATGAATGAAAACAATCAGGGTGACACGGCCAAACAAATGCTTTTATTTTGGTCAATGATTTTGAATTTTAGAATATATTTTAGTGTATAAGTTGATATAAAATTAAATCATGTTTAGCTATACTTTTGAGAAGTTATCTTTATTGAGACGTTTTAAATATGTCCCCACCAAAGGGTCCAACCCAAATTTTGACCCTTGTTGCACTCCAAGAGTGTTTCTAAGGCCAGCAGCATCATTACCTGGGAGGTGGAAGGAAATGCATATTGCCAAGCCCTACTCTAGACTTAATAATTTAGAAATTACACTTTTATACAATCCACAGGGCATTCATATACTCTTTAACTTTGAGGCGCACTGATCTTACCAACTAAGCCAACCTGTTAGACCATATTCTAGGAAAGCTTAAGCTTGTTGCTGATTTTGGCTCCCTTTTCCAATTTCTTCTTTCTCTCCCTAGTTTAATCACCCTTCTCATCCTGAATTTTCAAACCTATCATATGCATGGACTTACTGAGCCTGAGTATTTGCTCTCAGATCAAGGAAAATGGAGACAAAGCAAGCAATCGCGCTGAGTCCTTCTAATGAAAAGCTGTCATAGTTAAGCAAAAATACAATACAACAAGTTCAAGCATTTGGCTAAAACAAATTATATGCCAAAAATTTTATTAGCATTTTATCTTTGTCTTATTTTCAGAAATACTTATTTTCAGAATTTTAAGTCTTAATTCTTTTAACAAATCACTGAAAATAGTAATAATAACAATATTGACATCTTTACACAGACCAGGTTACCATGGCTTCTCACAATTTTGACAACCTAGAATCACATTTTCCACTACAAATCTAAGCCACATGAATGTGACAAGTGCATGCACACCCTTCAAATCCTTTCACAGTACGTCAGCAACGAGAACACAAAACTGGCTCCATGTCTGGAAAACAATTGATTTTCTTCTGCTTTCCTTGGCTAGTAGTAAAAAAGGGCAAGGCCAGAATTCCCCATCTGCTCTCTGTTATGCTCAGGGAAATTAAATAAAACATTTATTGTGTTGCTCTTCCACACCTACTAGTATTTCCTAAATATTATTTGAGCCAAGGAAGGAACAGTTATTAATTATTCCTCTTCTTAAAATTATCTCAAAATTTCAGAAACCACAAATACTACAATGTTCAACATTTATAGTATTTTGAAAATAGAGGNCAAATTCTCTTAAGCCTATGTGGAAAACGAGCCTCTTTCTAGCTCATGGTGCTATGGTGACATTGCAAGCCATTTGCCTATGCTAAAACCTGTATGATTGGGAAGTCCATGAGGATAAGCTTTATAGCAGATGCTCAATAAAATGTTATTGAATGAATCAATTGGGCCTTAGGAGATTCAGGTTCTAGTGGCAAATCTGGTACTATGTAGCTGTGTGGGAACTTCAACAATCACGTCCCTACCTCTGGATCTCGGTTTCCCCATCTGTTGAATTGAGGGATAAATTTGCTACTATTCTGTCTCTCTTTATCTCATTAGTTTATATAAAGTGCTTACAATGACACCTGCTATTTGGGAGCACTCTAAAAGTGTCGGCTTCTCTCGTTTAATCTACAAATCCCATTTTTCAAGCAAATTCTTACATGAAAGCCCAATATAAACCACTGTTTCATTTGATCATGAAAGGTGGGAGACACTGAAGATCCAAGGAGGACAGTTTGGAAAAGCTTGAGATCTGTCCTGGGGTTACAAAATGCTCACTGATGTTATAAAGACTATGTAAAAATCAAGGCCCTGGACTCTGCTATAGAGATTCTGATTCTTTAGGTATAAGGTAGGTCAGATCAATGACACATGGCCTCCCACTTGTCCCCGTTAGACACAAACTATTCACGGTAAGTCCTAGAGCAGATCATCAGGGGCAGGAACTCTTCAGAATCCTCAGGCTTTCTCCATGAGCTCTAGGAAGCACTGTCACTTCTGCTAAATAACAAGTACCTACAATGAGGTCAATGCTACTGAGTGACCTTTTGGAGCCAATAATGAAAAATTTTTTAATGAGAAGGCCCTCTGCACATATAATGTGAAATCCAAAAGGGTATCACAATTCCATCCAAAGTGGCTTTAAGCATTTTTTTTTTTCCAGTGAAACAAGATGTGTTGACTCAGGGCCAGCAGTATTGGCAACAGGAGGGCATGGCACATTCTGCGTTCTCAGCTTCCAAAGCAACTGCTCTTTCCCAACAATGACCTCCCAGTATGGTACCCAAGACTTTTTCTCAAAGCCTCCAGAGAGCCTCAGCCTCAGCTGTTTGAGTACTGGCTCTTCCTCTCACTACCACCACAATTCCCAGCTTTCGAAATGAGATTCAACAAGGACAATGACCATGACAGGCCAATGAATTTTCAAAACCTCTCTTAAGTCCTCAATAACGAAAGTCAGTTCATTAAGTCAGCATCCCTAAAAGCAGTGGTCAAATGATAAGTAGGAGCTTCTGAAATTGGCAGGCAAACTATCACTGAGTTAAAGAGTTATTATAAATCATACATTAAGAAGCAAAAAGGTCAGGCACTGTGGCTCATGCCTGTAATCTCAACACTTTGGAGGCCAAGGTGGGTTGGATCACTTGAGGTCAGGTGTTTGAGACCAGCCTGGCCAACATGATGAAACCATGTCTCTATTAAAAATACAAGAGTTAGCCAGGCATGGTGGTGGGTGCTTGTAATCCCAGCTACTCGGGAGGCTCAGGCAGGAAAATCAGTTGAACCCAGGAGGCAGAGGCTGCAGTGAGCCCACTGATCTCCAGCCTGGGGAACAGAGCAAGACTCCATCTAAAAAAAAAAAAAAAAAAAAAAAAAAAAAAAAAAAAAAAAAAAAAAACCAGGGGGGGGGG
>NW_016816026.1:62990-69829 GCF_001698545.2 Rhinopithecus bieti
GTGTCCACAAGGGTTAAGAGGTATTTGAATTTTTTATGTCTTGGCATATGTGTGAAATCAATTTGCCAATCTTCTCCTGGTTGGTGTCCTCTGAGTTGGTGGCTGGGATGGGGATTACGCAATGCGCCTTGAGGATTTGCCTTTAGGCAGATAGAGCACTGCTGGTTGATTGTAAGTAAGTGTTTTTGTAGTGTTGGACAGTGGAGGAGGGGATTTAGAAAATTGTATAAGGCTTTGGGTCCTATATGTAAAGAATTATGTATGTCTGTTAGAATGGTATGGAGTTGTGTTTCAGGAATAACTAATTTGTTATTAATATATATCCAGTCATCTGTAGTTAGTTTGGCTGTTGGATTTTGTAATAGTTTAGCCTTTTCTTCCTGAGTGTAATTAGGGGCATACTGGGGGGAGAGAAAACAGACAGAAGGAGGCTTGGGGGTGGAAAATCCGGTGGCTGACTTGGCAGTGGCGTCAGCAAAATTGTTGCCAGCTGCTACCAGGTTAGATGAAGTTTGGTGACCTTTACAATGTATAATGGCTACCTTGGAAGGTGCCGACAGTGCACCGGGAAGTAGAGATTGCAGTGAGCCGAGATCCTGCCACTGCACTCCAGCCTGGGCAACAGAGAGAGACTCCGTCTCAAAAGATAAAAGAAAAAAAAAAAGAAAGAAAGAAAGAAAAGAAATTTAAAAAGCAATCACAGTGGGTTGCAGTGGCTCATGCCTTTAATCTCAAAGCATTGGGAGGCCAAGGCAGGAGGACTGCTTGAGGTCAGGAGTTTGAGATCAGCCTGGGCAATATAGTGAGACCCTGTCTTCACACAAAAAAAATTCTTTAAATGAGCTATGCATGGTGGTGCAAGCCTGTAGTCCTAGCTACCTGAGAGGCTAAGGAGAGAGGATTGATTGAGCCCAGGAGTTCAAGGCTACATTGAGCTATGATCATGCTATTGCACTCCTGCCTGGGTGAAAGTCAGACCCTGTATCTTAAAATATAAAATTTTAAAAGAAAGCAATCACATTTGCAATAGCTACAAAAAAATAAAATACCTAGGAATAAATTTAACCAAGGAAGTAAAAGATCTACACATGGAAAACTATAAAACACTGAAGAAGGAAAGTGAATATGATGCACAAAAATAAGGAAAAGACATCCCATGTTCAAGAATTTTAGAAGTTAATATTGTTAAAATGAGCATACTACCCAAAACAATCTATACTTCAGTGCAATCCCTAGCAAAATGCAAAGGGCATTCTTCACAGAAATATCAAAACAAATGCTACAATTTCTCTAGAATCACAAAAGACCCCAAAAGCAGTATATCAAAGAGATATCTACATCATTTTTATTGCAGTACCTATTCACAATGCCAAAATATGGAATCAACCTAAGTGTTCATCAATATATAAATGAATAAAGAAAATGGATCATGCACAGTGGCTCACGCCTGTAATCCCAGCACTTTGGGAGGCCAAGGCGGGTGGATCACTTAATGTCAGGAGTTTGAGACCAGCCTGACCAACATGGTAAAACTCCATCTCTACTAAAAAAATACAAAATTAGCTAGGTGTGATGGTGCTTGCCCGTAATCCCAGCTACTTGAGAGGCTGAGAATGTGTGGTTTAGTTTCAAGAATCACTTGAACACAGTAGACGGAGGTTGCAGTGAGCCGAGATCATGCCATTGCACTCCAGCCTGAACAACAAAAGTGAAACTTCATCTGAAAGAAAGAAAGAAAGAAAGAGAGAGAGAGAGAGAGAGAGAGAAAGAAAGAAAAGAAAAGAAAGAAAGAAAAATATATATACACAGTGAAATACTATTCAGCAATTAAAAAGCATGAATCCTGGCATTCATGGCAACATGGATGAGCCTTGAAAATATTATGTTAACTAAAATAAGCCAGGAACAAGAAAGATAAATACCACATGCTCTTACTCATATGTGGGAGCTAAAAAAGCTGATCTCATAGAAGTAGAGAATAGAGTAGTGGTTACTAGAGGCTTGGAAGGGTAGGGAGGAGCAGGGGATAAAGAGGAGTTGGTTAGGCCTGTCTCAAAGAAACAAAGAAGAGTTGGTTAATGTATACAAAATTACGGCTAGATAGAAGAAAAAGTTCCACTTTCTATTGCAATACAGTGTGACTATAGTTAACAATATTTTATTGTATATATTCAAATAGTTAGAAAATAGGATTTTGAATGTTCCCCAGACAAAGAAATGATAAATATTTTAGGTCATGCTAATTACTCTGATTTGATCATTACACATTATGTACATGTATTGAAATATCACACTGCATCCCATAAATATGTACAAATATGTATCAAATAAAAATATTTTTATCAATCCTTTATAAAATAAATGATCTTTTTTTTCCAAATGTGATTATACCATTTTGCATTCTGCAGGAGAATTTCAGATGATCCAAATACTTGCCAACACCTGGTTATTATTTATTTATTTATTTTCGTTTTAGTCATTCTAATGGGTGTGTAATAGTATCTCACTAGTTTTAATTTGCATTTTCCTGGTGATTAATGATATGAATATCTTATATATTTATTAAGCATTTGCATATCTTTTTTCCAAGAAGGGTCTATTCAAATCTCTTGCCCATTTTATAATTGAGTTGTCTCATTACTAAACTATAAGATTTCTTTATGTATTCTGGAAACGAGTCTTTTGTCAGATAAATGTATTGCAAATATTATTTAAATTAACAAAGGGCTTAGCATTCCTTAAATTAACAAAGGGCTTAGCAATCTGAATACTCTTTATTTAATTTTAAAAAGACTGAATCTCTATAAGAACAGTGACCTTTCTGGTATATTAAGGTAGCCTAATCAAAGCACCATCTCCATCTCTGCAGTAACACTGAAAACCCACAGTCACAAAGCTACAACAGCTGTGAAAATCAACAGCTTAGCAGCCACTAGAGAAGGCAGAATGTGGTTGAAGCTTCACAAGGCCCTACCCCCAGAAAATTGCCATCCAGTTTAACATGTCCTATAAGCTCTATACTCAAAATTTGTCTTAGTTTGTTCTGACTTAAAGTTCATTCTGTGAAAATAACACCACTATTGGGGAATTTGTCAAAAATAATCATCTGAAATAGTTTAAGATTATGGTGACCTGAAGCAGTGTGACAAGCTGAAATTAACAGGAGGCTGACCAAAACACTTGGTAAAACAAAAATAATTATTTAAATAAAATCGAAGAACACCCCAGGCTTGGTGGCTCATTCCTATAATCCCAGCACTTTGGGAGGCTGAGGCTGGAGGATGACTTGAGTCCAAGAGTTCGAGACTAGCCTGAGCAACATAGTGAGGTATCTAGAAAAAATAAAAATAAAAAATAGTCAGGTGAGGTAGTGTATGCCTGTGGTCAAAGTTACTCAGGAGGTTGAAGTGGCAAGATTGCTTGAGCCCAAGAGGTCGAGGCTGTAGTGAACAGTGATCACACCTGCACTGCAGTCTGAGTAACGGAGAGAGACCCCATCTCAAAATAATAACCATAATAATTTTTTAATGGACAATGACATGCCCATGTGGGCTTTGAAAAGTTGCAGTGTAAAATCTAGAAAGACATGGGTCATAAAAAGGGATATGTGCATGTTCCAGGCTATGCATAGGCCTATGAAAGACTTAAGAAGTTCCTAATCTCTCACCTCTTGCTTAGCCTTGAGGTTCTGCACAAGCAGGAAGAGAAAGATAAGGCATAATGGTCATCTGCCTAGGTGAATGTTGTTGAAAGCATATCCCAATTCACACAATGACCAGCAGCAAAAGCTCAAGGCTTATTGGTTCAAAGTATTTAAATTAAATCATTGTTCAATCATTAGCTGCCCACTAAGCAAACCTACCAGAGGCTTCAGTGGTTTCTAACAAAGAATACGCACTTTATTAGTCCAAAAAGTCAATAAATAAGCAAACTATAACAAACAATCACCCTGGGGAATGGAAAAAATCTAATTTCCAGAGTTGCCACATAATTTTATATGTTCACTTTTCAACAAAAAATTATGAGACAGACTAAGACACAGGAAACAATAGTCCATGCTCAAGGGGATACCATGCCTAAGAACTAAGGAAAGACTGAGAACAATGTCTCACCAAAGAGAAAATATCAGTAAAATAATAATTTTAAAAGAACCAATTAAAACATATAGGTAGTGAGGGAGCTGCTGAATAAATTCTTCCACTGTTCAGTCCCCAGCTGGATAGTTCTCAGTAATATTTCATAAGGCTCTTCAGAGGCTACAGCAGGATTAAACCAGTTGTCTGAGCATTGGCCAACTCAATAATGCATCAAAATACTGGCTTTTCCTCCTTTCCCATTTCACTGCTTTTTCACTCCGTGCATTGATCATTTCCTTTGTCCCTCACTCTTGCTTCCACTTAAACTACCTCTGCTCCCAAGCCTCTGCGTCAAGTTCTCTCTGCTTTAAGGGGGAAGCCAGGTAAAGATAATGAGCTCTTCATTACTGGGGCTGACTATTACTCATTACTGGAGCAAATGTTAGAAAAAGATTCTAGGCATTAGATTATAAGAAACTTTATTGAAAGATTGGGGAGGAATCAGTAACTAACTGGAATGGGAAGTTGGGAGATAAAAAGAAGGGAAGCAAGGATGAAGGAGGAGGAAAATACGTGAGCTGCTTCAGAGAAAAGATAATCTTTTCTTATCCATAATCTCAAAACCTAAAATAATGTCTAGTATAAAGTAGGTCCTCAATGTTAGCCAAATTAATGCATGACTTTAAAAGAATAAATCAACTTTTTAATTTCTAAAGGTCTAATTTAATAGATTGAAGCTGTCCAAAAAATTAAATCTACTTTTTCTCCAAATTCATCTTCTTTTCTTAAAACAGGGTCTCATTGTGTCGCCCAGGCTGGAGTACAGTGGGATCACAGCTCACTGCAGCTTTGACCTCCCAGGCTCAAGTGATCCTCCCATCTTAGCCTCCCAAGTAGCTAAGACTACAAATACATACCACTCCATCCAGCTAACTTCTAAAATTTTTTGTAGAGACAGACTCTTGCTTTGTTTCCCAGGTTGGTCTTGAAGTCCTGGCTTCAAGTGATCCTCCCACTTCGACCACCCAAAGTGATGGGATTACAGGCATGAGCCACCGCACCCAGCCTCCAAATCCACTTTAATATATAAGCAGTTCACTGCCATTTCAGAGGTCCCAGAAATATTAAATAAATGTTGCAAAAATTTAGCACAGCTTACAGTTTCATTACTATAGCTGTATTACATTAGGAATTTATAGAGTGGGTCAGACATGGTGACTCACGCCTGTAATCCCAGCACCTTGGGAAGCTGAGGCATGCAGACTGCCTGAAGCTCAGGAGTTCAAGAGCAGCCTAGGCAACATTGTGAGACCCTGTCTCTACCAAAAAAAAAAAAAAAAAAAAAAAAAAATAGCCGAGCGTGGTGGTGTGCACCTGTATTCCCAGCTACTCAGGAGACTGAGTCAGGAGATTTGCTTGAGCCCGGGAGGCAGAGGTTGCAGTAAGGTGAGATCACATGCCATTGTACTTCAGCCTGGGTGACAGAGCAAGACCCTATGTCAAAAAAAAAAAAAAAAAAGGAATTTATAGCGAGTGGATATACAAAACTCCATGTGAATTGTGCCAGTAATCCATTATGCCATAAAAGCTGCATAAGGATAACCTACAGAAAATTGTTCTGAGATATTAGTGCCAAAGGTACAGATCAACCCAGGGAGTGGAAAAAGGGTATATCAAGAAAAGGAAATAATGAAGCCCAAGTCCTAATTAGTTTCCACTTATAGAGGAGACAAATGACAATGCAACATGTATAGAACAGGAAAACATGCATAAAATGTTATCTACAAGTACAGGTATATATATTTACCTGCATTGTGTATAACTCCATTTGCACCTAGTTTTTAATTGGGATGAAACTTAGGTAGCTAAGTTTCAATATGACTCAAAACTTCAAGGATGCAACTCTACTTCTAAAGTAGATTACACAATAAAAATACCCAAGGGATTCCTAGGCTTTGTGGTTTTGACTACTTTTGTTTTAAAATAAAAAATGTTCTCTTAACACATGCATCCCTTTATACTTATGGATTTTAGTTTGAATGAATCATAACCTGGTAAGGTTGTGTGCCTTTCCAAAGCAAAATGAGGTAGTGGAAATACCACTAAGACAGGAGTTTTAGTCTTGCCTCTGGAACAAATCAGTTTTGTGAGTTTGGGCAAGTTAACTTGCCTCCCTGGGCCTCAATTAATCAAAAACAAAGAATGCTACTACTTACCAGTTACTGTGGCTTCCCTTTAGTTCCTACAGTTGTGAAAGAAACATATCATCTACCTCATTGGCTTGTCAGGGGATTAAAATAAGATGGCACGGTGAAGTGCTTTCACAAAAAATAAATTGGCTGGGTAAGGCAGTGGCTAATGCCTGTAATCCCAGCACTTTCAGAGGTTGAGGTAGGCAGATTACTCGAGCTCAGGAGTTTGAGACCAGCCTGGCCAACATGGTGAAACCCTGTCTCTACCAAAAATACAAAAAATCAGGCAGGCGTGGTGGTGTGTGCCTGTGGTTCTAGCTACTCAGGAGGCTAAGGT
Organism: Rhinopithecus bieti; assembly: GCF_001698545.2. Classification (NCBI taxonomy): domain Eukaryota; kingdom Metazoa; phylum Chordata; class Mammalia; order Primates; family Cercopithecidae; genus Rhinopithecus; species Rhinopithecus bieti. The sequence continues at coordinate 69,596 of NW_016816026.1, forward strand.
GGGAGGATAGCTTGAGCTCAGGAGGCAGAGGTTGCAGTGAGCTGAGATCAGGCCATTGCACTCCACCTTGGGTGATAGAGTGAGACCCTATCTCAAGAAAGAAAGAAAGAAAAGGATGGAAGGAAGGAAGGAAGGAAGGAAGGAAGGAAGGAAGGAAAGAAGGAGAGAAACAGGAAAAGGGAAAGGGAAAGGGAAAGGAAAGGGAAGGGAGGAAGGAAGGAAAGAAGAGAGGGA
>NW_016816026.1:70124-73650 GCF_001698545.2 Rhinopithecus bieti
AGGAAGGAAAGAGAAATCACTTTCTAAATGTAATTAGTTATTTTTATTTTAAAATTGGGCTAACGTTAATATTAACTAGACTGATATAAACTAATGAGGATATATGCAATTAGCCTATAAAACTGAAGTGAAACTAGTCTAGGACAGCAGTTCTTGCATTTGTTTTTTTGTTTTTTGAGACAGGGTCTAGCTCGGCTGCCCAGACTGGAGTGCAGTGGCACGATCTCAGCTCACTGCAGCCTCAACCTCCTGGGCTCAAGTGATCCTCCCACATCAGCCTCCCGAGTAGCTGGGACTACAGCTGTGCACCATCACACCTGGCTATTTATTTTTTAACTTTTTTCTTGTAGAAACGGGGTCGCACTATATTGAGGAGGCCAATCTCGAACTCCCGTGCTTAAGCAATCTTCTTGCCTTGGCCTCCCAAAGTGTTGGGATTACAAGTGTGAGCCACTGCACCCAGCCTGGTTCTTGCATTTTTAAAGGGTTATAGACCCCTTTGAGAATATAAAAAATACTTTCTTCCCAGAAAGATGTATATAACACAAACTTCTGTACAATCTCTACAGCCCCAGATACCCTGAGAAATCCATGTTAAGAACCAATAAACAAGATAATCCTCAAGGTCTCTTCTCTTTAACACTCTTGAGTGTATGTTTTTCCTTTTGAAAATGAGTAAATGAAGTAGCCACTCTATAAATCAGATTGATTTAACCAAAATATCTTCCTCCTAATCCAAATACATAAAATACTGGGTAAAAGGCAACAAACGTGTGTATTTTTAAAATACATAGCAAACTGAGAAAGCAAGAAAAAGAAGCTCCCAAGTACTAGAAATGAAGAACAAATTCAAAGCCACAACAGAGAGTAGCAGCTGAGGCAGTAGAGAGATATCAGAACTAGATATACTCCGTTCTCATTATTTACAGATTCTATATTTGCAAATTTGCCTAGTCAATAAAATGTATTTGCAACACCAACATCAATACTTACGATACTTTGTCCACTCATTCATGGACATGCAAATAGCTATGAAAAATGTGAGTCACCAACATATACATTCTGAGCTTGAAAAGGGGGATACTGCCTTCTTGTTTCAGCTCTCATACTATAAACCACCATCCTTTTCCTGGTCTATTTAGTGTCACGTTTGTCACATTTTTCTACTTCTTGTTGATAGGTTAGCTGTTTAACATGGCCCCTTAGCATAGTGCTGAAGTACTATCTGGTGGTCCTAAAGGAAAGAAGGCTGAGACATCCTTACAGAGAAAACAAGTATGTGCTAGATAAGCTTCGTTCACTCACAGATTATAGTGCTGTTAGCCATGAATTCAATGTTAATGAATCAACTACATATATGATAAAATAAGCGGTCTTTAAACAGAAACACATGTAAAACAAATTTATGTACTGACTGGCTGCTGAAAATGTGGAAAAGCTCACGGGTACCTAACCCTTTATTTCCTCTAGGAGAAATGGTTCAGTATTCACTAACTACATGTTTACATTGACTTTACAGAGCATAACTACCATGAATAACAAGAATTGACTGTATGTGGTAGTTGGAATTTTATCAGCAGGCAAAGGGACATTACTTAGGAGCTGGGAGCTCGGAATGAGGTCCCTTCATGAGGTCTATTGGCATACGACACTGTAGGAAAACACTAGAGAGTCTCCCATTGTGGTAAAATAAAGTTATCCAGAACCACAAGCTTATGCTAATTAGAGTTCAAGTTTATACTGCTCACAAAGGTTTCTAAAATTAATTTTAAAACTAATCCTGAACCAGCACCAAGCAAGCTCTAAGAAGAGGCAAAAGAAAAACTGCCCCATAAGAAAACCTCTATAACCCAGGGCACATAAGGGAATCCCAAAAAAACAACTGCCACCCAGAACTTCACAGTTGAAAATTATAAACCACACTAGGAAACCGACATGAGAGCCAGACAGTAGTCAAGGCAAATAAGTGGGTTTTCTTCTGTAAGATCTAGGATTATATTACACTCCAAAAGTATTTTAAATAGGAATAATTTAAATATTCAAAAAATAGGAAAAATTAGAATCCATATACCAGTCACAGATTATCTCAAAATAAACAAGAATCAGAATGACAGCCATTTGCTCGACAACAATAACACTGCCAAAAAATGGATTATTGGTTTTTACTTGCTAAGAGAAAATAACCATCAACATACTAGTAGCAAACTAGAAAACAGATCTGAAGAAATCATCCAGAGCACAGCACCGGGAGAAAAACAGCTGCAAAATATAAAAGAAAAATTAGGAGATAAGGCTAGGAAAAGAGGCACTGATAGGAAAACCCAAAAAAGGGAATAGAAGGCATGGGGGAGGCCAGGTGCCATGGCTCACGCCTGTAATTCTGGCACTTTGAGAGGCCAAGGCTAGCAGATTGCTTGAAGCCAGGAGTTTGAGACCAGACCCGGCAACAATGTGAGAAGTCGTCTCTACCTCGTCAAAAAAAAAAAAAAAAAAAAAAAAATTTTTTAAATTAGCCAGGAATGGTGGTGCATGCCTGTAGTCCGCAGCTAAGGTGGTTGGGGGGAAGCTGAGCCCAAAGGATGGCTTCAGTCTGGGAGGTCAAGGCTTGCAGTAAGCCATGATAGTGCCACAGCAGTCCAGGCTAGACAACAGAGCAAGACCCTGTCCCCGCCCCCAAAAAAGAAAGAAAAAGAACAAAATGGGAATATCAACAAAGAAATCATAAAACAAAATGGATATTATATATTGAAAAGGGCAATTCACATAGAATACACAGGAATTACAAACATACAAGCAACAAACATAAAATCCCCAGAATACATGAAGCAAAGGTGTTTGTTTATTTGTTTGTTTTGAGATGGAGTCTCGCTCTGTCACCCAGGCTGGAGTGCAGTGACACAATCTGGGCTCACTGCAACCTCCACCTCCCGGGTTTAATCAATTCTCCTGCCTCAGCCTCCCGAGTAGCTGGGATTATAGGCAACTGCCACCACACCTGGCTAATTTTTGTATTTTTAGTAAAGACAGGGATTCACCATGTTGACCAAGCTGGTCTCGAACTCCTGACCTCAAGTGATTCACCCGCCTCGGTCTCCCAAAGTGTTGGGATTACAGGCATTTGCCACCGCGCCTGGCTGGTGAAGCAAACACTGACATAACCGAAGGGAGAAACAGATAGTTATACAATAATAGATACAATAATGGATGAAACAACCAGACAGAAGATCAGTAAGGAATCTGTGTACTTGAACAACAATATAAGCCAACTGGAGCAAAAGATATAAAAGGATACTCCATCCCACAACAATAGAATACATATTTTTTGAAATGCACATGAAAATTTCTCCAGGACAGACAACATGTTAGGCCACAAAACAAATGTTAATACATTTTAAAAGCTTAAAATCATACAAAATATTTTTTCTGATAAAAATGAAATTAAACTGGAAATTAATAATGTAAGAAAAATGGGAAAATTCACAAACACATGAAAATTAATTACATTTTTTTTTTTTTTTTTTTTTTT
>NW_016816026.1:73961-78967 GCF_001698545.2 Rhinopithecus bieti
TTTTTTTTTTTTTTTGGAGAGACAGGTCCCCACTATGTTGCCCAGGCTGGTCTGAAACTCTTGAGCTCAAGCAATCCCACATGCCTAGGCCTCCTAAAATGCTGGGATTACAGGTGTGAGCCTGTGTTCCCAGCCAATAACTCACTCTTAAACAACCAATGAGTCAAAGAAATCACAAGATAAAATAGCAAGTATCTTGAGATAAATGAAACCACAAACACAACATAATTTTCAAGACATATGGCATGCAGTAAAAGTACTGAAAGGGAGATTTATAGCTCTAAATGCTTACATAAAAAATCAAGAAATGACTTGAATCAGTAATCTAACTTTATACCTTAAGAAACTTGAAAAAGAGAAAACTAAACATAAGATAGTAGAAGAAAGAAAATAAAAAATAGTTTCCAGATCAATAAAATAGACAATAGAAAAACAATAAGGAAAATCAATGAAGCCAAAAGATCAAAGAGATCAACAAAACTGACAAACTTTTAGCTAGATTGAATAGGAAAAAATAGAGATTACATAAATTATTAAAATCAGGAATAAAATTAGGGACCGAGCACGGTGGCTCATGCCTATAATCCCAACATTTACGGAGGCCAAGGCAGGAGGATTACTTGAGTCTAGGAGCTCAAGACCAGTCTGGGCAACAGAGTAAGACTCACATCCACCAAAAAATAAAAATTAGCTGGGTGTGGTGGTGCATGCCTGTAGTCCCAGCTACTTGGGAGGCTAAGGCAGGAGCATTATGTGAGCCCAGGAGCTCGACGTTGCAGTAAGTGATGATCCTGCAACTGCATCGTGGGCTGGATGACAAAGCAAAACGCTGTCTCAAAAAAAAAAAAAAAGGAAAGGAAGGCTTTTATCCAAAGGCAGGCAATAATAAATGCTGGCGAGTATGTGGAAAAGGGGGAACCCTCATACACTGTTGGTGGGAATGTAAATTAGTACAACTACTATGTAGAACAGTTTGGAGCTTCCTCAATAAACTAAAAATTGAGCTACCATATGATCCAGCAATCCTACTGCTAGGTATATACCCAAAAGAAAGGAAATCCGCATACCAAAGAGATAACTGCACTCCCATGTTTGTTACAGCACTCTAAGTATCCATCAACAGATGAATGGATAAAGAAAAAGTGGTACATATACCATGTCATTCACGAATACCACAAACGAGATCTGATCATTCTTTTTTATGGCTGAATAGTACTCCATTCGACCACAAAAAATAATGAAATCCTGTCATTTCCAACAACATGGATGGAACTGGAGATTGTGTTAAGCGAAATAAGCCAGACACAGACAGACAAATTTCACATGTTCTCACTTATTGGTGGGAGCTAAAAATTAAAACAATTGAACTCATGAAGGTGGAGAGTTGAAGGATGGTTACCAGAAGCTGACAAGCACAGTGGGGAGTGAGGGAAGAGAGTAAGAATGGTTAATGGGCACAACAATATAGTTAGAATGAATAAGATCTAGTACTGAATAGCACAACAGTGTAACTATAGTCAACAACAATTTATTGTATATTTTAAAATAACTAAAAGAGTATAACTGGTTTACAATACAAAGAAATGATAAATGCTTGACATGATTGAATACCTCATTTACCTTGATGTGATAATTAATCATTATATGCCTGTATTAAAATATCTCATGTACCTCATAAATATATATACCTATTATGTACCCACAAAAAATTAAAAAAATTAAATCTTTTAAAAAAGAAATAAAAGAGAGGACATTACTACAAATTTTACATGAATCAATAGGATTATAAGAGAATACTATAAACAATTGCATGTCAACCAATTGGATTGCCTAGATGAAAAGGACAAATTCCTAGCAACACACAACCTACAAAAACTGAATAACAAAAAAACCAGAAAAACTGAATAAATGAATGCCATTAGAAATCAGTAATCAAAATCCTCCCAACCAGGCCAGGCACAGTGGCTCACGTCTGTAATCCCAGCACTTTGGGAGGCTGAGGCGGGTAGATCACTTTAGGTCAGGAGTTTGAGACCAGCCTGACCAACAAGGTGAAACCCCATCTCTACTAAAAATACAAAATTAGCTGGGCGTGGTGGTGCATGCCTGTAATCCCAGCTCCTTGGGAGGCTGAGGCAGAAAAATTGCTGGAAACCAGAAAGTGGAAGTTGCAGTGAGCCGAGATCATGCTATTGCACTCCAGTCTAGGCAACAAGAATGAAACTCCATTTCAAATAAATAAATAAATAAAAATTTTAAAAAGCCCTGGACCAGGTGGTTTCACTGTTGAATTCTACCAAAAATTTAAAAAACAATAACACTAATACTTCTCAAACCCTTCTAAAATATTCAGATACCAAAGCTAGAGAAAAATACTACAAAAAAAAGAACATCCTGGCCAGGCATGGTGGCTCACACTTGTAACTCCAGCACTTTGGGAGGCCGAGGCAGGCGGATCACCTGAGGTCAGGAGTTCAAGACCAGCCTAAGCAACATGGTGAATCCCTGTGTCTACCAAAAATACAAAAATTAGCTGTGCATGGTGGCACATGCATGTAGTCCCAGCTACTCGGGAGGCTGAGGCAGGAGAACCACTCGAACCCAGGAGGTGGAGGTTGCAGTGAGCCAAGATTGTGTCACTGCACTCCAGCCTGGGCGATAAAGCAAGAATCCATCTCAAAAATAATAATAATAATAAGAGAGAGACACAGAGAGAGAATCAATCAATATTACATGTCATTTAATAAAAACAAAGGGAAGCCTGTCATGGTCATGTGCATCTCTATTCCCAGCTACTTGGGAGACTGAAGCAGAAGGATCATTTGAGCCAAGGAGTTCAAGCCTGCAGGGAGCTATGATCACACCACTGCACTCTAGCCTAGGTGATCTAGGTGACAGAGTGAGACCCAGTCAGAAGACAGAAAAGAAAGGGAGGAAAAAGAAGAAAGGAAGGAAAGAAAGAAAGAGAGGGGGAGAAACAGGTAGGGAGGGAGGAAGGGACAGAGAGAGAAAGACAGAAAGTAAGAAAGAAACATACTCATCTCGAATTATGCGAAGTCATTCTACACATTTCATTTGATGAAATTCAACACATTTCATATTAAAACAAACAACAAACTATGAATAGAAGATCATTACCCTCAACATGATAAAAGTCATATATGAAAAACCCACAGCTAATATCATACTCAATTATTAAAGTCTAGAAGATTTACCACTTCTATTCAACACAGTATTGGAAGTTCTAGCCATAGCAATTCAACAAGTAAAGTAAATAAAATGTAAATTTAAATTGTAAAGGAAGAAGTAAAATTATCTTTATTTGCCAATGACATGAACTTACATGCAGAAAATCCCTAAAATTCACAAAAAATATTATTAGAGCTAATAAATGAATTTAGAAGTTACAGGACACAAAATCAACACACAAAAAGAGTTGCATTTCTATACACTAAAAAATTAACAATTAGAAAAATTAAGAAAATAATTCCATTTACAGTAGTGTCACAAAGAATAAAATACATACGAATAAATTTAACTGAGGAGACAAAAGACTTGTACAATGAAAACTACAAAGCATTAATGAAAGAAATTAAAGACAGAAATAAATGCAAAGGCATCTGTGTTCATGGATTAGAAGACTTAATATTATTATAATGACAGTCTCATAACCTGGTCTCTAAATAAATAAATAAAAATAAAAAAATAAAAAAATAAAAACAGGAATGGTTATATTAATATCAGATGAAGTAGACATCAGAGCAAATAAATTAATAGTGATACAGAGGGACATTACATAATGTTAAAAGTGCCAATCCACCAAGAAGATATAGCATACAAATGTGTATGCACAAAACAACAGATGTTCAAAATACATAAAGCAAAGACTGACAGAACCATAAGAAGAGACAAATATACAATTACAATAGGAGACCTCAACAGTCCTCTTTCAACAACATATGAAACTAGACAGCAAGGTTATAGAACAACTAAGCAACACCATCAGTCTACAGGATCTAATCAAAATTTATAGAACACCCCACCCAAAATTAGCAGAATAGACATTCTTTTCAAGCATCCATGATATATTACTGATATAGACCATTATATTAGTCTTCTATTTGCTGCCATAACAAATTACCACAAACTTGGTGGTTTAAAACAATACAAATGTATTATCTTACAGTTCTTGAGGTCAAACCTCAAAATGGGCCTCACTGGGCTACAATCAGTGTCAGCAGGTCTGTGTTCCTTCTGGAGGCTTTTGGTGAGAATCTCTTTCTTTGCCTTTCCCAGCCACATACATTACTTGGCTCCTGACCAAAGATTTCTCCATCTTGTACGTCAGCAATGTCAGATCAAGCCCTTATGACACCTCCACCACTCTGATTCTCTCTTTCCTGCCTCCCTCTTCAATGTATAAAGACCATTGTGAAAACATTGGGCACAATTGGCTAATCCAAGATATGCTCCACATCTCAAAATTAGGCCTTCAGCAAACCTCATTACATTTGCAACCTTAATTCCCTTTGCCATGCAATATAACATTTATAAATTTCAGTGAGTAGAATGTGAACACCTTTGAAGGGCTATTATTCTGCCTACCACAGCCATATTCTGAGCCATAAAGCCAACCTCAAAAAAAGTTTTTTAAATTTCAGTTCCACAGGGAATATTCTGTGGTCAGAATGAAATCAAACTAGAAATCAGTAACAGGCGCAAGCCTCTAATCCCAGCACTTGAGGGGGCTGAGGCGTGTGGATTGCTTGAGCCCAGAAGTTTGAGAAAGGCCTGGGCAACATTACAAAGCCCCATCTCTACAAAAAATACAAGAAATTAGCCCGGCGTGGGAATGCGTGCCTGTAATCCCAGCTACTCAGGAGGCTGAGATGGGAGGATTGCCCGAGCCCAGAAGGTCGAGGCTGCAGTGAACCGTGATAGGGACAATGCTCTGCAGCCTGGTCAACAGAGTGAAACTGTCTTACAAAAAAAAAAAAAAAAAAAAA
>NW_016816026.1:79383-87903 GCF_001698545.2 Rhinopithecus bieti
AAAAAAAGGAGAGAGAAAAGGAGGAAGAAGAAGAAGAAGGAGGAAGAGGAGGAGGAAGGAGAAGGAGGAGGAGGAGGAAGAGGAGAAGGAGAAGAAGGAAGAAAAAGAAGAAGAAGAAGAAGAAGGAGGAGGAGGAGGAGAAGGAAGGAGGGAGGGAGGGAGGGAAGGAAGGAAGGAAGGAAGGAAGGAAGGAAGGAAGGAAGGAAGGAAGGAAGGAAAAAGAGAGAGAGAAAGAAAGAGAAAGAAAGAGAGAGAGAAGGAGGGGGAGAGAGAGAAAGAAAGGAAGGAAGGACGGAGGGGAAAAGAAAAAAGAAAAGAAAAAGAGAAGAAGAAGGAGGAGGAGGAGGAAGGGAGGGAAAGAGAGAGAGAAAGAAAAGAAAAGAGAAAAGAAAAGATCAGTAACAGTAAGAGATCAGGAAAATTTCCAAACACATGGAAACTAAACCACACATTCCTAAATAATCTACAGGTCAAAGAGCAAATTTCAAGGAAAATTAACAACACACTGAGGCCAGGCAAGGTGGCTCACACCTGTAATCCCAACACTTTGAATCCCCATCTCAAGTAAAACAAACAAACAAAACTATACATTGAACTGAATGAAACTAAAGTTAAAACATATCAAAAGTGTTTCTATTTCAAAGTGTCTCTATTTCAGATGACTGATCATCTGTAAAACACCAAGCAATCTGCCACAAAATTCCTAGAACTAATAAATCAGTTCAGCAAAGCTGCCCAATACAAAATCAACATACAAAAATCAATCATATATGTATACACTAGCAATTAACCAGTAGAAACTGAAATAAAAAACACAACACCACTTACAATGAACCCCCCCAAAAAAACAAGTACATGTAAAACTAAACCTATTCAAGAATTGTATACCGAAAACAAAACACAGACAAAAGAAATCAAAGTCTAAATATATGGAGAAACTTACCATGTTTATGTATTATAAGACTCAACATAGTAAAGATGTCAATTCTCCCCAAATTGATATGCAGGTTTCAGGCAAATCCTATCAAAACCACAGCAAGATTTTTTGGGGGAAAAGATAGACAAAATAATTCTAAAATGTATATGGAAACATAAAGGAACTAAAATAGCTCCTTTTTTAAAATGAAACTGCTGGAATTAAAGGCATGAGCCACAGTACCCAGCTCCACTGATTATTTTAAATACACTTTAGAATGATTTAGATTTATTGAAGAATTTCAAAGAGAGTGCAGAGTTCTCATATACCCTACACTCAATTCTTCTATTATTAGCAGTGTATAATAGTATGGTACACGTGTCACAACTAGTGAATATTGATATATTATTAGTATTAAAGTCCATACTTTAATCAGATTTCCTTGGTTTTATACCTAAGGTGTTTTTTCTTTTCCAAATCCCATCCAAGATCCCACATTATGTTTAGTCATCATGACTCCTTAGGCTCCTTTTAGCCCTGGTAGTTTCTCAGACTTTCCTTGTTTTTGATGACCTTGCCAGTTTTGAGAAGTACTGCTCAGGTATTGTGTAGAATGTTTCTCAATTAGGATCTGTCTTAAGTTTTTATCATGATTACACTGAGATTATAAATGTTGAGGAGAAATACCACTGAGATAAAGTGCCACTGTCATACATCATACCACAGGTATACACTATCAACATGACTTATCACTATTGATGTTGACCTTGATCACCTGGATAAAGCAGTGTTTGTCAGGTTTCTCCACTCTCAAATTACTCTTTCTTTCCTCCTTTCCGTACTGTATCTTAGGAAGAAAATCACCATGTGCAGTCCACATTAATGCACTCCTGAGGGTGAAATGGAATATCTACACAAATTATTACCCAAGTGATTTTTATCAAAAGTACAAAAGCAATTAAATGGATGAAATATTACTTTTCCAATAAATGGCACTGGAGCCACTGAACATGAGACATAAAAATGAATCTCAACCTAAACCTCATACCTTATCCAAAATTATCTCAAAATGCATCACAGACTTAAACATTAAACAACAGAATTTTAGGAGAAAGTTTGAAGAAAAGCTTTAGATCCTAGGCCTTGACATGAAGAGTTTTTAGACATAATACCAAAATCATGACCTACGAAAGAAAAAAAATGACTGGGCATGGTGGCTCATGCCTGTAATCTCAGCACTTTGGGAGGCCAAGACAGGTGGATCACTTGAGCACAGGAGTTCAAGACCAGCCTGGACAACACAGTAAGGCCCTGTCTCTATAAAAAATGCAAAAATTGGCTGGGTGTGGTGGCACTCACATGTAGTCCCAGCTACTCGGGAGGCTGAGGTGGGAGGATTGCTCGAGCCTCGGAGGTGGAGGTTGCAGTGAGCCGGGATCTAGCCATTTCACTGTAGCCTGAGAGACCAGAGTGAGACTCACTCTCCAAAGAAAATAAATAAATAAATAAATCTACAACCTAAACTCCAACAAAATTTTAGTTTTGCTCTACAAAAGACCCTGTTAGGATGAAAAGACAAGCTATAGATTGAAAGTATTCACAAACCACATATCTCACAAAGGACTCACATATAAAACTCTTTATATATATAAAGAATACTCAAAGTTGAAAATTGATAACAATCCAATCAGAAGATAGGCAACGGATATAAAAAAATATTTAACTGAAGAGGATATATAGATGGCAAATAAGCATAAGAAATAATACTCAACATAAATAGCTGATCAGTAAATATAAAGAATAGAAAGAGAAGCCAGGCACAGTGGCTCACGCCTGTAATCCCAGTACTTTGAGAGGCTGAGATGGGAGGATCACTTGAGGTCAAGAGTTCAAGACCAGCCTGGCCAACATGGCAAAACTCCATCTCTACTAAAAATACAAAATTAGCCAGGCATGGTATTGGGCACCTGTAATCCCAGTTACTCAGGAGGCCAAGGCAGGAGAATTGCTTGAACCATATGCAGAGGTTGCAGTGAGCTGTGATCATGCCACTGCACTCCAGCCTGGGCGAGCAGAGTGAGTCTCCATCTCAAAATAAAAAAAAAAAAAAAAAAAAAAAAAAAAAAAAACAAAGAGATATTAAAGATATTACTACACAGCTATCACAGAAAAGCTAAATAAAAAAACAGTGACAATACAAATGCTGGTGAGGATACAGAAAAACTGAATTTCTTATACATTGCTGCAAGTAAAATTGTGAACCCACTCTAGAAAACACTTTGACAATTCTATGAATTGAAACCACCCCCCTCCTTTTTCCTATATTCTCACAACACAGAACAATCAACATGGCAATGACTTCTGTGACCAAATGTTTTGGGAATTTTTCCGAATATCCCAAATAAGCATCAATTTTGCCCTGGCACCAGGTGGGCATACATCCAATTCAATTATGACACTATCTACCATGGAGGACAGCATCAGATCCCACAGCTGACGGTCAGTACCACAACACTTACCCCAATCAGACACAGACCCAAGTCCATGTCTCTGGAACATCCTCACTGACCAGATTCAAGTTGGGGTACCCATTACCCCCTCTTTGTGTTCCATTAGTTTGATAGAGCGGCTCACCAAACTCAGGAAACCGTTTACGTTTACTTGATTTATTTGTAAAAGATATTTACAAAGATACAAGGTGAAGAGATTACATAGGGCGAGGTGCAGTGGAAAGAGGAACAGTGACTTCCCTTCCCTACTTGGGCACACCACCCTCTGGGAAACCCTCCATGTGTTCATCTATGTGGAAGCTCTACAAAACCAGTTCTTTAGGGCCTTTATGGAAGCTTCATATAATGTAGCCATGATTAATAAACCATGATTATTGGTGACCAACTTAACCTTCAGCCCCTCTCCTCTCCTGGAGGTTGGGAGTGGGACTCAAGTTCCCAACCCTCTATTCCTACCTTAGTCTTTATGGTGACCACCCCCTATCGCGATGACTACCTAGGGCTGCCAGGCCATGGGGTCCATCATAGCATTACAAAAAGACATCACTTAGAAGATTCCAATGATTTTAGGATTGTATGTCAGAAACATGGTCAAAAACCAAATACATAATTTTGCAATATCACAATCCACCACTCTCTACCCCTTAGAACCCCTGCTGACCTTTACATCAAAGGATACAGAACTCAAAGATACTGGCACACTACTAGAATCCCATTTCAATCACTCATAATTAGTCCAAGTCCATCATTTAACATGAAAGTCTCCCAGCATGAAGCACACAGTTTGCAGGGTTCCTTCTATCCGAAGTATTAATGGCAGGAACGGAAAACCAAACGTCGTATGTTCTCACTTATAGGGAGAGCTAAGCTATGAGGACTCAAAGGTGTACAAATGCGTAACCGCTGGGCATAACATGGTGGCTCATTGCCTGTAATCTAGCACTTTTGGGAGGCCAGGTGGGCAGATCACCTGAATCAGGAGTTCGAGACTAGCCTGGCAACATGGTGAAATCCCATTCTCCCACTACAAATACAAAAATTAAGCTGAGGCATGGTGGTTGTGGCTGCCTATAATTCCAGCTACTCAGGAAGTTAGGCAGGTGAAATCACTTGAACCTGGGAGGCGGAGCTTGGCAGTGACCCAATATGCACATTGACTCCAGCCTGACTCTCTCTAAAAAAAAAAAAAAACAAAAAACAAAAACAAAAAAAAAAAAACAAAAAAAAAAACAGACCAAATATATTTTACATTCTCAGAGTTTGTTTTCATTTTATTTTATTTTATTTTTCAGACAGGGTCTTGCTCTGTCACTCAGGCTGGAGTGCAGTGGCACCATCATGGCTCACTGCAGCCTTCAACCTACCTGGCTCAGGTTATCCTCCCACCTCAGACTCCAGAGTAGTTGGGACTACATGTGTACATCACTGGACCTAGCTAATTTTTTGTATTTTCTGTAGAGATGGGGTTTCGCCATGTTGCCCAGACTGGTCTCAAGCTTCTGGATTCATGCAATCTGCCTGCCTCCCAAAGTGCTGGGATTACAGACATGGGTCACTGTACCTGGCCCTCGGTTTCTTTTAAAACACTTACAATACAACCCAGCAATTACGTTCCTGGGCATTTATCCCAGAGAAAACAAAACAGATGACTGCACAAAATCCTCTACATGAATATTCATAACAGCTTCATCTGTAATAGCCAAAAACTGGAAATGACTAAAATGTCCCTCAAAAGGTGAATACTTAAATAAGCTATGATACATCCATGCCATGGAATACTATTCAATAGTTGCACCACTCAGCCGGGCGCGGTGGCTCACGCTTGTAATCCCAGCGTCTTTGGGGGTCAAGGCGAGACGATCACTTGAGGCCAGAAGTTCGAGACCAGTCTGGTCAATATGGTGAAACCCCGTCTCTACTAAAAATATACAAATTAGCCAGGAGTGGTGGCACGTGCCTGTAATCCCAGGTACTTGGGAGACTGAGGCAGAAGAATCGCTTGAACCTGGGAGACGGAGGTTGCAGTGAGCCAAGATCACACCATTGCACTCCAGCCTGGGTGACAAGAGTGAGACCCTGTCTCCAAAAAAAAAAAAAGAGTTGCACCACTCAGTACCAATAAAAATAAATCAATTGTTGACATATGCAATAACTTGTAAGAATCACCAGAAAATTATGCTGAGTAAAAAGAAAAAAGAACAATCTTAAAAGGTCACATACTGTATTATTCCATTTATATAATATTCTCAAAATGACAAAAACATAGAAATGGAGAGCATGTTCTTAGTTGCCAGAGGATATATGTGGCAGCAAGGAAGTGTGTGGGGGTGAATATAAAGGGGTAGCATGAAGGAAGATATTTGTGTTGATGAAATAGTTATGTATATTGACTAAGGTTAAAGTCATGCAAATCTACACAGCTTGATAAAATGCATAGAAGGATACATATACATTGTACCATTGTCAGTTTCCTGGTTTTTATATTACTATATAATTATGTAAGATATAATTACATTGTGATAGATTGGGTAAAAGTTACCTGAGACATCACTGTACTATCTTTGCAACTTCCTATGCATCTTTTAATACAATTATTTCAAAACAATACATTTTTTAAAGAGAGGGAAAGCTATCCAATTTACTTTTTGGTCTGATAGTAAAACAGTCTAGCTACAATGGCTTCCTTTCTCTTTCTTGAACCTACCAGAAACATGCTTACTTCAGAGCCATTATACTTTCTCTTCCCTGACATGTCTTTCCTAAAATGTCACCTTGTAAGAGAGCTGTTGCTGTAAATTCTTTTCTAAGATTGCATATCCTCCTACACACACACACACACACACACACACACAATGTATCCTAATTTCTGCTTATTTGTATCATTAGCATTTGTCAACATCTAATATACTACATATTTAATAAATTATCTTGTTTATGGTCTGTCTTCCCCATAGTAGAATATAAGTTTCATGAGGGCAAAGATTTTTATCTATTTTATTCACTACTATACCAACATTCACTAGAACAGTACACGGAACACAGTATGGACTCAATAAATACTTGCTGAATGAGTGAATGATAAAATGTACAAGGAAAAAAATTATAGACCAATCTCATTCATGAAGATAAATGCAAAAATCCTAAACAGAATTTTGGTGCATAAGCAACATATAAGAAATTGACTATACGTCATGATCACATATGGTTTAAGACTTTAAGGATAATTGAACATTAGAAAACCTATTATTGTAATTTATCATATGTACAGACTGACAATAAAAAGCAATACTCATCCATGAGGATCATTACAAAAAAAAGGCATCCTCAGACTAGAAAGAACTTCATTAACCTGATGACCACTATCTATTAAAAGCTTACATCAAACATCAAATTTAATGATGAAATTGTAGAAGCATTCCTATTAAAGCACAAATGAAGTCCAGAGTGTCCCTATAGCTCTTACTAATAGAAACTGTATGGTCATCCTAGCCAAAATGCATTTGGACAAGGAAAAGTAAGATGCAATACAAAGGTTAGAAAGAAAGTCATAAAGTAATAAATATTTGTAGGTGACATGATATTACCGGTAAGAAAATACAAACAAACCTACAGGCAAACCATTAGAAATAATAACAGTTCATCAAAGTTACTGGATACAAGATCAACATATGAAAATCAACTGAATGCCAAATGTTCAAAATAAACAATTAGGCTGGGCATGGTGGCTCTTGCCTTTAATCCCAGCAACTTGGGAGACCCAGGCAAGAGGATCATTTGAGCCCAGGAGTTCAAGATGAGTCTGGGCAAACTGGTGAGAGTCTGTCTCTACAAAAAAAAAGCCAGGTATGGCAGTGCATGCCTGTAGTCCCAGCTACTCCAGAGGCTGAAGTGGGAGGAGGATCACTTGAGCCTAGGAGGTCGAGGCTGCAGTGTCAGATGTGTTCATGCTACTGCACTCCAACCTGGGCGACAGAGTGATACCCTTTCTCAAAAAAAAGGAAAAAAAAAAAAAAAACCTAAAAATAAAAATAAGTAAATAATTAGAAAATACTTTAAAGAGGTTCATCATAGCAACTAAACATGTAAATTACCTTAAAATGAATTTAAGAAAAAATGTGCATGGATTTCATATTAAAAATTTTAGACAGGCCGGGTGCAGTGGCTCATGCCTGTAATCCCAACACTTTGGGAGGCCAAGGTGGGAGGACTGCTTGAGCCCAGGAGTTTGACATCAGCCTGGGCAACATAAGGAGACCCTATCTCCACAAAAGTAAAAACAAAATTAAAAAATTGATGGGCATGGTGGTGTGCACCTGCAGTCCCAGCTACACAGGAGGCTGAGGTGGGAGGATCACTTGAGCTTGGGAGGTTGAGGCTGCAATGAGCTATGATCACGCCACTTCACTCAAGTTGGGGCAACAGAGCAAAGCACTGTCTCTTAAAAAAAATTAAGCAATATTGAAAGACACAAATGACCCCTGATAGTTGAAACAATTACCCATATTCATACATGAGAAAACTCATGGGGTCTGTTCTCTCAATCAATCTATAAAGTCAATGCAATTCTAATATGTAGGATTTTTTTAATGGAACTTGATGAACTCAGTCATTCAATAGAGAAATGCCAATCTAAAAACAGTTAAGAAAGTACTGGAAAATAATTTAATCAGACTCTCCAATAAGCTAGACTTCTTACAAGCTACAATAATCAAGACAGTCTAGGTGCAGGGAGAGACAAACAGCCAGATGGACCAGAAATGAAAATCCCTGATACAGATGCACATATATATATATATGTGTGTGTGTGCGTGTGTGTGTGTGTATATGTATATATGTATATATATGCATATATGTGCATTTATATATAAAATTATGACACAGGAAACATCACAAACCATTAAAAAAGTGAATATTATTACATAAAATATGTTGGATTAATTGGCCATCTATATACAAATCTAGATGTCTATCTCATGCCATACACAAAAATAAAACTACATGGATTATAATCTAAATGTGAAAAGCAAAACTTTTAAACTTTTTTTTTTTTTTTTTTTGAGCCAGAGTCTCGCTCTGTCGCCCAGGCTGGAGTGC
>NW_016816027.1:0-250 GCF_001698545.2 Rhinopithecus bieti
TGGAATCTGCAAAGGGATATTTGGGAACGCACTGAGGCCAATACTGAAAAGGAAGTATCCTCAGATAAAAACTAGAAAGTAGCTTTCTGAAAAACTGCTTTGTGATGTGTGAATTTATCTTACAGAAATATACCATTCTTTTCATTGAGCAGTTTGGTAACACTGCTGTGGAAAATCTACAAAGGTATGTTCAGGAGCACATGGAGTCCACTGGTGAAAAAGGAAATAACTTCTGGTAAAACTAGAGAAC
>NW_016816028.1:0-1187 GCF_001698545.2 Rhinopithecus bieti
AAAAGGTGAACCAGTTTTGTCTAATTCAAAGCTCATTTAAAGGTTGTATATAAAACAAGGTAAAAGGAACCAGGAAACAAAAGAGATGACAGTAAAGTTATAAAATAAAGAGGTATTTTCTGTGTGTGTGGTAAGAAAGCTTAAAGAGAAGTAATTTTATATAAAAAATAATTTTGTATGGTAAATTTAGTACTAAAACAAAATGACTGTGTAAGAAAGAGGGATGTTCAGGACAAACCAGAAAGTCCAAGTGTGTCTTGAACAGTTGATGAAAAGTACCATAAGCAGATTTATATATAAAAAAATTATATGATCAAGTTGTCATATTATTATTAAGTTTTGGTTTGCTTAGGAAAAGAAACTGAGATAACATTTTTTAAAATTTAAATTGAGGATATTACATCCATGAATCTTCCTGAATGTGCTTTTAAACTCCTTGTGACACTGAGTTACAGGGCTTTGACTCTTGGGTCTAAAATTACACCAAATCTTGGTAAATCTTAAACACTAACAGCAATTCAAGCCTCATCTTCAGGTCCTGGAGAAGATGCCAATATAAATAAACTACATTCCTAAGGCAGAGGGCCAGAAATTAAAGCCATTCAACTGCTCAAGGCCCAAGGACTATTTTGGAAGATGTGGGTGTGTGAGATTGCAAGGCACATTTTAAGAGATTAAGTAAGTTCAGTTTCTTCTATAAATGAATCATTAATGTCAAAGGCACACTGATGCAAGACCAGCATATGGAACCCTGTGTCAAATTAACAAGGTTTTCTTGAAGCATTAACTGACTCCTTAATAAAGATTACAAATGTTATAAAAGGCTATGGGAGGTATATCTTATGGTCAAGATTGAAATTTTATAGATAGTTTATAAAATTTTGAAAAGAAATTAATTGGTTTAATCCTGTTTTCATTAGGGCTTACTGTTTGGAAATTAAATTTCCTCTTTCAAAGAATGATGGCTTTTGCCTTTTTTTTTTCCCTGAAATCCTTGAGTTATCAGTTTAGTTAAAGGAATGACTTATTTTACAATGCCTTGTGATTGTATTTTGTGATATCAAGTGTTTTTAAACCTTTGATAATTGACAAACTTTCTAAAATCAAATAAAAAATTATCTCTTTTTCTGACTGAATTAATCCTTTAAGATATTAGTTTTCCTAAAGTCCAAAAATGACATAATTTA
>NW_016816028.1:2495-8324 GCF_001698545.2 Rhinopithecus bieti
ATTTTCAAAAAGAAAAGGGGAGAAATGTGAAAGGAAAACATCTTGGGCCCCCAAAATCACTAAGCTGAAAGGAAAATTCAAGCTGATATAATATTGTTCAGGGCAAACCTGTCTCCCATTCTATTCAAAGTCATCCCTCTTCTCACTGAGATAGATGGATATCCTGATTGCCTCCTTTGAAAAGGCTTATCAGAAACTCAAAAGAATGCAACCATTTGTCTCCCACATACTTCTGGCTTGGAAGCCCCTGGGCAGGGGGTGGGGACTTGCTTTCAGTGGTCCCTGCCTTTCTGGACGGAACCAAATGTAGTTCTTACATAAATTGTTTGATGTCTCATGTCTCCCTAAAATGTATAAAACCAAGCTGTGCCCCAACTGTCTTGGGCACATTTGGTCAGGTCCTCCTGAGGCTGTGTCATGAGTGCGCCTCCTCAACCTTGACAAAATGAAGTTTCTAAATTAACTGAGACCCATCTCAAATTTTGGGGGTTCAAAGTACTAATACCAACTTAATATAAACATTAATGGTATTATAATATAGAACTTTTATATAGAATGGTTTCATTAAGTGTGCCGAATTTAAGATGAATATATCAAAATACATAATACATTACTTACAGTTGAATGGAAGTGTAATTGAAGGAAAGATATGTATAATTCACAAGAGTAACATAGTTAATTTGTAAATTTCATAAAGGTTAGCCTTAACTGAAACCTGTCTCTCCCTCTGCCTCCTCTGAACCTCTCAAGTGGTTGGCAATCATGTAATCACACTCACCTATCTTAGGATAGATAGGTAGTCAAGCTTTCTTTACTCCTCTCTTGTATCCAGTTCACAATTTCTCCACAAAATGTTCAATACCCAGTCCTCTGAGGATATATCTGACTGTGTCACACTGTATATCTCCTCATTACAGTCATCTATCTACCAACCTCCTGGTCATTTCTCATCCAAGACAAGCTCAGGGCCAGGCATGTGGCTCATATCTATAATCCCAACAGCTTGGGAAGTTGAGGTGGGAGGATTGCTTGAGCCCAGTAGTTTGAGAATAGCCTGAGCAACATGCCTAAACCTCGTGTCTACAAATAAAAATACAAAAATTGGCCTGACCTGGTGGTCTATGCCTGTAGTCCCAGCTATTCGGGAGGCTAAGGTGGGAGGATCACTTGTGCCAGGGAGATTGAGGTTGCAGTGAGCCATGACCCCACCACTGCATTCCAGCCTGGGCAACAGAGTGAGACCTTAAACAATGTGCCCATTTTCACAGGTATAGTGAGAAACTCAGGGGCCTCTGCTACTGCAGAAAATCCAGTGACATCATCACTGTCCTTCACACAGAAACAGCAGAAAAAGAAAAGGATTAGTTACTGCCTCACTTTCAACCTCTAAGCCCATCTCTGACCATAAAACTTAAATCACACTCAGAATCCCAGCTACCAGGGAGTGTGGTAAATGTGAGCTTCACTTTCCTGCCTCTGAGATAGAGGAACCCCATTGAGAACCTGCTCACCACGTCTATTACACCTCTTTCACTACCCTGCTAAAATCTCATGGATGAGCACATCAAACACTCCAGCCAGCCTCCTAAATACCTTTGTGTTACTACCTAAAGGTCTCACCTTCTTAGCAAATCATGAACCTTGGATTGATCCAACCTCTGTACAACAGTCGTACTACCTAACAGAATCACAAACCTCCTGTGTGACACTATTATAAATTCAAAATACCTGGCCTCAACCAGTCATGAACACCAGTCAACAATCAGTTAATTGCATGACTGTAAAGGTAATATAAATTATTAATAGCTAGCTCTTATTGATTGCTTCCGATGTGCCATGACTCTTCTAAGAATTCTGTGTGTTTTAATTCATTTAATTCTCACAAACACTTTGAGAGATAGGTATTATCCCAATTTACAGATTAGAAAAATGAGACAGAAAGACTAAGTCATTTGCTCAAGTCCACGCAGCTGAGAACTATCAGAACCAGTGTTCAAATCTAAGTAGTCTGGCTCTAAAGCCCACTTTAGCATCATTCTGCTGACTGCTTCTCACAGTCTCCCAAACTTCCTATAGACTGAATTGTGTCCCCCAGAATTCTTATGTTGGATCCCTAAAGCCCAATGCAAGGGTGTTTGGAGAACAAGCCTTTGGGAAGTAATTAGGTTAGACGAGGTCATGAGGGTGGGGCTTTAGTGATGGAATTCATGACCTATTAAAAGAAGACGATATGAAGATATGTCTCTCTCTCTCTCTCCTCCACCCCTTATCTCTCTCTCTCTCTCTCTCTCCCCACCCCACCCATCACTCTCTAGCCATCTTGTGAGCACACAGTGAGAAGGCAGCCATCTGCAAGTTGAAAAGAGAACCCTCACAGGAACCCAACCATGCTGGTCCCTGATTTTGGATGTCCAACCTCCAGTATTGTAAGAAAATAAATTTCTGTTGTTTAACCTGTTCAGTCTATGGTGTTCTGTCATGGCAGCCTGAGCAGACTGAGACATCATCCTGACTTATCACTCATGGCAAATGACAGAACCTCCTATTTTTTTGGAGACAAATAAATGGCAGAAAGTAATGACTTCAAGTTCCTACCAACACATTTCCCACAGACCTGTCCTCATGTTCATCTGTCCTGATTCTCTCCTGTCCCCACACAAAGCAGTGTGCTCCTGTTGTCTAAAGTGAGTGCCTTCTCCTGTGGTTCAAGTCCCTTTTCCTCCCATTGTTTCAGGAACACTGATCTCTAATGCAGTTCCCCTTTCTCTGGTGTGTTCCATGGACCCTGCTCACTCCTTTGCTGCAGCCCTTAAACATTCTCAGGACTCTCCCCTCTCAGCATCCCCTTAACCTCACCCTGCAACTATCTCCTGTTTCTTCCTCTTCCATGTCACAGCTGCACTTCTACACTTGCTCCAAGACCCTCACTCCTCGGACTTCCTCCACCAGCAAGTACCCCTGAGAACTCCACCAGGTGACCAAGAACCGCCCAGCATTTGGCACTGTTGACCTCTTTCTCTTTCTGAGGTCTCTCTTCCTTGGTTTCCCTGATATCACTCTCTACTGGGTCCTGTCCTCCACTGTTCTCTGGCTCCTTTGCTGCCTGCTCTTTCTGCACCTCCACCCTCCCCTCAAGTGCTGGGTCTTGTCATGAGCCCATTTTCATCTCATATTTTGTGTTCTCACTAGGACATCTACTTCCCTGCCTTCAATGATCATTCCCATGCTGCTAATGCCCATGTCTGTATCTCCACCCCCCACCCTCTGCCTAGCATCAGACCCTGCATTCAGCTCTCTACTAGACATCTCCACTGGCACCTCAAGCTCAGTGTGTTCACTGCTGTGTTTATCTTTACCTTCTAGTCTATTTCTGTGTTCTCATTCTCAGGACATTGTCCCATCCAGGAACCTGGGTATTATCTTTGGCTCCTTCCTCCCCTGACCATCCCCAGCCGTTGATTGAGGACCTACAATGTGTTAGAACCATTGCTAAGCACCTCACTTGCAATGGTTTTATTTTATTGTCACAATCTTAAGAGGAAATAAATAATTAAACTTTAGCTGTTTCTAGCACCTATTGGTGAGGACACTGTAGCAGAGCTCCCTAAGCCACAATGCGTTATCTCAGCTTCCTCACATTTTGCGGCATCTTCTTCCTCACCTATCTCCCTGGCCTCAGACCAATTTATGGGCCCTTTTGATGTGCTTCACTTGTCCTTCATCACACTACTTTGCAACATGCCAGGTCCCTTTTTTTATTATATGGAAGTTGGAGAAAAGAAAGATGCATTATATTCTTACAGAAAATGAAAGCAGAAGCTATCATTCTGTGTGTTATCTGGCAATAAACTGATATTTCTCTCATGGGAAAGACTGGAATAGCTTCAGATAATTTAACTGGCCTATGAAAATATTGAAAATTATCTTCTTCCCAACAAATTTTCTCTTTCATCTTTCTCCACCAACCACCTCTACTCCTCATGCAAACAAGACAACCTCCCATTTGCTCAATTTTAATGGAAACAAGAAAAAAATTTGTCTCTTTTGTTTCTTCCCTTCAGTCTCCCCAGCTTAGCTTGCAGTTCCACCTACAGCAGTCAGATTCCCAAAGATCAGAGGGAACCAGGCAAATTTATCATCCCTTATTCCCAGCCTCTGCAAAGGACATGCATACATACACCACAAACACATGCACACAAATACACAACCCAACACACCAGCTTCCAGCCATGCCACTGTGTGTGAATTATAACTGAGATTATCCCAAACCATGAATATTGTTAAACAAGGATTCTAAGTACCTGAGGACACAGTCACCTTCCGGTCACCTTCTGGATGGGTTAGGGAGCAGCACTGTCTCCCGAAATTGTTCAAGTACATATTCTGAACTCGGCTTCTTCTCCCACAGGGTTCCAGAAGTTCAGCCTTGCTGGTGGGCAGGAAGCAGGTATTTTCTTTTCAGGGGACATTGAGATACACTAACTATAGTAGACATTACTATTATTATTAATTATTTTCCAAATAATGTGTGGAGAAAGTGTCCCCAATTTGGATGAAAAGTGATTTCCATTTTCAATTTATACTGAATGGTAAGGGGACAGATGAGATTGGAGGTGAGTACACAAGTCCATGATCATTGCTACAAAGCTTAATAGGGCTACCTGCCACCACAGCCCTGTCCTACCCTCTAGTCCATTGTATAGGCCTGGAGAGATTATCCTCCTCTCTGCACACTCCTTCAAGAACCTCAAATGGACTCCTAAATGTGAGAATCCAAACTTTTGCAATGTTAGAGGTGAGACCTCATGGAAAGTGATCCCATGATGGGGTGGATCCCTCATGAATTGTGTATCGCCATTTCCTTGGTGATAAGTGAGTTCTCAGTTAGTTCACACGGCATCTGGTTGTTTAAGAGTCTGGGACCTCCCCTTCTCTCTCTCTTGCTCCTGTTTTAGCTGTGTGACATGCTGGTTCTCTGTCACCTTACACTATAATCATAAGCTTCCTGCAGCCACAGCAGAAGCAGATGCTAGCACCATGTTTCCTGTAAAGCTTGCAAAACCATGAGCCAATTAAACTTCTTTTCTTAATAACTTACTGAGTCTCAAGTATTTTTTTATATTAATGCAAGAATGGCCTAGTACATTGTGCTAAACTCATTTGTTAGTTCTAGAAAGTTTTCTATGTAGACAAGCATGTCAGATAACAATAGGATTTTCTCTACTTTCACTTTTTTTTTTTTTTTTAGATGGAGTCTTGCTGTGTTGCCCAGGCTGGAGGTGCGAGGGTGTGATCTTGGCTCACTGCAACCTCTGCCTCCCGGGTTAAAGCAATTCTCCTGCCTCAGCCTCCCAAGTAGTTGGGATTACAGGTGTGTGCTATCACTTTCCAATCTGTATAATTTTGTCTCTTTTTCTTGCTGTAATGCACTAGTAGAACTTGAAGTACAATGTTGAAAATAAGTGGCGAGATTGGACATCTTTATTGTATCATTCATTTCTACTCTTATCTTTACTATTTCCTTCCCTCAACTTTATCTGAGTTTCTTTTATTTTTCTCTCTATTCTGAATGTGCAAATTTAAATTTCAAATGAGATATTTCTCATTTTCTGAAGTAAGCCTTTAATTCTACAAATTTCCCTTTAAGCACTGCTTCAGCTTCATCCCACACATTTTAAAATAATACTTTAAGTTCTGGGATACATGTGCAGAACGTGCAGGTTTGTTACATAGGTATACATGTGCAACGGGGTTTGCTGCACTCATCAACCTGTCATCTACATTAGGTATTTCTCCTAATGCTGTCCCTCCCCTAGCCCCCAACCCACC
>NW_016816029.1:0-1316 GCF_001698545.2 Rhinopithecus bieti
AACTCATTTCCCCCACACCCCGAGGGCGGTAATCTATTCATGAGGGATGTGCCCTCATTACCCAGACACCTCCCATTAGGACTCACCTCCAACACTGGGGATCAAATTTCAACATTAGATTTGGAGGAGAGGCTGAGCGCGGTGGCTCAAGTCTGTAATCCCAGCATTTTGGGAGGCCGAGACAAGAGGATCACCTGAGGTCAGAAGTTCGAGACCTGCCTGGCCAACATGGTGAAACCCTGTCTCTACTAAAAATACAAAATTAGCCGGGTGTGATGACGCACATCTGTAATTCCAGCTACTCAGGAGGCTGAGGCAAGAAAATCGCTTGAACCCAGGAGACCAGAGGTTGCAGTAAGCTGAGATCACACCATTGCACCCCAGCCTGGGCGACAGAGCAAAACTTTGTCTCAAAAAAAAAAGGGGGGGGATTTGGAAGAGAAAGGCATCCAAACTATAGCAGTAATCAAGCAGCATGGTATTAGGATAAAAACAGACACATCAACCAGTGGAATTGGATACAGAGCCCAGAAATAAACCCACAAATCTATGGTGAATTAATTTTCAACAGGTGCCAAGAACACGCAAAGGGGAAAGGGCAGTCTCTTTAATAAATTGAGTTGAGAAAACTGGATATCTACATACAGAAGAGTAAAAATGGACCCTTACCTCATCCATTATACAAGAATCAACTCATAATGGATTAAAGACTTAAATGTAAGGCTTAAAATTATAAAACTGGCTGGGCCTGGTGGCTCATGCCTGTAATCTCAGCACTTTGGGAGGCTGAGGCAGACAGATTACCTGAGGTCAGGAGTTTGAGACCAGCCTGGCCAACATGGTGAAACCTCATCACTACTAAAAATACAAAAATTAGCCAGGCATGGTGGTGCATACCTCTAATCCCAGCTACTTGAGAGGCTGAGGCATGAGAATCACTTGAATCCAGGATGCAGAGGTTGCAGTGAGCCAAGATTGCGCTGCTGCACTCCAGCCTGGGTGACAGAGCAAGACTCTGTCTTAAAAAAAAAAAAAAAGAAAGAAAAGAAAAGAAAAAAAAGAAACGAAATTAAAACTACCAGAAGAAAACAGAGGAAAATCTCCATGACATTAGTCTGGGCAGAGATTTTTTTGATATGACCTCAAAAGCACAGACAACAAAAGCAAATGGGGGCTGGGCACAGTGGCTCATGTCTGTAATCCCAGCACTTTGGGAGGCTGAGGCTGGCAGATCAGGAAGTCAGGAGTTTGAGACCAGCCTGACCAACATGGTGAAACCCCGTCTCTATTAAAAATACAAAAAAAAAAAAAAAAAA
>NW_016816029.1:5965-7574 GCF_001698545.2 Rhinopithecus bieti
CTCTTTGTCACCCAGGCTGGAGTGTGTATCACCGTCTTGGCTCCCTGCAATCTCCACCTCCCGGGTTCAAGCCATTCTCCTGCCTTAGCCTCCCTCATAGCTGGGAATACAGGGACCCACCACCATGCCCAGCTAATTTTGTATTTTAGTAGAGACGGGGTTTCACCATGTTGGCCAGACTGGTCTGGAACTCCTGACCCCAGGTGATCCACCTGCCTCAGCCTCCCAAAGTGCTGGGATTACAGGCATGAGCCACTGTGCCCAGCCCATCACAACAGTTTTTAAAGGTTGTATGTGTATTCCAAACCATAATATATGTTCCATATACAACTAATGTAGTTGTATAACTTCACCAGTAGTCTGCTGGTGAACATTTACGTGGTTTACAATGTTTCGGTGAATGTTTCCGTTAATCTGTCTTTGCAAATTTTTCCAATTTCTTCTTTTGGAAAAATCCTAAAAGGGTAATTGTTGGGTGACAGGGTACACACATTTAAGATTTTGATACATATTGCCAAACTGCCTTTCTTCCAGAAAGTTCCATTAATTTAATTTGCATTCCTACCAACAGTGCCCAAGAGTGCCTGTTTTGTATATTTTGCCAAATTTAAGGTTTTCCTAATATTTTAACCTTTGCCAATCTGATAGATTAAAATTTACCTTGCTTTGATTTGAATATCTACGATTACTAGTGAGGTTGAGTATCTTTTCTATTGTATTTTTTAAAAAGTTTTAATTAATTAATCAATATTTGAGCCAGAGGTCATCTGTCGCCCAGGCTGGAGTGCAATGGTGTGATCTCAGCTCACTGCAACCTTCACCTCCTGGGCTCAAGCAATCCTCTCACCTTAACCTCCAGAGTAGCTGGGACTATAATTTTGTGTAGAGACGAAGTCTCACAACATTCCCCAGGTTGGTCTCAAGCTCCTGGACTCAAGCAATCCTCCCGCCTCGGCCTGCCAAAGTGCTGGGATTACAGGCATGTGCCTTCTGGCCCAATCGAGTATCTTTTTATGTGTTTGTTGGTTGTATTTCTTCCTGCGTAGTTTGTCTGATCATGTCCTTTGAGCTTTTATTCACTAGAGTATTTGTCTTTTTCTTTTTAATTTGAAGAGTTCTTTTTATGTTAGAGATGTTAAGTCTCTATCTGTTACATGTGTTGAAAAAATCTTTTTTTAGTCTGTGGTTTGTCTTTCAACCTTGCTTATAGTGCCACTCAGAAGAGTTATTTTTTTTTTTAATTTTATTTATTTATTTATTTTATTATACTTTAAGTTCTAGGGTACATGTGCACAACGTGCAGGTTTGTTACATATGTACACTTGTGCCATGTTGGTGTGCTGCACCCATCAACTTGTCAGCACCCATCAACTCGTCATTTATATGAGGTATAACTCCCAATGCCATCCCTCCCCCCTCCCCATAATAGGCCCCAGTGTGTGTGATGTTCCCCTTCCAGAGTCCAAGTGATCTCATTGTTCAATTCCCACCTATGAGTGAGAACATGCGGTGTTTGGTTTTCTGTTCTTGTGATAGTTTGCTGAGAATGATGGTTTCCAGCTGCATCCATGTCCCTACAAAGGACACGAACTCATCCTTTTTTATGGCT
>NW_016816029.1:12074-15038 GCF_001698545.2 Rhinopithecus bieti
CCTCGTGATCCGCCCGTCTCGGCCTCCCAAAGTGCTGGGATTACAGGCTTGAGCCACCGCGCCCGGCCGATTTTGTGTTTTTCTACAAATCTGGAGGCATCATGTTTTCACACTCCGAGTGGAGATTAGCATCATGCTTAGATTTAGCTGGAATCAAATTTTTACTTACATATTCCATCCCTCAAGCCATTTGGTTTGGAGATGGATGGGACACGGGAGCTTGCTGTGAGACTGCAGGGGAGTCTCCCAGTTTCTTAATGACTGGACAAAGGCATGGCAACAGAAACGTCTCGGAACTAAAAGGTTTATTTTTATTTTATTTTATTTTATTTTTTTGAGACAGAGTTTCTCTCTTGTTGCCCAGGCTGAAGTGCAACGGTGCCATCTTGGTTCACCTCAACCTCCGCCTCCCGTGTTCAAGCGATTCTCCTGCCTCAGCCTCCCGAGTAACTGGTTACAGGCATGCACCATCACGCCTGGCTAATTTTGTAATTTTTTAGTAGAGATAGAGTTTCTTCATGTTGATCAGGCTGGTCTTGAACTCCTGACTTCAGGTGATCCGCCTGCTTTGGCCTCCCAAAGTGCTGGGATTATAGGCGTGAGCCACCATGCTCGACTTATTTATTTATTTATTTATTTATTGAGACGGAGTTTTGCTTTTGTTGCCCAGGCTGGAGTGCAATGTCTCGGCTCACTGCAACCTCTGCCTCCCGGGTTCAAGAGATTCTCCTGCCTCAGCCTCCCAAGTAGCTGGGATTACAGGCATGCACCACCACGCACGGCTAATTTTGTATTTTTAGTGGAGACGGGGTTTCTCCATGTTGGTCAGGCTGGTCTGGAACACCCAATGTCAGGTGATCCGCCTGCCTTGGCCTCCCAAAGTGTTGGGATTACAGGGGTGAGCCACCGCCCCTGACTTATTTTTTATTTTTAAGAGACATGGTCTTGCTGTCGCCCAGGCTGGAGTGCAGTGGCGGGATCATGGCTTATTGGACCTAAACTCTCAGGCTCAAAAGATCCTTCCACCTCAGTCTCCCAAGTAGCTGGAACTACAGGCCTGCGCCACCACATCTGGATTTTTTTTTTTTTTGGTTCAGGTGCAGTCTGGCTTGTTGCTCAGGCTGGCCTCCACTAGTCTCTTCAGCTTCTAATATTTCTGCTATTTCTGACCTTTGTCACTCTTGCATAACCAGTGATCAACAGTGTCTACTTGCTTTATTTCTTTTCCTGTTCTTTTTTGTGTGTGAAGTCCTGCTCTCCTTTCGGCGGTAATCCTGGCCATCTGCACTTTTCCTTCAATTCATTGTCGTATGCTTTCAGTATTACATCATATTTGCTTACTCTCAGTGATTCTCACCCTGAACTCATCCAGTGACTGACTCTCTGAACTGCATCCCCAGGATCTAAGGTCTAGTTTGGGTCGCAAGGCTCCGTGACACAGGGTAAAGGCCAAGTGGGAGTGGCTTTAGTGGCCTAACGTGACGCCGCTAACGACGCTAGGGGGCGGAGCTTTCTGAACGTCCTCGTGCGCTGTGGACGGAGGTTGTGGAGAGAGCAGGGCGCCATTGGTGGCTGCGGCTGAGGTGAGTGATTTAGTGGGCAGGAAGGGGGTAGAATAGGCTTCAAGCATAAGTTAGTTGGGTAGCTTATAACTAGCAAGAATATATTATAGCCATTAGGTCAAAACTTTTTAGAGTGGCCCTAAGGCAGTGACTTTGTACTACCGAACTGCTCGTGGCTCTCAAGGCGAATGAAGATGGGCAAACGTAATGTTTTTTAACGAGGATGGAGGAGTATGGGGAGCGGTGGTGGGCCACTGAAAACCGGAGATAGTAGTTACTGTAGTTTAGATGCTAAAGGACCTAAAATATGTTGAAGCGGGACTGTTGATAACCGCTGGGGACAACATAATGTTTTTTGATGAGGATAGAGGAGTATGGGGAGCAACGATGGGCCACCGAAAACCGGAGATAGTAGTTATCGTTGTTTAGACGCTGAAGGACCTAAATTACACTGAAGTCGGACTGTTGATGACCGTTGGGTATGCTGAAGGTGCTAGTTTTCTCATAGAGCGGGAAAAAGGACCATGAGTGATTGGATGCTTTGAATGTGCGGTTGGTAGCGGATGTGGATTTTGAACCAATTAGGAAGAAGCAGCGAGACCCAGCCAGACCAATCACAGGGTACCACTCAGCTCCTCTTCCCCCGTTGCCAGGCAGACATACGGTAAGAAAAGGTCCCTTTGATGTAACTTGGCAGCCTGGCCCTGCCTCTCACAAAAGCCCTTTCATGGGCTTTTAACTTTACTCGGCCTTTTTTTCTCCCTTTGGATAACAAGTAACGGGAAACATTTCACTGGAAAGATTTGTTGAGAAACTAGAGGATAAAATAGAGTATTAAAAATATGTTGTTATTTCATAGGCTTGAGCCAGAGATTTAAAAATGGACAAAGATGATTTTCTTTCCATGGACTTTAAAGGTACGTAGCTTTACGTGGTAGTACAAAATAATGTCAAACTGCTGCTTTATTTAAGATCTAAATATTGCCGGGCGTGGTGGCTCACGCCTGTAATCCCAGCGCTTTGGGAGGCCAAGGCGGGTGGATCACACGGTCGGGCTCGAGACCAGCCTGACCCAACATGGTGAAACCCCGTCTCTACTAAAAATACAAAAATTAACCGGGCGTGGTAATCCCAGCTACTCAGGAGGCTGAGGCAGGAGAATCGCTTGAACCTGGGAGGCGGAGTTTGCAGTGAGCAGAGATCACGCCACTGCACTCCAGCCTGGGCGAAGGAGTGAGACTCTGTCTCAAAAAAAAAAAAAAATCTAAGTATTTTGTTTCTGAGTTTTGTCTTTTTGCAGTGTCCGTAGCTCCAGGTTTTCCCATTTATGTACCAGAAACAATGTCAATTTTTAACACACTGGGAACCTTTTCATGAACTAGTGTGGGGAGACAGAATTCAC
>NW_016816030.1:0-1358 GCF_001698545.2 Rhinopithecus bieti
ACTGTTTTTGTGACTCTCCCTATTCTTTCTTTTACCGCTACCACTTTTTTTTTTTGCAGTTTGACAACTTTTGGCTGCAGTCTTTTCCTCACTAATTTCAAGTAATTTGAGAATGTCAAGCTTCAATTTCCTGTCCAGCCCTGAAGATCCAGTGAGCTTCAAGCTGGGACTGTAACTTCATGGATCCACCACAGAGAGTTACTCCAACTTTGAATTCTGATTCATCTCTGATTCCAACCAAAGAAATGTCCCAGAAAATTACATCAACCTCCCAAATGTCCTTCCCTGAAATGCAAAACCTGGGCCAAATTAACTTCAACCATGGTCCTTGTAGCAACGACCTCAACCCTCAGCCAGAGGGGCTGCTCCAACTGCAGTACAAAGATGAGATGACCCAATAAGAGAGGCAATGGGAAAGGTCAGCATTCCCTGAGAAGAAAAAGATATTCATGGAGAACTTAAGACAGAAAACCCTCAATCCCATTGCACCTTACTGGGCTGAAGGGAAAGTAAAAATCTCTTCCTCATATGATAAAGATAAAAATAAATGCAAATATCATTACTGCCAGATCTATAGGGAGGATAATTCTAGGAGCCCTAGTGGGCAGAATCCATCCTCTTGGAAAACGCTAGTGCAGGGCCTTAACCACTTGACCCTCAGCCCTGGTACCATACAGACCTGCCATCTATCAGAAGAGCTGCTCAAGAGAAGTAAAGAGAGAAGAGCCATCATGAGAGCCAGAAGAAAGGCAAAAGAGTTCCTAGGCTTCTAAAATTACAGTCAAAATAAATCTAAGACTCTAATCCTCGTGATTAGATCAGAATTGATTCAGATGTGTGAATATTGATTTTAGCCAGTTGCTTGGGTGGAACTTTTTGGGAACTATACAATTGGGAACTATACAATACAAAAGCAGCAAGAGCCAGTATTTTGACAAAAAAAAAATTGTATCAGTATGAGATTTGATCTAGTTCTAGGAAAGCAACAATCATTTTCCCAGTAATTTTAGGGTCAATCTGGGGAATACTGGGATAATCTACTCTGCGGCAAGGAACATGGGTAAACAATGGTTCTTTTTATTATTATTATTATTATTGCTATACTTTAAGATCTAGGGTACATGTGCACAACGTGCAGGTTTGTTACATAGGTATACATGTGCCATGTTGATTTGCTGCACCCATTAACTCGTCATTTACATTAGGTATTTCTCCTAATGCTATCCCTCCCCCAGACCCTACCCCCCGACAGGACCCAGTGTGTGATGTTCCCTGCCCTGTGTCCAAGTGTTCTCATAAACAATGGTTCTTAACTTATTATTTAGTTTTTATGATACGACCTGTCTGTCTTCTCCTTG
>NW_016816031.1:0-580 GCF_001698545.2 Rhinopithecus bieti
GAAAATTAATTCAAGATGGATTAGAGACCTAAATGTTAGACCTAATACCATAAAAACCTTTTAGTGTTTTAGACGTGAAGTCCTTGCCCATGCCTATGTCCTGAATGGTAGAAGTGGGAACATTCTACCATTCAGGACATAGGCATGGGCAAGGACTTCACATCTAAAACACTGAAAGCCGTGACAACAAAAGCCAAAATTGACAAATGGGATCTAATTAAGTTAAAGAGCTTTTGCACAGGAAAAGAAACCATCATCAGAATGAACAGGCAACCTACAGAATGGGAGAAAATTTTTGTAATCTACCCCCTGACAAAGGGCTAAAATACAGAACGTACAAAGAACTCAAACAAATTTACAAGAAAAAACCAAACAACCCCATCCAAAAGTGGGCAAAGGAAATGTACAGACATTTCTTAAAAGAAGACATGCATACACCCACCAGACACATGAAAAATTGTTCGTCATCACTGGCCATCAGAAAAATGCAAATCAAAACCACAATGAGATATTATCTCACAACAGTTAGAATGGAAATCATTAAAATGTCAGGAAACAACAGGTGCTATAGAGGATGTGG
>NW_016816032.1:0-1691 GCF_001698545.2 Rhinopithecus bieti
CTCCCTTCCTTCCTTCCTTTTTTCTTTTTTTGAGACGGAGTCTTGCTCTGTCGCCCAGGCTGGAGTGCAATGGTGCGATCCCAGCTCACTGCAACCTCTGTCTCCCGGTTCAAGCAATTCTCCTGCCTCAGCCTCCTGAGTAACTAGGACTACAGGCGCACGCCACCACGCCCAGTGAGGCAGGTCTCGAACTCCTGACCTCAAGCAATCCACCCACTTTGGCCTACCAAAGTGCTGGGATTACAGGTGTGAGTCACCATGCCCAGTCATTTTTTTTTTTTTTTTTAGAGACAGGAGTGTTGCTATGTTGCCCAGGCTGGACTCAAATACCTGGCTTCAAGCAATCTTCCCACCTGAGCCTCCCAAGTAGCTGGGACTACAGGCCCACACCTCCGTGCCCTGCCTGACTTTTTAATTGGAGTCCACAGGGAGGGAAGGGAATAGTCTAGAGAGGTAGGGTCTCATGGACCCACTCCCCATTTTACAGATGTAGAAGCCACAGAGAAGGGAAGCAACCTGCCTGGTGTCACACAATAAGTGAGTGGCAGATCGTGGACAGGAAACCAGGACCCTGTTGCCACTTTGAAGTCCTCCCGTTCCCAGAGCCTCAGCACTGTGTGATAACATACTTAACACTGTAATAATGACAATGGTGAGTGCTATCTGTGCCAGGCACTGGCCTTCACAGGAATCTTATTGTATTCTTGACAAGACATCTGTGGGAGGGATTCCTACAACCACCACTTAAAGATCAGC
The DNA here is from genome assembly GCF_001698545.2 of Rhinopithecus bieti. NCBI lineage: Eukaryota > Metazoa > Chordata > Mammalia > Primates > Cercopithecidae > Rhinopithecus > Rhinopithecus bieti. The sequence continues at coordinate 757 of NW_016816032.1, forward strand.
ATGCTGAAGCGCAGAGAGGTTGCCGTCAAGGCTGATGTGTCAGGGTCACATAGCTAGAAAGTGGCTGAGCTGGGATTCGAACCAAGTTTGGCTTGACTCCAGGGTTCATGCTCTTACTCACTATTATGAAGTGTGTCCCTTTCTCCGAAACAGCTGTGGTCTCCACACCGTAGGACCAGCAGACCCCACAATGGAAAGGGAAAGGAGGGTACCCTGGGAAGGACTTGTGCCCAGGGTTTGCCCTCTGGCCAGGTCCCCAAGTCACAGGAGCTATGCCCTGGCCTGGATCTATCAAGTTCTGCTCATGGGTGGGTAGGTGGGTGGAGGCTGCTTCTAAACACAGAGAGGGAGCAGTCACATTAAACATGGAGTTTTTCCACCCTGTGTGCCATTTCCCTCAGCTTCTTCAGAAGACGCCCTCCTAGCCCTTGCAGACTCAGCGAGGTGCTACCTCCACCAGGAAGTCCTCCCTGATGTCCCCTGATGGCGCTCCCGCCGCTGGCCTTTGGCACCGCGTTGAACATTTGGGGATGGACGATCCAGCTTTAGGAGCGCCAGCTTCACAACTTGCTCACCAGTTGCCTGCAGCCCCCGCCCCCGTCTGCCCTCCCGTCTGTAAAATGGGAATAAGGAGGCTTGCCTCACAAAATCTTTGCGAGGAGGAGCAGCGGCGTCCTAGGAGCAAGCACCTGGCGCCCGGTGGGCCCCCGCCACTCGCTCCTTCTCCCCCTTGTCCTTCTCCTGGCTTGCTCCCGGTTCTTTCCTCGCCACCCCCGCCCCGCGCCTGGCACGGCGCCCGGCGCGCCCCAGCCGCCCAATCCCGGCTCGCAGCCCTGACTTCCTGCCTGCCGGGCTCCCTCGGCACGTGCCCAGCGCCCCCTGGGACCGCGCGCCCTCCCGGGCGGCCTCCCCTCGGCCCAGAGCAGGGCTTAGGG
>NW_016816033.1:0-322 GCF_001698545.2 Rhinopithecus bieti
TAGATTTACAACTTTCTTTTCATTGAGAAGTTTGCTACCACTTTTCTCGTCTTATCTGCAATGAGATATTTGAGTGCACAGTCAGGAATATAGTGAAAAAGGAAATATCCTCAGATAAAAACTAGAAAGAAGCTTTCTGAGAAACTGCTTTGTGATGTGAGAATTCATCTCACAGAGTTACAACTTAGTCTTCATGAAGCAGTTTGCTAATACTGTTTTCGTGTAATCTGCAAAGTGATATTTGGGAGCACATTGAGGCCTATGGTAAAAAAAGGAAGTATCCTCAGATAATAACTGGAAAGAAGCTTTCTGAGAAAGTTGC
>NW_016816034.1:0-1362 GCF_001698545.2 Rhinopithecus bieti
GAAAGAAGGGGGAAGGCAGAAGGAAGGAAGGAAGGAAGGAAGGAAGGAAGGAAGGAAGGAAGGAAGGAAGGAAGGAAGGAAGGGAGGGAGGGAGGGAGGGAGGGAGGGAAGGAAAGAGCTCCCCTCAGCCTGGCTTCAATGGAATAGTCAGGAAAGGGCATGTAGGGGTCGTACTGTCCTAACAGAGTGACCTTTTACTCCATACAGAGGTCACAGTTCACAGAATGTCCAAGGAAGAAGAACCTGTTGGGGAGGTCCTCAAATTCCAGCCTGCAGGCTGGGCACGGTGGCTCACACCTGTAATCCCAACACTTTGGGAGACCGAGGTGGGTGGATGGATCAGTTGAGGCCAGGAGTTCAAGACCAGCCTAGCCAACACAGTGAAACTCCATCTCTAGTAAAAAATATAAAAATTAGCTGAGCGTGGTGGCACACGCCTGTAATCGCAGCTACTCAGGAGGCTGAGGCAGGAGAATCGCTTGAACCTGGGAGACAGAGGTTGCAGTGAGCCGAGATCATGACACTGCACTCCAGCCTGGGTGACAGAGCGAAACTCTTGACTCAAAAAAAAAAAAAAAAAAAGAAAGCAAAAAAAGCATTCCAGCATGCCTACAAGTAACTTGGGCACTTGTTAAAATACAGATTCATAGGTGTAAGGCGGGGTCTGAGATTCAACAGTTCTACCAAATTCCCAAGTGACGGCTGCTGGTCCAGGGACAACACTTTGAGTAGCGAAGTCTTGGAGGTCATTAAATCTAAACTTCGTTCTATAGGGGGAGACAGGGAGCAATGTGACTTCATGGTACATGTGTGAGTACTCGCCAGCATGGTGGATCACACCTGTAATCCCAGCACTTTGGGAGGCTGAGGTGAGCAGATCGCTTAAGCTCAGAAGTTTGAGACCAGCCTGGGCAACAGTAAGAAAAAAAATTCGTTTAAATTAGCGGAGCACAGTGGTGCACAGTAGTGCACGCCTCAGCTACTCGGGAGGCTGAGGTGGGAGGACTGTGAGCCCAAGAGGCAGAGGCTGCAGTGAGTTCAGCCTGGGTGACACAGTGAGACCCTGTCTCAAAAAAAAAAAAAAAAAGATCATAGGCACTGGTGTCAGTAGGCATCTGGGTTTGAATTCCACCTCTGTTGTGTGTGTGTGTGTGTGTGTGTGTGTGTGTGTGTGTGTACACCTGTTGCTTCGTTTCAGTTTATTTCTGTGAATTAATTGTATGATAATGATGGTGATGACAGTAATAATGGTGATGGTAGTAGTGGGATGATATTGATGGTGATTGTGGTGGTGATGACAGTGGTGGTGATGATGGTGTTAATGGTGATGATCATAGTGATGGTGGTGATGGTGGTGATCAT
>NW_016816035.1:0-1358 GCF_001698545.2 Rhinopithecus bieti
ATATAATTATATATAATACATATATTATCTATTATCTATTCATATAATATATAACATACATAAGTAAATACAATAAATGCATAATATAAAATATATATTATGTCTAGAAAAAACATTTATTTCTATCTTCATGTTGCTGATATAAGATGAGAATGAATATAGGTTGAAAATATTTTTATATGACATATATGACAGTAGTCTCCAGAATGGGTTGTATGTACCCCTAGCAGTTTTGTATGGGATGCTTGATTGAGGTACAGAAAGCATATGATACAACTTTTATTAACAGTTCAGTTTCCAACATCTGGACTTTACACAGTATCCGTAAACACCCAGAGGCAAACTGGGAAGATTCTAAGGTTGGCAAAAACAATGGCAGGCCTTTGAGTTGCTTTCAGATGTACATCCCTGGTTTTGCAGAGGTTCAATGTGGAAGACAATGATCGTTGCTTTTAACTTCCTTTTTAATGGGGTTACAGCGTGAATGAAATCAAGAAAATGACCCATTCGTTCAACTGCATTGCCTTCAATTTCCTTTTTTATATCAGGTGATGGATTTTCAGTTTTTCTTTCTGAGTATAAAACTAAATTTTTAGATTGTTTGAGGAAATGAAGCTGAACTCAGAAGACAGTTTTATATTAGAGGTCCAGAGATTCAAAAAGTCTTCTGGTTTATAGGATTATAATTTTGTTTTAAATTTGATTTCTGCCTTTTAATCTTGTTAAAGGAGTCTCTGAGATTGGTTGCTATACTTAGTTTGTATCTTTTCATAGTTATCAATAAGATAGCTGTTTAAGACAAGAGCTTTTTGAGAAGCTTTCTTTTTAAATATTGCCAAATTATTTATTGCATAGGTGACTCAAGGCAAAAAACTTTCTTCCTAGAAAGTCTCAAATATAACTTCCCAGGTGTGGAATACCATGGATGTAATTGGTGTTTTTAAAATGACAGCAGAAGATGCCACCCGAATTATCCCTCCAAAATTTACTCCCAGAGATAGGCTACGATAGCAAAAGATCTTTGCTGCCAAGGGCCGTTAAGGATGATGTTTTTGAGTGGTGTCTCCCGCCTCCTCATGAAATTGTGAACACATGAGTATGTGGACACATGGAGTTGCCGCCAGTGCCAGGCCCACCAACCTGAGACACCAGGCAGGCACTTGTGTGACTGGCTTTCCCAGCACTAACTAGACAGCAAAGGTTGAGATGACAAAAGCACCTCATGGAGGGGACTTCTTATTAAGACAAATTCCCCTGAGAATTTGGCATATTTGGAACAAAGAGAGTGGGTCTTAATAATCTGTGTGTCTTCAACAAAAAAAGAGAATTTTAGACCAATATCCCTGATGAACATCGAT
>NW_016816036.1:0-2437 GCF_001698545.2 Rhinopithecus bieti
ACGGAGTCTCGCTCTGTCGCCCAGGCTGGAGTGCAGTGGCCAGATTTCAGCTCACTGCACGCTCCGCCTTCCGGGTTCACGCCATTCTCCTGCCTCAGCCTCCCGAGTAGCTGAGACTACAGGCGCCCGCCACCTCGCCCGGCTAGTTTTTTGTATTTTTTAGTAGAGACGGGGTTTCACCGTGTTAGCCAGGATGGTCTCGATCTCCTGACCTCGTGATCCGCCCGTCTCGGCCTCCCAAAGTGCTGGGATTACAGGCTTGAGCCACCGCGCCCGGCCCGTTATTACTCTTAATAGCAAATAAATATTCCTTATTTCCCAGAAGGAGACACCATCTCTATTGTCCAAGACTGTGTGCTATACAAACATCTTTGAAATGAGAGCACAGAATAAAAGGTGTCAATGCCTTTTATTGTGCATTTCATTTCATTTGGAAGATGTACAGAAATGTGAGAGAAACATAAATTACCTCCCCCAAAATAGAGAAACACAGGGTTTGGGGGGAAATAGGTTAAGAGGAGAGGATTAAAAGAATAGTGCAAAACAAGATTTCTTTTCTCATTTTAACTTTATATTGATGTATAATATACACACAGGAAAGTGCAAGTATCATAATTATGTAGTTCAATCAACTTATAAAACTGAGCCCATCCCTGTAAAGAGTTTTCAGTTAACAAACAGCTCCCAGTCACTAATCACCCGCCAAGGGTAATGACCATTGTTGGGTGACCCATAACAACGGATTAGTTGTGTCTGTTTTTCAACTTTAAATGAAACCATAAAATATGTACTTTTGTGGCTGGTTTTCTTTGTGACTGATTTTTTTTACTCAAAATTGTTTATGAGATTTATCCATGCTAACACATGTATTTTTTTGATTGTTCATTTTAATTGCTGTGTAATATTCCCTTATATGACAACATTACAAGTTACTCATCCTGCTGTTGATAGGCAATTGGATGTTTTAGCTTTGAATTGCTACTAAAATTGCTTCTATAAAGTTTCTAATACATGTGTTTTGGTGAATATATATTTACATTTCTGTTGTGTATTGCTATGGTCTGAATGTTTGTATCCCCCTAAAATTCACATGTTGACAACCTAACTCTCAAGGTGGCAGTTTGGGAGGTGGGGCATTTGAGCGGTGATTAATTCCATTCTACAACAGGCCTGAGATAGATCACTTGCCCCTTCCACCATGTGATTTCACAGTAAGAAGGTGCCATCTACGAACCAGAACATGGGCCCTCACCAAATACCAAATCTGATATCTCCTTGATCTTGAAATTCACAACCTCCAGACCTGTGAGAAGTAAAGTTCTGTGGTTTATAAGCTACCCATTTTATTGTGCTTTATTGTAGCAGCCCAAATGGACTGAGACAAATTTATATCTACAAGTAGAAATGCTGGGTTTGAAAAACAGTTTTGGAAGGGCTAAAATATGCTAATGCCAAATTCCACTTTAAATAATAATTTTTCCTGGTTCTTTATTATTAGCCTCCAGAGAGTATACCTGCAGCAGCTTTAAACAACATGCCACTCTACGGTCACAATTAAAATAATGGAGTTTTTAGAGCCAGCTAAATTAGACATTCTCATCAGCCTACACATGAAGTTTTAATTAAAGCACATTCGCATTAAGACTACATCATTTCAGTGCTGCTATCCACTTTTGCTGCAAAACAAGCTAGGAGGCAAAGATAGACTTGAGGTATTTGCAACATACATACCCAAAAGTAGAATAGACAAAACAGAAATGAAAGCTAATACAGAAAGAAAATACCTGCGACAGAAAGTCCCAGTCATATTAGAAGAAAAACTTAAGAAGAAATTGGTATGAATATAATCCATGTATTTGGAAAACTCAATTGGCTATGTAAGCAAATAAATGGTGAGAGAAGAGTCAGTTTACTTGTTACATTCACTGAGCCAAAGGAGAATATCAAGTAAAAGTATTAATCCACAGAAGCAATTCCCCAAAATAAGATTCCATCTGCCAGAATATAGAAAAATCAGGAAGTGTAAGAGGTGTAGCCAAACCTAGCACTGCACAGAGATATGAAAGGCAAATGAGAAAACCGTAAAAGGTAGAAACCAGGCCAGGTCTCTAAGGAGATCTTTTCAAAAAAACCGAAACCACACACATTACTTTATAGGACAAATTTAAGAAACTAGACTCTGAGGCATAAAAGTAATGCCACTTGCAAAAGGTACTGAAAAATTCTAAGAAGACATTCTGTAGTTATACTAGTTATGAGGAGAATCAGGTCTCCTTTCCCCCAAAAAAGATAATAAAAGGAAGCTGATAAATGATCATTTAATATCTACAGCAAATGGAAATGATCATTTTATATCCAGAGCAAATGAATTGTGTTTTTGGAATTGACTAGGGAATCCAATAAAACTGTCTGTTTAGGTTTTTTTTTTTTAAGTTTT
>NW_016816036.1:3037-11337 GCF_001698545.2 Rhinopithecus bieti
AAAAAAAAAAAAAAAAAGGAAAAAGAAATACATATAATCAAGTGAGTGGCCATCAATGGTAGATTGGATAAAGGAAATGTGCTACATATACACCATGGAATACCACTCAACTATAAAAAAGAACAAAATTGGGTCGGGCATGGTGACTCACGCCTGTAATCCCGGCACTTTGGGAGGCCAAGGTGGGATGATCACCTGAGGTCAAGAGTTCGAGACCAGCCTGGCCAACATGGTGAAACCCAGTCTCTAATAAGAATACAAAAATTAGCCAGGCATGGAGGCGCATGCCTGTAATCCCAGCTACTCGGGAAGCTGAGGCAGGAGAATTGCTTGAACCTGAGAGATGGAGGTTGCGGTGAGCTGAGATTGCACCACTGCACTCCAGCCTGGGCGACTTAGCAAGACTCCATCTCAGGGCGGGGAGCAGGGGAAGAACAAAATTATGTCTTTTGCAGCAACATGGATGCAGCTGGAGGCCATTATCCTAAGCAAATTAATGCAGGAACAGAAAATCAAATACTGCATGTTCCCACTTATAAGTGGGAGCTAAACATTGAGTACACATGGGCATAAAGATAGGAACAATAGACCCTGGGGAATACTAAAAGGAGGGTGGAAGGGGGCAAGGGTTGAAAAACTACCTTTCCGGTACTATGCTCACTACCTTGGTGACAGAATCATTCATACATCAAACCTCAGCAACACAAAATTTACCCATGTAACAAATCTGTACACAAACTTCCTAAAGCTATAATAAAAGTTGGAAAAATAAAAGAAAAATACTTAGGGAAGAAAATTTCAAAGAATCATGAAAAATAATAATTTCAGCAGAATGAATTTTAGTTTGTTATAAGAAGGCCCTTCCTTGATGGGGAAAGTTCATTTTAGCTTATACATGGGCTGGTATGGAAGAGGGCAGAGGCATGGCACATGACCATTCTCTTGGCATCATATGAAAAATTGTTGCAGTGGGGAGTGGGGAGTTCTTCAGCATAGAGTCAGTGAGAACTCAAATAATCATAGACTTTTAAAAAACACTTTAATATTTGCCACTGCTTTAGAGCAAATCTGTATTACTTTTGGCAATATAGCAGTGTCAGCATCACGTGAGAATTAGAGAGAGATGCAAATTACTGGTTGGAGTCCAGCAGTCATAATTTTAACAAGATCTTGAAGTGATTTTGATTCATACTGTTTGAGAATCGATGTTCTAAAGCATTCAAAAAATTCTGAGGAATAAAAGTAAAAATGAAAGCCTCCATTCAGCAATAGCCTTTTTTCTGGAGATAACCTTGTTACATGATTTGGAATAATACTTCATAAGGCTTTTCTAGGCTTTACAAACATACACATTTAAAATAGGTTTAAATATAAATATATTATAGCTAGATATATTAGCAGATCTTTTCTGCTATTGGTATCTCTAGTTGGTCCCACCCTTCCTTCAATTCTGCTAGATATATTATCTCCTAAATGGTAAAATTCTTTAAGAATTAGTTTTGTCCTCTGAGTTTTGGAAGCCTAATTCTAGAACGAAATAGAAAAGATGATAACTCAGAGAAAAGCTTTGACTCAAGTCTAAATGAGACTCTTTAGACTGAGGGAAGAGCAGATCCAGAGGGAAAGTAATGAGAGCTTACAGGCTGGTGAGTCCTGAGAAGAGATTCTGAGCCCCATTCTCCTGCCCCTGCTCTGACTCAAGCTCCTGACTCAGATAGAGTAGTGCATAGAAGCCCCTGTAGGTTTGGAGAGCTGAGAGCTAGATGGCCTGCAAGAACAGAAGAGCTGTGTCCATTTTGTGTCTATCCACTATGTTTGAGACAGTCTCACAGGACTTTCCACATCACTTTGTGGTGTCATTGTGATGGAATAGGCACATTTCCGAGTTTGAGACAGAAGTTAATTGTTCCAGACCCTAAAGTAGTATAGGTTCTCAGAATGTTTCCCATGTTTATGAAAGTGGCAGAGACATTGTACAGAGAGTAAGTAGATGCAAGGAGACATTGCAGTCAAACATGAGGCAGGATAAACAGACCTAGGTGGCCTGGAACATATAGATAAGCACAGGAAAGTGTGTAGTGAGGTGGATATCATATATTACAATGATGCTCTATGCAACTTGATATGGAGGCTCGCCATTGAAATAATATCAATTATTTATTTATTTGTTTGAGAAGGAGTCTCACTCTGTCACCCAAGCTGGAGTGCAATGGCACCATCTCAGCTTACTGTAATCTCCGCCTCCCGGGTTGAAGCGATTCTCCCTGCCGCAGCCTCCCAAGTAGCTGTTACAAATACCTGCTACCAAGCCTGGCTAATTTTTGTATTTTTAGTAGAGACAGGGTATCACCATGTTGGCCAGGCTGATCTCGAACTCCTGACCTCTGGTGGTCTGCCCATCTCAGCCCCTCAAAGTACTGGGATTATAGGCTTGAGCCACCACACCCAGCCTAATATCAATTGTTAAACAAAAAAAATTATTCAGTCCTGAGTTTGGTGACTGAAATTACCAGTCATGCCATATAAAAGTAGGCATAAAGGGTTTAAGAAATACAAATGGAACAATAAAAGGTATACTATAGTAATAAGAGTAACTAACAATATTTAGAGAGTTTTTACTACATGGCAGACACTTGCTAAGCAACTATTATGTGGTGATTTTTTTCCACCTTAATGCTCACCACCTATGAAGGAGGTCTTATACTTTAATCACCATTTCATGAATGATGAAGTTGGTTTGAAAGGTTGAGCAACTTGTAAAAGCTTACTCAGTTAGTGAGTGGTGGACCACACGCTTCCCATATTGTTCTGCTGCTTGCTTTGGTCAATTAGAATTTTTTTCATAGAAGTCTTTCCACATTACTACACATAAGTATATAGTCAATACTGCAATACGCTCACGAGTAAAACTGAAAAATTCAATCCACTCATAATTTCACTCCTTATCCAATCCCTACTAAAGCTATAGTAAAAGAATTTTTGAAAACACTGAGATGGGGAAAACATGATAAAGGCAACACAATTTTGGAAGCTAGTATGAAAGGAAAATAAATCTTGGGACCCCAGAATCACTAAGCCAAGAGAGAAGTCAGCTGGGAACTATGTTCAGGCATATCTGCTTCCCATTTTATTCCTAAATAAGATAGCTACAAAGATAAGAAGCCACATACCTCCCTCACTCCCTCACAATTTGCCCACAAGAAATTCCTTGTGAGTAAAGGACAGACAGAGTTCAAAGTCATCCCTCTGAGGCTCACCTGAGACAAAGGCATATCTGATTGCTTCCTTTGCCCTATTGTTTGTGGTAAATGCAGATTTACTGAGCCAGACTAAATTGTGTATTCAATAGAACAGTTGATCAAGGAATCAAAAGAATGCCACCTTTTGTCTCTTATCTACTTCTAACCTGGAAACCCCCCACTTCAAGTTGTCCCACCCTACCAGATTGAACCAGTGTACACCTTACACCTATTGATTGATGTGTCATGTCTCCCTAAAATGTATAAAAGCAAACTGTATGCCCAACCACCTTGGACACATGTCGTCAGGATTTCCTGAGGCTGTGTCATGAGCATGTCCTAAACTTTGGCAAAATAAACTTTCTAAATTGACTGAGGCCTGTCTCAGACATTTTGGGTTAACACTAGAAAGCAGAGTGTTAAGTGTAATCTGATTTAGTAAATCATGGAAAACCAAATTCTAAGACAGCAGTGGGCATGCTAAGAACTAATGCTATGTACATTACAGGCTCTCCAAATAGCTCCAAACTGATAGTCCCAGGAACCGCTGATCTGGGGCTGAAGGAAATGATAACTAAAGAAGAATGGATAAAAGTTGTTTGAGATGCAGTTAGAGTCCAAAGTATTCTTTCCCACCCCATAAAATTCGGAAGTTATATTTTACAGAGAGAGTAAAAAAAATGGCCCCTGGATAAGGGGAATATCATATATTGCTGAGAAAATGGGAAGATTAAGAAATCGTATCCATTTATTTATTCAACAAACATTTACTGAATGCTTTTGACATTTCAGTTACCATTTTAGGCAACAATCTTGTGGAGACTATTAGTAGGAAGAAACAGAAATAAATAAATGATGTACACAATATATAAGTCAATACATCGTGTGTGTTCCATGGTGATAAGTGCTATAGAGAAAAAATACGAAGTAGGATAAAGAGGATTAGGGCATGCTGGAGAAGGTGGTAGGTGGTCAAGGTTAGTTGCATTGAGAAGGTGCAAATTTGAGCAAATTTGCATTTGAGCAAAACTTGAAGGAGTTAAGGGAGTTAGCCATGTAGACATTTGTGGGAAAAGCATTCCAGGCACAGGAAAGAGAGTCAGTGCAAAGGTCTTAACAGGTAGCGTGCCTGATGATCTCAAGGGCCAGCAGAGGCCAGTGGAGCTGGAACAGGATGGCTAAGGAGGGTATAGGAAGAAATAAGGCCACAGAGGCAATAGGAGGCTAGACTGTAGGGGAGATAAAACCTTCTCTCAATCCTCTGAAGTTTCAATAATTGAGTCTATGAAATAAAATGATGGTAGGCAGATTATAAGAGAAAAAACATTTTAATTACATCACATGCATATGCACGGAAGTCCCGCAAAATATGATAGTTGAAGAAGGGCCAGATGATTAAGTTCTTATAACATTGGAATAGGGGCTTGGGGCTTCTGGAAGGGCGTGACAACAAGCTGTGGGAGGGTGAGGGAAGGAAATGTATGGTGAGCAAAGTTTGTCTTGTTACGAAAATGAAGTTTATCTCAGGTAATAAAAGTTGTCTCAAGGAGGAACTGTGAGAAGAATAAGTGCTAGCCTATGGCAAAGTCTGAATGAGATGTCTTCTTTCCTGTGAGTTGATCTTTCCTGTGAGTTGATCTTCCCTGTTTGTTGAGATTCCAGAAAGGGAACAAATGAATTTTTTTCAGATAAGGGAAGCCCAGAAAAGGCTTCTCCCTACACCTGCTCTTCCCCAAGTTCTCTCAGTTCTCTCAGCATACAAAAGTTGCATATTTTGCGGTGATGTTTCCTGGACTTCTTCAAGACCATATGACTTGATGGCAAATCCACCTTCCTAGTATTTCAGGCCCTAAACATTGAAGTCACCTTTGACTTCTTTCTTTCTCATACCCAGAGTCCAAAATTCCAGGAAATCTTATGGGATTTCCTAAAATCAAAATATATTCAGAGTCCAGCCAATTCTCACCATCCCTGTTGCTAACACTGTGATAACATCTCTCACTTGGATTGTTGAATTCTTGGAAGAATCCTCTAGTGGGCATTGTTGCCTCTACTCTTGCCCACTATAGTCCATTCTCACTTACAGTGCAATCAGAGAGATTCTTCAAAAACCAAAATCAGATCATGTCAATGCTTTGTTCAAAATATTGCAATGGCTATGTTATTCAAAACACTGCAAGGGAATCAGTGTAAAAACCAAAGTACTGCATGATCTGTCCACTTGTCAACACTGCAAGGGAATCAGTGTAAAAACCAAAGTACTGCATGATCTGTCCACTTGTCTTAGTCCATTTTCTCTTGCTATAACAAAATACCAAAGACAGGGTAATTTTTGAAGAAAAGAAGTTTATTAGGCTCATGTTTCTGGATGCTGGGAAGTTCAGGAGCATGACACTGCATCTGGTGAGGGTCATCCTATGGCAAAAGAGCAAAAGGTGAAAGCAAGCACATGAGACAGAGAGGGAAGTGCGCCAAGATTATCCTTTTTATCAGAAACCCACTCCTGGATAAATAATCTATTCTCATCACAATAGTATTAATGTATTCATAAGGGCAGAGACCTCACAGACCTATCATTTTTTAAAGGCCCCATCTTCCAAGACTGAATTTCAACACATGAACTTTTAGAGGACATATTCAAGCCATAGTACCATCCCACTGCACTTTCCTTGTTTTTGAACCTGCTTTCCTATCATTCACCTAATTGCTTACTCTGTTCCTGCCACACCAGTCTTTTCTATGTTCCTCAAGTACCTCATCTTTCTTCTTATACCTTTGGCTCTGCATGGAATTCCCTCAAACCACATCTCTATATCCAATGCCTCACCTCCTTCAAGTCTATGGCCAAAATGGCATCATCCTAATGAAACCCACTTTATTGCCACCACCACTTCATACTCCTGAAGTCCCTTTATCCTGCTCCATTTTCCCTTTTCCTTGTATTTTCACTTGTCATTTTATTTTAATTGTCTGTCTATCCCTGCTAAATTGTGAGTTCCAGGACAGTATAGATTTTAATCTGGTTTTGTTCAATGATATATCCTAGCACATAGCACATTGCCTAACAAATAGGAAAGACTTGGCAAATATTTTTTAGGTGAATAAAGAAAAGTAAGACAGTGATTACTACACAGTCGGGTTACTGTTCACTCCTAAAAGCACAAAACTCAATCTATGCTCTATCTGTTGCGTTGGTAATATTCTAATCCCTAACTTCCGTGACAGATGAGTGTTCAGTGTATTTTTTATTCTTTAAGCTGTGTTTCTATGCTTTTTTCACTTCTGTGTATGTACACTAGAATAGAAGCTCCAAGAGCAGGTACTTTTATTTTATTTTTAAAATTTATTTTGCAAAGGGTTTATATTGTTCACTGCTGCATCTCCAGGGCCTAGGCCAGTGCCTGTCACATGGTAGTTATTCACTTTTATAATGCTAATAAATTGTACATTTAACAAGTTAAGATTTTTGAATCAAATAAACAATATTATTGTGAATATTCATATAAATTATTTTTCATGAATACTACTGTGATTCCACACATTATTATGTTATATTTTGTGTATAATTTATTCAAAGCTTATGCTCAATTGTACAGAGTTGGTTATTTTTTGCTTGGTTATTGTAAAAGGGTTTCTTTTTAATGTTATAGAAATTAATTCTGGAACCTGGTTTGCAAATTGTTTTTTAAAATATATTGTCTGTCTTTACTTTTGTTCCTTTTACTGTTTTGCTAACATTTTACATTTTTATATGGTTCTATCCATAAATCTTTTATTTTTATTTATTTATTTTTTGAGATAGAGTTTTGCTCTGTCACTGGCTAAGTTTTGTATTTTTAGTAGAGATGGGATTTCACCATGTTGGCCAGGATGGTCTTGATCTCTTGACCTCGTGATCCGCCTGCCTCGGCCTCCCAAAGTGCTGGTGCTGGGATTACAGGTGTGAGCCACCATGCCCAGCTTATAAATCATTTTAATATTTTGTATCTTTTTTGAGAGAGATGGTCTGACATTCAGATATGAATCTTCCTGTTTTTTCTTATAGGCTTACATAGGCTTACACATGTACTGCTTGTGCATGTGTGTGCACTTGTGTTTATACTTAAACCCTCTGCAATTTCCTTATGGGATGGTGGGAAGTAAAAATCTGATTTTTTTGTTTCCAAATGGATAACTATCATAACATTTTATAGGTCAACTTTTCTCCAATGATTAAAAAGCTACTTTTATCACATATGAAAAGACCATGCTTTAGGAGTGCACCACATTGTTTCAACACTGTAGTTGTAGAAGAACATTTTAGATCTGGTAAGGTAAATTCCTCCCTCATTTTTCCCCCAAATATCTTTTGGCTATTATCCTTTTACCTATTCAAAAAGTCATGAACTTCAATTTGTGGTGCATTATTAAGCATCTTATTAAGATTTTGTTTGGTATTGAATTCATGAGTTGATATCGTTTTGATATTCACTTTTAAATTCATGATCATAGTATTACTCTTATTTAGGTTTTATTTTATGTCCTTCAGAATATTTTGCAAAAATATATCTCACATATTTATTGTAAATCTTCTCAGGAGATTAAAAAATAGTTGTTGCTATTGTGAGCGGGGGATTCTTTCTGCAGTATTTTTGTTGTTTTTCATTTAAGAAATATGTATAGATAGGTGATATGGGTTCAATGCATTTTTAAAAGTGGTTATTTCTGATGCATAGCAAATCTTTAAAGATTCAGGCATTGTGGTCGTATATTTGGTCACCTTTATAGGTTTCCTAATTGGTTTTATAGTTTTCTGGTTGGTTCTCTTGGATTCTTATTGTCCATAAATTGTCATAATTTTTCTTTTCCTCTTTAATATTTTTAGCACTTTTTACATTTTAATGCCTATTACATTGACTAGCTTTCCTAGAACAATATTGTAATGATAATGAGCATTCTTCCCTTATATTTACCTATAATGAGAATGTTCAAGTTTCCATGTTAACTGTTTACTACAGGTGTCTGGTGGTATTTTTTTTTTCTCAAGTTAAGAAAGTTACATTTTGCTAATTATTAAGAGTT
>NW_016816036.1:11444-18186 GCF_001698545.2 Rhinopithecus bieti
AAAAAAAAAAAAAAAAAAAAAAGGACTTCCCTAGATTAAATACAAATGTCTGCAACTTGGACTGAGTAATACTGCCTAGGAATGAATATCTCAAATCAAATAACCCTGCCATGTGAAAACCTTTCAGATGTATTGTATGGGACATGTTTTATTCATTTTTTTCCCAGGCCAGCATCTTATACTTTGGAGACTCTTGCCCTCTCCTTGGTAACACCACTGTGTTTATGCTTTGGGGCTCTCCCTCTCCCAGCCGCTGTAGGCACAGGGATGAGGCAGCAAATGAGACAATGTCGTCACCCTGGCCACATGACTGGTCTAATAAAGAGAACATAACTCATGGGAGCATCTCAGTGTTACCATAAGTAGCTTTGCTGGAGCTATCTGGAAACATGTGTCCCATAATGAGGGGGAGGGCTGTGAGCTTGGAGCTGTGGTGGTCTTGTTTTCTGCCACATAGAACATGTCTGCCTGAAATGGAAGCAGAGTGAAAGCAGAGTGGAAGGTGAAGAGGGAAGAAGAGAAAGGGAAGGAAGTAGAGAGGGAGGAAAGGTGAATTTGAGAGAGCACTTAAGGGCTTGGATCTTTCTATTTCATGTTAATCCAGAGTTTGTGGGTCCTTGAGCTGGTAGATTTTTCCTTCTCTCATGTTAGATTCAGGACACTTGAATCTAAGAGTTATGCCTAACACTCAACGACTGCATCTCCTACGCTCTGCTACACCTTCTCTTTCCTTTTTTCCTTCCTTCCTTCCTTGCTTCCTTCCTTCCTTTCCTCTTTCCTTCCTCCCTCCTTTCCTTCCCTCCCTTCTCTTCCTTCCTCCCTCCCTCCTTCCCTCCCTCCCTTCCTTCCTTCCTCTTTTCCTTCCTTCCTCCCTTCTCCTTCCGTCCCTCCCTCCCTCCATCCCTCCCTCCCTCCTTCCTTCCTTCCTTCCTTCTTTCCTTCCATCTTTCTTTGTCTTTCTTTCTTTCTTTTCTTCCTTTCTTTTCTTTCCACATTTTCCGTTAGTTTCTTTTTGAGGTCAAGAAGGATGCCAGGTTCTGCTGTTTCTTTCTCCAACCAAAACTCAGTATCCCTCTCCTCAACTCTTCAGGATTGCAATTTCCTCTTCTTGTTCCTCTATCACCATTGTTCTCTAGTTTCTATATTCCAAAAAGTCCTCCACATTTCTGGAGCTCTTTTGTCATTCTTTCTTATTTGTTTGTTTTCCAGTACTAGAAACCAGTGCTTCTCGAGCTTTAATGTGGATGAAATACCTTGAGGATCCTGTTAATATGCAGATTCTGATTCAGTGGAGCTGGGGTGAACTTGAGATCTGGATTTCTAACAATGCCCGGGTGATGCTTCTGGGCCTTGGATGACAATTTTGAGCAGCTAGGCAGTAAACTAGGAGCCTTGGCGATCATTTGGTGCAATTTTCTCCATTACGAGTTGAACAAACAGATTTATAGGGTTTAAAAGTCAAGTCTCTCAGGGGTGGTTAATCCAGGCCCTACTTAATATATCACATTATTTTCTCCCAGGCTTCTTTGAAAATTTTTGTAGATACAGTTAATTAAATAAAAGCATACCTCATTCAGATGTAAGGTTTTTAGTTCAACCATAGAATATGTATCTCAATAAAAGTAGCAGTTTTGTTACATCCAAAATCTCCAAAGAAAGCAGCAAGCTTCAACCATGTTGCTGTATATGATACGATTTCCTTCTTTTGATGACTGAATAATATTACGTTTTGTATATGTACCACATTTTCTTTATCCATTCATTTTTTTGATGGACACTTTGGTTGATTCCCTATCTTGACTCTTGTGAATAATGCTGCCATGAGCATGGGAGCCCAGATATTTCTTCAACATACTAATTTCATTTCTTTTTAATATATACCAAGTAGTAGGATTACTGGATCATATGGTAGTTCTATTTTTACTATTTTGAGGAACCTCCATACTGTTTTCCATAATGATTACATTAATTTACACTTTCTTATGTTAAGAGAAATAAGCCAGGCACAGAAAGACAAATAGCACATGATCTCACTTACATCTGGAATCTAAAAAAAAGAAAAAGAAAAAGAAAAAACTCATAGAAACAGAGAATAGAATGGAGCAACAGGGGCTGGGGGTGGGTGTTGAAGAGATGTTGGTGAAAGGATACAAAAGTTCAATTAGACAGAAATAAGTTTAAGAGGTCTATTGTGACAATAGTTAATCATAATGTATTCTTGAAAATTGCTAAGAGAGTACATTTTAAGTGTTCTCATCACAAAAAGATGATAAGTGAAGTAATGCATATGTTAATTAGCCCAATGTAGCTATCCTACAATGCACACGTATGTCAAAATATAATTTGTACATGATAAATATATATAATCTTTATTTATTAATTTAAAATTAGAAAAGGTAAAATAGCAAGTTTGGTTTTGTGCAAGATAAAGCAGCATAACTAGTGCTAAAAGGCCAAAGACCACCATGATCACTCACCCACTTCCATCACCATCCTCATGGTAAATCACGCTTTCCAACAAATATCTCAAATTGTTTCTACACTATATTACAGTAACGTCACCACCATATATCTATACACACTGAGTGCCTAGCAAATAATAGGGGCTAAATAAATATTTTTTGAAAATGTCAGGGTAAATTTTAAAAATTGGATTTTCTCTGTTGCCAGAAGGGAAAGAGACTTCCCCCCTGCCATCCCCGGACCCGACACCTTCTTAGAGCAGGTTTCCAGAGAAAACCTAGTGTTTGTGAATCTTCCTCTATTTCTTTTGTAAGGTTAGGTAAGCCCCTTGCCATGCTTTACAACTCCGAAATGTTTTTCTTAGAGAGCTTGAGAACCTCTTTTTTTGAAATGTAAATATCAAGGAAGGATAGGCGCCCTATTTTTCTGTCACCATTGGGATCTATTAGGGCTTCCTTTCTCTGCTCTGAAAAACCATGTCTTCTCATGTGGAGGATTAGGAGGGTTTGTTATACTTTGGATAAAAGCTCCTAGCTAAAAAATGTTACCTCGAATTTACCGCAGCATGAACTTTAGAGGAGATGACTAAAGAGTACATAGCAAAGGGCTACTGTCGAGTCCTAGCTATAAGAGATGAGTTACCGTTCAATCTAGACACTATGTATGTATGGTTTGTAACTGGCTGTATAAAATGGATGGATTTTCTTTCTATCTTTCTCATTCTCTTATCTGATTTCCTTATGTGCACATTGTATCTGTTTAATGGGGGCCTATTCAATTTAGAAATCTGTTTCTTTCTTTCTACATTTTTGTTGAGATTATTGTATTGGTTGGCGAATTCTATTTTCCCAACAAGAAAGAAAAACAAAGGAAAGAAAGGAGGAATAAAGCTAAGTGGGCAATAGGAAGTTCACATATGGATAAGAAAGAAAGGAGGGGTGAGGGAGGGCCAAGGAGGAGGAAAAAAAAGAAGGAAGGGCAAAACTAGTTTTCTTCATAAGATTTTTCTGGCAATGTGAGAAATTCCGAAAGTGGGCAAATGCACTTTAGGGGCCCAGCCTTAGAACAGCCATTTTTCCGTGTGAAACAGAGGGGTACTGTCATTGACCTTTCAAACAAAATCACATGGTTAAGATGAAGTGGTTGCTGCTCTATGTACCCACCTTATTACCTCTCTATTTCTACGGGTGAAAGTCACTGAACATACCTATTATATCATGTTTTGGAGCTTATACGTGTAGCCAGGACAACGCCACAGGGGTCCAGACAACGAGTTACAGAAGGAAGGGGTTTATCTCGGCCGGGGGGCATCGGCAAGACTTTCTGTCTCAGAGCCGAGCTCCTCAAGTGAGCAATCCTGTGCCCTTTTAAGGGGCTCACAACTCTAAGGGGGGCCTGCATGCGTGTAGAGGGGCATGATTGATTGAGCAAGCAGGGCGTAGTGACTGGGGGCTGGTGTGCACCGGTAATTAGGATCGGAACAAAACAAGATAAGATTATTCACAGTGCATTTGCTATACAATGTCGGTAAATCTACGATAACAGAACCTAATTAGATCAGGGGGTCGATCTTAACTACCAGGCGAGGGTGCGTCGCGGCCGTCTGCCTGTGGATTTCATTTCTGCCTTTTAGTTTTTACTTCTTTCTTTCTTTGGAGCAGAAATCGCGGCATAAGACGATCGTATGGAGGGGTGGTTCTCCTCCACTAGGATAGGGGCTGCTTCTCACACGGGGAGTTAAAAAGCTTTCTGTGAACATTAAAATGCAATGCAAAGTAAGAAATTGTTAGTATAGTTGATACAATGCTCATGTTAGACAAGTCACATGGTCAAATGAACACTGGAGCTATATTTTTCTTGGATATTAGTTGTTGAGAGAGAGAGGATAAATAACAAATTTATCCAGTGGAGTTAGACATACTCAGAGGTAGAGCATATTTAGTGTTTTCCTTCAATTCCCTTCTAAATGGCAACTACTGAATAATTAGAAAAGCATAATGATAAGATCTCCATGCTAGAAGCTATTTTAATGGAAAAAAAGAATTTTACTTCTATTTCTTTTATGTGGTCTGAGCTCTATTATTTTAGTAACCTTCTTCATTTAGATTTGTTTTGAATTGGACTATAAAACATTTAAAAATAATCTCCAGTCTTCTGAAGCATAATACTATTAGACTTAATATTAATCATATTTTCTCTAATTTTTTTTTCCTTTTTTTCTTTTCTTTTGCATTATAATGCCTAAAAGCTTACTTACTTCATGCCCACCCCCCTTTCCACATCAGGAGCCCTTATTCCCCTTGATTTCCTTTGCATAGACAGCTCAAGACTTGCCCTCGGGAGGCAAACTACTGTTGTTAGGAGCTACTCTTGAGCAAGGCAGCCCAAAGAGGTCAACACCATGGGTGAGAATGGGGAAGTAAGACAATGCTCATGGTATTGAGAGCCAAATTTAGTAGAAACCTCATGTACAGTTACTGAATTCTCTACCTCAATGATTCTACACAACTACAGTCATGTATGGTTTAACCATGAATATGTTAAGAAATGCATCGATGGGCAATTGTGTTGTTCTGTGAAAATCCTAGGCAAACCTAGATGCTATAACTTAGTGCACACCTAGGCTATATGGTATAGCCAATTGCTCCTAAGCTACAAACCTGTACAGCATGCTACTGTACTGAATACCGTAGGCCATTGTAATACAACTGTAAGTACACCTGTATCTAAACATACAAAAGGTACAGTAAAAATACAGTATTGTAATCTTACGGGACCATTGTTGTACATGAAGTGTGTCATTGACTGAAGCGTTGCTATGTGGCACAAGACTGTAACTCTTATTTTGGTATTGATACGGCTCTGATGAGTGGAGGAACACCAGGTTCTTCGTCTTGGATCAAATTGGAAAAAAATGACACAGACACACATGGAGTGTTTTTAAGGAGCAGAGAGTTTAATAGGCAAGAAAGAAGAGAGAAGACAGAAGGAAGAAGCTCCCCTTACAGGGACTGAGGGAAGGGGGCTCCAAAGCCCAGAGAAGAGACCCCAAGTGCAGTGGATACCAGCCAGGTATATGTAGAGGCTGGAGGAGGGGGTGTCTGATTTGCATAGTGTCAGGCCTCTGAGCCCCAAGCTAAGCCATCATATGCCCCGTGACCTGCACGGATACATCCAGATAGCCTGAAGCAAGGGAAGAATCACAAAAGAAGTGAAAATGGCCGGTTTCTGCCTTAACTGATGACATTCCACCACTGTGATCTATTCCTGCCCCACCTTAACTGATCGATTAACCTTGTGAAATTCCTTCTCCTGGCTCAGAAACTCCCCCACTGAGCACCTTGTGACTCCTGCCCCTGCCTGCAAGAGAACAATCCCCTTTGACTGTAATTTTCCACTACCCACCCAAATCCTGTAAAACTGCCCCACCCCATCTCCGTTCGCTGACTCTCTTCGGACTCAGCCCACCTGCACCCAGGTGAAATAAACAGCCCTGTTGCTCACACAAAGCCTGTTTGGTGGTCTCTTCACACGGATGAGCATGACACATAGGGCTCAGGGGATTGGTTTGACTAGGCATATCATTCAGGTAGCCTACCAAAAAGCTAGCCCTCCCACCCTAGATTTTAATAGGCAAATGCAGGGCTCCATGATGTTCTACACACGTGGGAATATGTGGGGGCAGCCATGTTGCCAGGCACATGTGGGGCAAGGGCAAGAAGGCCTCAGGAATAGTCATGTTTGGGTGGACCCAGTTTCTAATGGCCCGTATTTGCATATCAAAGGTTGCCAGCCTGCTCTAAGAGCCCGGACTTTCCAGCTAGACAAGAAAGGTCTTAAAAAACGTGTGGGGAGGGGGTAAGAGGGAGGGATAGCATTAGGAGATATACCTAATGTAAATGACGAGTTGATGGCTGCAGCACACCAACATGACACATGTATACATATGTAACAAACCTGCACGTTGTGCACATGTACCCTAGAACTTAAAGTATAAAAAAAAAAAAATCCACAACTGAAAAAAAAAAGAGAAAAAAAACGAAAACTTCCCAAAGATCCCTTTTCCTCTCTAGCTGCCTAAAATAATTTAATAACTCCTATGACAGTATTTCTCAGTTTTCCTCAAACTTCCTAGATGATAATAATCTGGGTGTTTGTTGTTAAAAATACACATTCTTGGGTCTCAGTTCAGACCCAACACATTTCAAGCTGCATAAGAATAGCTTGGTAGTTTGTCTGTAGTGAGGGGGACAAAAAAAAAGAACTTTCTTCTTTTATA
>NW_016816036.1:18497-26928 GCF_001698545.2 Rhinopithecus bieti
AGTTATTTTGAGCATTAAATAAATTAGATTATGGAAAACACTTTACATGTTCCTGGTACATATGCGTCAGTTGTTATTAATATCTTTAGGTACAGAGATGAAAAGATTTATCCAAAAAATTATTAAGTGAAAAGAAGTTAGTTGCAGAATGACATATATATATATAATATGGCCATTTTGTGTATTAAAAACTATATTTATTTGCATAAATTCAAAGATATATTCAGAAAAGATGCACAGTTCCTGTGGTAACCTGTTAGGAAAAATGGGAGACTGTGGGCAGCCAGGGAGAAATGGGTGAAAGAAACTTTATTTTTCTATATGTTTCTTGCTACATCATTTCCATTTTTACAATGAGAATAAGATCACATACTTATTTTGTAATTAAAAAATGAAATTAGTATTTATGTAATGTTGAAAGGAAAGCAGCCAGGTAGCTCTGATAATATGCACCCTTCTCCCAATTAAGAAACAAGGAGATAATACATGCAAAAAGCCCAGAACATCATCTGCAAGGCTACAGTTGCCCAACAAATATATATGCCCTGCCCTTCTCCTGATCTTCCACAAGGTACAGACATACACAAAACTAAACTTGTTCCCATTTCTCAGCTTGGTCACTGAGTACTTGTAATCTTAGTCTCCTATTAGAACACCAAAGCTATGTTGTTGTTGTTTTTCCATTTCAATGTCTGACATTCATCAATGCTAGGAGGAAAGACCTTTCACTCCTGAATTTTCTCATTGACTTAGGCAAGAGGGGTCCATGGCTGTTTCTTCATCTTTCTAATTGAAACTCAAAAGATTGATAATCAAAAGGCATTAGCCGTATTGGAGCTGTTCTTCTGGGAGTACATGATGATCATACCAGACATGTTCTTTTCCAGGTAGTAAACAGTCAAGATTTGCAGAAGCCACAAAACAAAAGTAAGTGAATAATTATAGCTAACATTAAAGTGCTTACTACATGCCATGCATATGGCAATTGGCATACTCTATAACCACCCTTATTGTCTAGACTGAGACTGAGAGATCACATAACCACCCTAGGTAACACGACTTGGGTAACAAGGTAGACTGAATCTAGAACTTAAGCTTTTGCCCATTATAGTCACTGTGCCCATAATATAAGGCATTTACTATTGATGCTAATTAATACAAGCAATGGCTTTCATTAGCAGGACTTTATAATTTACAGTGTATTCACATATTAGTACTTTTAATTCAACAGCCTCCCAAATTGAGTAGGCGAGTATTATTATATTCCTTTTTTTTATTCAGATGACAAAATGGAGACTGAGAGATTGTTTGAAGTCACACAGATACATGGATAATAAGCAACAAGGCCATGACTTGGATTCACCTCTTTTTGATTCAGCAGATAGAATCTCAGTGATAATTACGTTGACAATTAATGTTATATCTCTGGTTTGGAGAAAGGTAGGCGCACATTTTTTTTTTTTTTAATGAGAAAGATTGTAAAATTAGAATGCTGCTGCATATTTTAATGTCTAAATAGCGTGTAAATTCTAAAATATTTTGTTTGTAAGAAAATATACTCAAACAAAGTAAGAAGATAAACGTAAAGGGAAACCACAATGAGATATCACTTCACACCTATTAGAATGACTACCAGAAAAGAAAAAGAAAATTAAAAAGTGTTGGCAAGGATGTGGAGAAACTGGAGCCCCCCTACAATGCTGATGGGAAAGTAAATTGGTATGGCTGCCATGGAAACAATACAGTGGCTCCTCAAAAAGTCAAAATAGGACCACCTCATGATCCAGCAAATCCAATCCCGGGCTTATCAAAAATCATTGAAAGCAGGGTACCAAAGAGGCACTTGTACCTCCATGTTCATAGTAGCATCATTCACAATAACCAAATAGTTGAAACAATCCAAATGTCCACCAATGGATGAATGAGCAAAGAAAATGTGGTACATATGTGGAATGGAATACTATGCAGCCTCAACAAGGAAGAAAATTCTGACACATGCCACAACATGAGTAAACTCTGAGAACACCACGCTAAGTGGAAAAGCTAGTCACAAAAAGGCAAACTGCATGATTCTATTCATATGAGGTAACCAGAGCAATTTTCTAATACTAGACATTTTATACATTGAAATTTGTCACATACAATTTGCATGTATTAACAGGTAACCAATGCAATGAGAGGTATTTAAACTATACATCTTTCATTTTTCACCATTCACTCTTTATGGCATCATGTTGACACCATTAAAATATGATGATAGGGAAGTTACCACTCCAACCTAACAACAAGTAAAAGCTAAACAAGCTGAAAATTAACTGTTCTTAGATATGAGGAAGAAGTGAGGTCACAGGGCAAACCATTGGAGAGAAAGACAGGTGGGTACAGAGAATCACTACTTACCAGAGCAGTAACATCCACAGGAACCAGTGAGTGCCAATGTATGAAAACTAAATGGTAATTTAAAATTGCTAGAGCCTCAGTGTGAACAAGTCTCAAAGTTAAAACTCTAGGGAAGCCCATGCATAAGGAGTCTCCTTACAATTTTGCGAGTTTTACCTCCAGGGGCCCTACCAGGTTCTCACAGCAAATATTGTAGAAAAATTATCTTGTGCCTTTCACAGGGGAAGGGGAAAAATAATTATTTTAAAATATGATAAAGCATTATGTTCTTCTTAACAAGACCTGCTCTCAGGAGGAACTATTTTACTGGAGCCTAAATTTCTGGGGTTTTATCAGAGCCCAAACCACCTGGGAAAAGGGAAATCCCCAATTCAAGCTTAGGTATTTCCTAAGTATGTCTCCCTGTGGCTCTCTATCTCTCCTAAGAGGGTAGGTGAAGCTGATAAACACTTGTGAAGCTCACAGTCTCACAGCCTTACCAAAAGTCTGAGACTTATTTTTATTTTATTTTATTTTTTTTGAGACAGGGTCTCGCTCTGTCACCCAGGCTTGACTGCAGTGGCGTGATCTTGGCTCACTACAACCTCTCCCTCCCGGGCTCAAGAGATCCTCCTGCCTCAGCCTCCTGAGTAGCTGGGATCACAGGTGTGCACCACCACTTTCAGCTAATTTTTGTATTTTTTAGTAGAGACAGGGTTTCAGCACATTGCCCAGGCCTGTCTGGAACTCCTGACCTCAAGTGATCTGCCCGCCTTGGCCTGCCAAAGTCCTGGGATTACAGACATGAGCCACCAAGGCCAGTCCTGAGATTTACAAAATTATAGAACACTTCTTTCTCCTCACACATTACCAGTATGTCACTAAAGGTGTTATTTACCACAGTCTCTTTCACCCAGTACATCATGTCCTACTTTCAGTGAAAAATTATCAGGCATACAAAAATAAGAAAAAAACACAGTTTGAAGATACTGAACAAGCACCAGAGTCAGAGTCAGATGTGGCAGTACTGTTGGAATTATCTGATTAGAAATTTTAAGACATATGATTAATATGCTAAAGGCTTTAACAGAAATAGTAGACAACATGCAAAAACAAATAGAAATTGCAAGCAGAAAGATGCAAATTCTAAGAAAGAATTAAAAAGAAATGCTAACAGTACGAAACACGGTAAAAGATTTAACATTTTAATGAGCTCATTACAAGATTGGACATGACAGAGAGAAGAATTTCTGAGTCTGATAGTATAGGAATAGAAACTTCCCAAACTGAAAACAAAGAGAAAAAAGACTGAAAAAGTCAAGCAGAGTAGTCAAGAACTGTTGTACAATTGCAAAAGGTATAATTATATGTAATAGGAATAGAAAAAGAAGAAGATAGAGAGAAAGGAACAGAAGCAGTGTTTGATTAATGTCAGACAGCAAACCACAGATCCAGGAAATTCAGAGAACACCAAACAGGATACTTACTAAAACAAAACAAAAAAAGTCTGAAAATCAAAACAAAACCTACACCACCTAGGCATATATATTCAAACTTTAGAAAATCAAAGAAAAAGAAAAAAATCTTGAAAGAAGTTGAGGTGTGGGAAACACCTTACCTATAGAGGAACAAAGATAAGAACTAACTGTGACATCTCTTCAGAAACTATGCAAGTAAGAGGAGAGTGAAGTGAAATATTTAAAGTGTTGCAGAAAAATCTCACCAGCCTGGACCTCTGTGTTATGCAAAATGATCCTTCAAAATTCCGTACCTTGTAAAATTATCTTGAAGGAGAAATAAAGACTTTCCCAGACAAACAATAATTGAGGAAATTCTGTAGAACATGGTGCCTATAGTTAACAACACAGTATTGTGCACATTAAAATTTGTTAGGAGGGTACATCTCGTGTTAAGTATTCTAACCATACACAATGAAACACAAGGAAAAAAGAAATAAAGAACAATAAGAAAATTCTGGGAAGGGTTGGATATGTCTATTACCTTACTTTTGGTGATGTCGTGGGACATTTGCATATGTCCAAACTCATTTAATTGTACATTAAGTATTTGCAGTTCCTTTTATGTCAAACATATCCCAATAAAGCTGTTAAAAATAAAGAAAAGAAAAAGTACTTCAGTGACAATGAAAATAATACATGTCAGAAACTTAGATGTGCACAAAGAAAAGACAAGTCTCAGAGAATATATAAGTAAAGATAAAATAAAAAATGTAAAAAATCTAACAGATAAATGTGTTCAAAATAATAATATCAACAATGTATTCTATTATGCATGCTTATACACACATACACTTGCATATATATGGTTATATACAAGTGAAATCATACATTAATGACACAAGGGATGGGAAAGATGAATTAGAAATATTTTGTTATTATAAGGTACTTACCCTATCTGTGAAGCAGTATAGTGTTATTTGAAAGCGGACATGTGTTAGTTGTAAGAGAATATTGCAAACTTTATTACAACCTCTTAAAAATATATAATTAATATAACAAAAGAGTGAAAATGGAATTGTGTAAACTGCACAATGAAAACCATCAAAGGCAGAAAAGTGTGGAAGAAAATATAAGAGCAAAGAACAAGGGCAACAAATAGAAAACAGTAGCAAATACCATATATATTAATCAAACTGTATTAAGAATTACTTTAAATGTCCATGTTCTTAATACACCAATTAAAAGACAGATATTGTCACAGTATATTAAAAATAAGACTTCACTGTAGGTTGCTTATGAGAAGCCCATTTAATTTTTTTTTGGCATTGTGTCCTTTTACTTATTTATTTATGAGATGGAGTCTCACTGTTGCCCAGGCTAGAGTACAGTGATCTCAGCTCACTGCAACCTCCATCTCCTGGGTTCAAGCGATTCTCCTGCCTCAGCCTCTCCAGTAGCTGGGATTACAGGCACCCGCCACCATGCCAAGCTATTTCTTTTGTATTTTTAGTAGAGACAAGGTTTCACCATGCTGTCCGGGCTGGTCTCGAACTCCTGACCTCAAAAGGTCTGCCTGCCTTGGCCTCCCAAAGTGCTAGGATTACAGGTGTGAGACATTGCACCCAGTCTATTCATTTTTTATAATTACTACTTTTATTTTAGATTGAGAGGGTACATGTGCAGGTTTCTTACATGGTCATGTTGCATGATACTGAGGTTTAAGGTACAAATGATCCTATCACCCAGGTAATGAACATAGTGCCCAATAGGTAGGTTTTTAGCTCTTGCCCCTCTCCCTTTCACCACCCTCTAGTAGTCCCCAGTGTGTATTGCTCCCATCTTTATCTCCATGTGTACCCACATTTAGTTCTCACTTATAAGTGAGAACACATGGTATTTGGTTTTCTATTCCTGCATTAATTCTCCTAGGATAATGGCCTTCAGCTGCATCCATGTTGCTGCAAAGGTCATGACTATTAAAGTTAACAACAAAAAACACTGTCAAAGAAATGAAGGATGATTTTATTTTTTTATGGCTGTGTAGTATTCCATGGTGTGTATAGCACATTTTCTTTGTCCAATCCACAATGCGTTCCTAGGTATTGATGGGCATCTCAGTTGATTCCGTGCCTTTGCTATTGTCAGTAGTGCTGTGATGAACATACAATTGCATGTATCTTTTTGGTAGAATTATTTATTTCTCTTTGAGTGTACACCCAGGAATGGGATTGCTGAATTGAATGGTAGTTCTGTTTTAAGTTCATTGAGAAATCTCTAAACTGCTTTTCACAGTGTCTGAACTAATTTACATCCCAGCTAACAGTGAATAAGCATTCCCTTCTTTCTGCAGTCTCATTGGCATCTGTTATTTTTTGACTTTTTACTAATAGGCATTCTGACTGGTGTGTGAGATGGTATCTCATTGTGGTTTTGACTTGCATTTCTCTGATGATGAGTGCTGTGGAGCATTTGTTCATGTTTGTTTATTGGCTCCCTGTATGCCTTATTTTGAGAAGTGTCTGCTCATATCTTTGCCTATTTGTTGTTTGTTATTGCTTGTTAAAAATAATAACTACAATAACTTTTCAAGGCATAGTACAATAAGATGGAAACAGTAAAAGTTAGAAAGTAAGGGGACCAAGTTAAGATGTAGAGTCTTTACTAGTTTTTTTGTTTGTTTGTTTGTTTGCTTGTTTGTTTACATAAACAGTGTTAAGTTGTTATCAGCTTAAAATCATGGGTTATAAGATAGTAATCAAAAAACATACAACAGATACAGAAAAATAAAAAGCAAGAAGCTAAATCATATCACCAGAGAAAATTATTTCCACTAAAAGGAAGACATAAAAGAAAGAATGAAGGAAAAGAAGACCAAAAAAAAAAAAACAAAACCCAGAAAACAAAGAACAAAATGGCAGGAGTATGTTCTTACTTATCAATAATAACATTGAACGTAAATGGATTAAACTCTCCAATCAAAAGACATAAGCTGTAGAAGAAATGTATCTCAACATAATGAAAGCCATACATGACAGAACCACAGTTGGGATCATACTAAATGGGCAAAAACTAAAAGCCTTTCCTCTAAGATCTGAAACATGACAAGGATGCCCACCTTCACCACTGTTATTCAACATAGTATAGGAAGTCCTAGCTAGAATAACCAGGCAAGAGAAAGAAATAAAGCATATCCAAATTGGAAATGAAGAAGTCAAATTATCCCTGTTTGCAGGTGATATAATCTTATACTTGGAAAAATCTAAAGACTCCACAAAAAAAAACTATTAGAACTGATAAATTCAGTAAAGTTGCAGGATACAAAATCAACATACAAAAATCAGTAGTATTTCTTTATGGAAACAGTGTACAATCAGAAAAAGAAATTTAAAAGGTAGTCCTATTCAGAATAGCCACAGATAAAATTCAATACCTTGGAATTAATCAAAGAAGTGAAAGATCTCTATAATGAAGACTATAAAACACTGATAAAAGAAATTGAACAGCACACCAAAAACTGGAAATATATTTCATGTTCATAGATTAGAAGCATCAATATTATTAAAATGTCCATACTACCCAAAGCACTCAACAGATTCAATGCAATCCCTATCAAAATATTAAATACATTATTCACAAAAATATAAAATAATCCTAAATTTTATGTGGAACAACAAAAGACCCAGAACAGCCAAAGCTATTGTTATGGTTTGGGTCTGTGCCCCCAGTCCAAATCTCATGTCGAATTGTAATCTCCAATGTTGGAGCTGGGACCTGGTGGGAGGTGATTATGTCATGGGGGTAGATTTCCCCTTGGTACTGTTCTCATGATAGTGAGAAAGTCCTTCTGAGATGTGGTTGTTTAAAAGCATGTGGTGCCTCCCCTTTCACTCTTGCTCCTGCTCTGGCCATGTAAGACATCCGGCATCCTCTTTGCATTCCAACGTAATTGTAAGTTTCCAGAGGCCTCCCTAGAAGCTGAGCAGATGTCAGCATTATGCTTCTTGTACAGTGTGTGGAACCATGAGCCAATTAAACCTCTTTTCTTTATAAATTACCCAGTCTCAGATATTTCTTTCTGGCAGTGTAAGAACGGGCTAATATAGCTATCCTGAGCAAAAAGAACAAAACTGGAAGAATCACTTGATTTCAAATTATACTACAGAGCTATAGGAACCCAGACAGCATGGTACTGGCATAAAAATAGACACATAGATCAATGGAACTGAAGAGAGAACCCAGAAACAAATCCATACACCTACAGCTAACTCACTTTTGACAAAGGTGCAAATAACATAAACTGGAGAACAGACAGTTTCTTCAGTAAATGGTGTGGGGAAAACGAGATATCCATATGTAGAAGAATGAAAATACCCCTATCTCTCATCACCTACAAAAATAAAATTAAAATGGATTAAAGACTTAAATCTAAGACCTCGATGTACGAAACTATTGTAAGGGCTGGGCGCAGTGGCTCACGCCTATAATCCCAGCACTTTGGGAGTCCAAGACGGGCGGATCATGAGGTCGAGAGATCGAGACCATCCTGGCTAACACGGTGAAACCCGGTCTCTACTAAAAATACAAAAAAAAAA
>NW_016816036.1:27002-36837 GCF_001698545.2 Rhinopithecus bieti
CTGGGCAAAAAAAAAAAAAAAAGAAAGAAATGTCTTGAGTAATACTCCACAAGCACAGGCAACCAAAGCAAGAAATGGACAAACAGAATCACACCAAGTTAAAAAGCCTCTGCACAGCAAAGAAGACAACCAACAAAATGAAGAGGCAACCTACAGAATGAGAGAAAATATTTACAAACTATCCATTTCATAGGGGATCAATCACCAGAATACATAAAAAGCTCAAACAACTCCATAGGAAAACATCTAATAATCCAATTAAAAATGGACAAACGTTTTGACTAGACTTTTTTTTAAAAAAACATACAAATGGAAAGCAGGCATATGAAAAGGTGCTCAATATCATTGATCATCAGAGAAACGCAAACCAACACTACAATGAGATATCATCTCACCCTAGTTAAAATGGTTCATATCCAAAAGCCAGGCGATAACAAATGCTAGCAAGGATGTAGAGCAAAAGGAATCCTCCCACGGCATTGGTGGGAATGTAAATTAGTATAGCCACTGTAGAGAATCATTTGGAGGTTCCTCAAAAAACTAAAAAGAGAGCTACCATATGATCCAGTAATCCCACTGCTGGTTATATACCCAAAAGAAAGGAAATCAGTATATCAAAGAGATACCTGCACTCCCATGATTGTTGTAGCACTGTTCACAATAGACAAAATTTGGAAGCAAACTAAGTGTCCACCAACAGATTAATGGATAATGAAAATGTGGTACTTCAATTGCGAAGCTGTGGAACCAACTTAAGTGTCCACTGACTAATGAGTGAATAAAGAAAATGTGGTGTATATACACCATGGAATACTACTCAGCCATTAATGGGAACAAAATAATGTCTTTTGCAGCAATTTGGATGGAGCTGAAGGCCATTATTCTAAGTGAAGTAACACAGGAGTGGAAAACCAAAACCCATATGTCCTCACTTATAAGTGGGAGGTAAGCTACGAGTATGCGAAGGCATACAGAGTGATATTAAGGACTTTAGAGACTCAGAAGGGGGAGACTGCGAGGGAGGATAGGGATAAAAAAACTACACTTTAGGCACAATGTACACTACTCAGGTGATGGGTGCACTAAAATTTCAGAATTTACCACTATATAATTCATCTATGTAGCAGAAAAAAACTTGTACCCCAAAAGCTATTGAAATAAAATATTTTCCCTCCAATGATATACAAATAAAACTGAAAAATATCAACAACAAAATGTCTACACTTAGTTTAGTTTAGTTATCATTCAGTAGACAAGACATAATAAACATTTTCAAACATTACAAAAAGTGCTATATATACACAATAGAGTACTATTCAGTCATAAGAAGAATGAACTCCTGTCATTTGCGACAACATGGATGGAACTAGAGATCATTATGCTAAGTGAAATAAGCCAAGTACAGAAAGACAAACATCACATGTTCTCACTTATTTATGGGCTCTAAAAATCAAAATAATTGAACTCATGGATATAGAGAGTAGAAGGATGATTACCAGAGGCTGAGAAGGGTAGGGGCAGCAGATTGGGAGGGGATGTGGAGATCGTTCATATGTACCCAAAAGAAAAATAGAAAGAATGAATAAGACCTAGTATTTGGTAGCACAATAGGGTGACTATAGTCAATAATAACTTAATTGTACATTTAAAAATAACAAGAAGAGTATAATTTGATTGTATCACAAAGGATAAATGCTTGAGGTGTTGGGTACCCCATTTTACATGATGTGATTATTACATATTGCATGCCTGTATGAAAACATTTCATGCACCCCATAAATACCTACATCTACTGTGTACCCACAAAATAAAATGAGAAATTAAAAAAAAAAACCTTACAGCTAACATCATACTTACTGGTGAGAACCTATAAGCTTTTCTGTTAAAATCAGAAACAAGATAATAATGTTTCCTCTTACCACTTTTTTAAAAAGTGGTTATGCCTTTGCTGTTGTATCCACATGCGAAAACATGAATCTATGCACAGACCATACACCCTTTGTAAAAATGAACTCAAATGGGTCATAGACCTAAATTTAAAATGAAAAACTATAAAACTCCTGGAAGATGATATAAGAGAAAATCTCAATGACTTTGGGTATGGCAATGACTTTATGGATACACCAGGGGCATGACCCATACTTGACATCCTAGCTAATGTAACAAGACAAGAAAAGGAAATAAAAGGTTTACAGAATGGGAAGAAAGACATAAAAGTCTTTTTCACAGATGACACGATTACTTATGTAGAAAGTAAAAAAGGATTGGCCAAATAAATCCTATCTTGAAATTACTAAATTATTATAGCAAGGTTGAAGAATAAAGGGTTAATACACAAAAGTCAACACTTTCCTATACATTAACATTAAACAAGTAGAATTTAAAATTACAAACAAAATACAATTGACATTAGTACCACCCAATATGAAGTATTTAGGTACAAATCTAGCAAAATATGTAAATACAAGATTTACATGAGGAAAAACTGCAAAACTGAATGAAAAAATTCAAGGAAGAACTAAATAAATTGAGAGCTACTGTATGCTCATGGTTAAAAAGACCCGATACTTCCAAAATGTCAGTTCTTCCCGATATGATCTACACATTCAAAAGAACCCCTATCAAAATACAGCAAGCTATTTTTGTGGATATTGACAAACGGACACAAATAATGTATAGGAAATGGCAAAAGACCCAGAATGACAAAGACAATATTGAAGGAGAAGAACAGCTGGAGGATTGACCATACCTGATTTCAAGACTTGTAATAAAGATATAGTAATCAGTAGAGTATGGCACTGTTAAAAGAATAGACAAATAGATAGGTGGGACAGAATAGAGAGTCCAGAAATAACCACACATAAATATATTTTACTGCTATTTGACAAAAGAGCCAAAGAAATATGATGGAGAAAAGATAGCATTTTCAACAAATGTTGCAGGAATAACTAAATATTCACATGCAAAAAAAGTAAGAAACGAATCTATACACAGACTCTACATTCTTCCTATAAATGAATCCAAAATAGATCATAGACCTAAATATAAAATGAAAAACTATAAAACTCCTAAAAGTTGACATAGGAGAAAATCTCAATGACCTTGGGTATAGTGATGACTTTTAGAGACAACACTAAAGACCTGAGCCATAAAAGAAATAATTGATAAACCGGACTTCATTAAAATTAAAAGCATATGCTCTGTGAAAAATACTGTCAAGAGAATGAGAAAAAAGCCACAGACTGGGGAAAATATTTGTAAAGATACATTTGATAAAGGACTGTTATCCAAAATACACAAACAACTCCTAAAGCTCAAAAATAAGAAAAGGAACAATCCAATTAAAAATGGGCAAAAGATCTGACTATATATCTCATCAAAGAAAATACACAAATGTTAAGTAGGTATACTAAAATATGCTCAACCTTTTATGTCCTTAGGGAATTACAAGTTAAAAGAACAATATGATATCACTACACATCTATTAGTATGGTCAAAATTCACTGACAACACCAAATGCTGAAGATGTAAAGGAACGGAAGCACTCATTAATTTCTGTTGGGAATGCAAAATGGTATAGCCATTTTGGAAGACAGTTCCGAAGTCCCTTAAAATCTATAATTTTCTTTCCACATGATCTGGCTATTCAATCATGCTCCTTGGCATGTGCTGAAATGAACTGAAAATTTATGTCCCAAAAAACCCTGTACACAAATGTTTATGGCAGCTTTATTCACAATTGCCAAAACTTGAAAGCAACCAAGATGTCCCTCAGTAGGTGAATAGATAAACTGGGGTATATCCAGACAATAGAATATTATTCAGTGCTAAAAAGAAATGAGCTATCAAGCCACAAAAAGACATAGAGAAAACACAGGTGCATATTAGTAAATTTAAAAAGCCAATCTGAAAAGCTGCATACTGCATGATACCAACTATATGACATTCTGAAAAAAAAAAAACTGTGGAGCCAGTCAAAAGATTGTTGGTTGCCAAAGGTTAGTGGAGAGGAAGGGATGAGTAGGCAGAACACAGAGGGTTTTTAGGACAGGGAAACTGTTCTGTATGATAATATAATGGTGAATACATGTCATTATATATTTGTCACAACCCATAGAGTATACAACACCAAGAGTAAACCCTGATGTTAACAATGGACTTTGAATGATAATGATGTGTTAATGTAGTTTCATCAATTGTAACCAATGTCCACTATGACGCGGGATGTCCACTGTAGAAGAAGTTGTATTGTATGTACGTGGGGACAGGGGAACATGGAAAGTCTCTGAGCTTTCTATTCAATTTTGTTGTGAACCTAAAACTTTTCTAAAAATAAAGTTTATTATCTTTAAAAGGTTGACATACTTGAGCCACAAAAACTAATATGAAAAATGTTATAAACAATCCAGTTGAACAACTTTATCTACAAGTCAAAATGATGACAGATTTTTATTGCTATGTTTTCATTTTGTGTATTAATGAGGTAGGTGTGACAACACCACTGACATTTCTTGACAAGGGACAGTCTATCATGATACTGTAAATACCTATTTTAATGTTCTGCAAAAAAATAAACCTTTGTGGCTTTTCTTTTTCTTGTCTCCTGGTACCAAACAAAAATTGAATAGCCTGATAGATCATATTTGATGTTTACCTTGATTTCTTTAGTAAGGCATAAAAAGATAATGTATATTGTGCCTGATTTTCAGTAAAATACTTTAAGGAAAAGTGGATTATGGGCTGAAATATTCCTTCATGTCAGAGAATGGTCCGATGTTTGAGATACAATTTCCAAAGATAACCTTATGACTTGAGGAATTTGAGAGAGAATCAGAAAGAATAACTTATGGTCGTTTATATTTTTTGTAGTGATAGACTAGTAGTAGATAGAAATATTTTTCATGTTTAAATAAAGTGTTAAATTCTCAAATGTATCTTTCATGTTTTCTACTCATTGACCTCTTAGTTGTAGAGAGGAAACTCTCTCTCTTGTGCATAAAAGGCAAATGGTCATCCATACTTTGCTCTGTTGTGGAAGTACTGGAAAGAACACATCCTCTGTTCTTAATATCTCACACTTGGGCCTTTCCACTGGATCAGAAATCTGATTATAGAAATTGTGATAAAGACAGCAGCTTATAGTGAAAAAATATCATTTTAAGTGGCAGTTTTTGAGGTGTGAATCTCACATCTTCCTCTTAAATCTAACCAGTTGGAATCAGGAGGTACCAAATAAGGTTCCGATCCCTGGCATAGCTTATGTTCAACCATCCCCTTCATATTAACCAATGAGTGTTTTATGGATTCTGTCAGAGATTACTCTCCGACTACCGAGTTCTCTCTACTCTGCTCGAAACCAACAAAAGGAGACATTGCAAGATTCCCTTAGAAACTGTGCCTGGGCTGCACAGTCCTTGTCAGAGAGTCTGCTGCATATTTGAAGAATATATCAGATATCCTTTGATATTGGTGAGCTTCCTCCCAAGAAACACTAGTGTGTGCACACACTGTGTTATATTAGGTGATTTTGCTTTTTCTTCATGAGAAAGATGTATTTTGAGGCATAGATTTTGCTGCTAAAGGGAACGAGGCTAACACTTCTCCACCTGATATGAACTTACTTGTCCTAGCTGACAGTGCCGTCAATAAAACCTAAGACTCCCCTACAAAAAGAAACAGAAGTGTCACATACAAAAAGAATAAGCTATCAGCCATGCACTCTCTATGAAAAGCCACAAGCTTGATATGTTTTAGAGACTGAATAATGAGAATGCTGGAAGAGCAAAATGAAAAGAGAAGAGCAGTTGGAAGAATGTTCAATAATGCATTTGCACACATCCACAGATTGGAAACTCTCAAAGACTATGGTTCAAATTAAAGATATGCCAAGCAAAAGAAATTCATTATTAACAAAGTCAAGGCAGCACAGGAATCACAAGATTAGTGACTTCAATTTTAAAATGAAAAAATTACAAATAAACTGCAT
Organism: Rhinopithecus bieti; assembly: GCF_001698545.2. Classification (NCBI taxonomy): domain Eukaryota; kingdom Metazoa; phylum Chordata; class Mammalia; order Primates; family Cercopithecidae; genus Rhinopithecus; species Rhinopithecus bieti. The sequence continues at coordinate 32,989 of NW_016816036.1, forward strand.
CCATAAAGTAAGGATAGGAGGCAGTGGTAATTTCATAGCTCCTACAATGCCACCCCAGTGAGAACCCAAATTCCTCCAAATTGTCCTTCTACTTTCCTCCAAAAACTCATGCAGGTTTTATTGTTATTGTCAGATCATAAGTTTTTAACAGCCATTTTTATTTTTGAGAGTTCAAGGAAGACTCTTTATTTGAACATAAAGTCCCTTATAATCCTATAATACATGAAAAGAACACATAAGATTTCAGTTTATGAAAGAAAAAAATTAGCAACCTGATGTGGTTGAAATAAGAGTTGGGAGAACTAAAGCACAGGCTCTACAGACAATACAGTGGTCACAGTGAAATTTTTTGATGACCATGTAAAAAATGCACTATGTATGTCCTTGCCTTTATCAATTTTACCACTTGACTCTTTTATATCGTGATGTGGCTGACCTGCAGCATTGACCTGAACCTATTCTGCACTTAGGACTCAGTCACTTAAATTTTCCATGACACTTATTATTGACCTGTTTTGCATAAATACAGGTGAAATGTGAAATGTGTAGCTGCTGTAACATTTCATAGCTATTGTTCTGCAAAACTGTATAATTGGACCAGGGGCCCCAATATGCTTTCTAGCTCTCAATGAAATTATCATCATTTTAACATTAACATTCTTTGGCTTTTCTTCACATATGTGTCAGTTTGTATCCAGTCAGAAAAGTAAAATCCTAGCTGGGCGCGGTGACTCACGCCTGTAATTCCAGCACTGTGGGAGGCCAAGGAGGGTGGATCGCCTGAGGTCGGTAGTTCAAGACCAGCCTGGCCAACATGGCGAAGCCTTGTCTCTACTAAAAATAAAAAAATTAGCCAGGCATGGTGGCAGGCACCTGTAATCCCAGCTACTTGGGAGACTGAGGCAGGAGAATCGCTTGAACCCAGGGGGCAGAGGTTGCAGTGAACTGAGATCACACCACTTCACTCCAGCCTGGGCGAAAGAGCGAGACTCCATTTCAATAATAAATAAATAAATAAATAAATAAATGTAAAATCCTTAAGGATAATGGGATAATTCATTAAAGAAAAGCTTATACTTGGAACTAATTAGGAAATATAGCTTGCAAAAGACTTGAAAAATCTAAACAGAAGATGGGGGAGGGAATCTATGGATTAACAATGTAAGTCAGCTACCACCACTGCTGGTGGAGGGACTGATGGAAGAGGTGGTGGTATCAAGGCGCAGGAACTGGGGACTCTCAGTTGCAACTGAAACCAAAGAGGAGGTGCATGCACTGCCAAAGACTTTGCTCCAAGCAGAAAGAGAAGGAAAGAACTACCCTGGCTACCCCACCCCCAATTCCTTTGCCCTCCAATTTCCTGTCAATGTCTCCTACTGGCTGCCTCTAACCAGAAGCCATTAGGCAAGGAGTCCTCGGAAATGTAGTGTGTAGAAATAAATGCCCTGAAGTACAGACAAGCAAGGGAGGAGCAGAGGTTGGATCTGAGCAAATAAGCAAATGACTACAGGAAGAAAATTATAGTGGTATTGAAACACATTCACAAATTCTTTCATGCTCCTGTTATGAAAAGTGGACTCTAACTCTTCTTTGCTCTGAATATGACTGACCTTAGTGTCGTTCTCCTAAGGAATAGAATACAGCAAAACATGGCTGCATGAATTCATAAAAGAGGACACAGCTTCTACCTTGTTATTATTTTTCCTCTCTGTCTCTCTCTTTCTGAAAGTTCATCCTTGCAACCCAAGTTCTTTGGGTTGTAATCTAACAGGGAATTTACTATAGGGAAATAATTGCAAATAATAGCTTTTAATTTACCTGAAAAGTCAAATAGAGGGCAGTGAGGTAGCCCAGATATTAGCAACAGCCAAGCAGAGATCGGAAAGGGCCCATGTACGTATTCTGGTCACAGTCTCAGCTAGTGTTCTAGCTGACAGCTGACATCAAGGGCTAGACAAGGGAGGGGGTGAGCCTTAAGAGAATTCCAGACCTCAGCCTTTGAGCTACCCCTGCTGATGCTATATGGAGCAGAGACAAGCTGTCCCCATTGAGATTTGTCCAAATTGCAGATCCATGGGCCAAGTAAACATTGTCATTTTTTAAGCTGCTAAGTGTTGTGGTAGATTGTTACGCAGCGGTAGAACCTGAATACGAATTGAGAAAAAAATCAGCCAATAACTCACCCAATATGATTCTCACTTTCTCATTTCTGCCTTAGCTAACATTTGAATGTCCTAGTCAGAGCCTACCACACTGAAATACTATGGTTGTGTTAGATATGTATTGGTCATTGTTACTGGCACCAAAAAACAATTTTCAATGTATTAATTCTGATTATTCTTCTGAAGCATGAGCGATTGTTCATGGAAGATATGGTTTACACCTTCATTAGAAGAATTTTCACATGAAGGTGTTGAACAGAGCTTGGTTTCTTCACGTGAAGTATAAAACTTTGAACTTTAATTACCCATGTAAAATTCCATTTAATTTACTATTATTTATAATAAATCTGAAAGTTAAACTCGTTCGCTAAAGAAATACTTAACTTACCTTTGTGAAGAGGGTTGGTGCATAGAAGATTGACTTGATCATTGACTATGGTGCTTATTTTGTAGGTAGCCCAATTATAAACATGGGAAAGAGAGAAAAAAAAGGGAGACAGATGAGCGAGAATGGAAATAAGGAACAGAGCGGGAGAATGAGGAAGAAGAAAAGAGGAAGGAAAACGTGAAAGGTGAGGGCAAAAAAGAGACAGAAGCATACTACTGAAGAAGAATATTGCTGGGACAGATCTACTTTCACAACCATGTTAATTGAATGGCCCTTTCACAGAACGGCAATGTTTTGTCAGTGGAAGAGAATAAAACAAATACAATCAGTACATTTCCCAGTATATTTTTAAGACAGTAAATTTGGGACAATTTGCTCAAAAACATACCAGATGGAGACTGGAGACCAGACTGTGCCACTAACAAGACATATGAATATTAGTCAGGTCACTTACCATCTTTGCGGCTAAATGTTTTTTCATGTGTAAAATGCATGGGTTATACCAGATGATCTCCAAGATTTGTAAGTTCAGGCAATAAAATTCTAAGATTCTATTATTTATGGAACCTTTCCTCTTGCCTGAATGACTTTAGATTTTGAAGCTATGCTTAATCTGAGAGCAAAAGAAATGTTAGACTGATAAAACTGATGCATAATGACTTGTTGCAGACTGATAACCTCTCAAATACCTCACTGTGAATTCCAGAGCAATAACTCTGACACCAGCTCCAAGCTACTGCATTTGTTCTATTTTGATTTGTGCTCACATAAGAAGCGAAGGAAAACTGTGTTCCATATTTTTGCCATGAATATTTAAAAAATAAGAGAAATAGCCTAACCACATCCTGCTTCTATTCTGTGCATTTCCTGACATTTACAACTCTTTTCTTTTGTAGGTTATCCTGACATCATATTACCAACATTGATATGGTTTTTCTGTGACCCCACCCAAATCTCAGCTTGAATTGTATTACCCAGAATTCCCACGTGTTGTGGCAGAGATCGGGGGGAGGCAATTGAATCATGGAGGCCGGCCTTTCCTGTGCTATTATTGTGATAGTGAATAAGTCTCACAAGATCTGATGGGTTTATCAGCGGTTTCTGCTTTTCTTCTTCCTCATTTTCTCTTGCTGCCACCATGTAAGAAGTGCCTTTCACCTCCCACCGTGATTCTCAGGCCTCCCCAGCCATGTAGAACTATAAGTCCAATTAAACCTCTTTTGTTCCCAGTTTTGGGTATGTCTTTTCAGCAGTGTGAAAACAAACTAATACAGTAAATTGGTACTAGTAGAGTGGGAC
>NW_016816037.1:0-251 GCF_001698545.2 Rhinopithecus bieti
TAGAATTTAAAAGTGTGTCTGTTTTTTATGTAACAGTGACAACTTTGAAGACATACTTGTTTTATTAAGCCAAAAATATTACGTTACCTAAGGTTTATCCAAATAATTTGATTTGAAAAATATTTTGGTCTGTTTCTATGCTTTTGCAGTGTTTGAGAAGTATGTAACTTTCCAGTGCTTTTTTAAAAGCCAATTTAGAATAAAGCACACTAAACGATTTTAGAAATTAATCTAACATTGCAATCCAGAGA
>NW_016816038.1:0-2479 GCF_001698545.2 Rhinopithecus bieti
ATGAAGTCACTTTAATCCTCATTCCAATTCAAGGATCCTAATGCATGTAAACTATCCTTTCTATCTACAGTTCTCACAAACCCTGGCTAATGTGTTATTCTACCTACTGTCATCCATTCAAATCATGAATGACAAATCAGACAAGGGCAAACAGATAACTCAGTTAGAAATATCCAAATTTTTCAGCTCAAGTTTAAAAACAATGAAAAGAAAGAAACATACGTCGGTGCATCTCTCGGTAAAGGATAGTCAGTGCCTGCAGTGAGTTGTCATCTGTGGGTTCAAGGGCTGCCACCTCCTGTGCAAGAGTAAAGGCCTCCTCTTGCTTTCCAGTTCTCTGTAAACCAATTGCCTTTAAAACCTGATAGTAACAAAAGAAAATCAGTTTTAAAAGGACAGAAAAGGAAATATGAACCAAAGAAAGCTGATCTGAAAGAACAAGTATTAAGGTATGCCTAAGTTGCTGATATACTAGTTTCAGGCTGGGTGCGGTGGCTCATGTCTGTAATCCCGGCACTCTGGGAGGCCAAGACGGGCACATCACTGGAGCCCAGGAGTTCAAGACCAGCCTGGGCAACGTGGTGAGACTCCATCTCTACAAAAAATAATAAAAAATTAGCTGGGTATGGTGGCGTACACCCAGCTATTTGACTGGTTGAGATGGGAGGACTGCTTGAGCTTGGGAGGTTGATCACGTCATGGCACTCCAGCGTGGGCGACAGAACAAGAACCTGTCTCAGAAAAAAAAAAAAGTGAACAATAGGACTGGTATGGTGCACTCATGTCTATAACACTTTGGGAGACTAAGGCAGGAGGATCACTTGAGCCCAGGACTTTGAGACCAGCCTAGGCAACACAATGAGATCTCATCCCTAGAAAAAATTTGAAGGAAAACAATAGGCCAGGTTCGATGGCTCAGGAATGTAACTCCAGCACTTTGGAAGGCCGAGGCGGGAGGATTACTTGAGCCCGCAAGTTCAAGACTGGCCTAGGCAACATAGTGAGACCCCATTTTTACAAAAAGTTTAAAAATTAGCCAGGTGTGGTGGTGCACATCTGTGGTCCCGGCTACTCGAGAGGTTGAGGTAGGAGGATCACTTGAGTCCGGGATGTCAAAGCTGCAATGAGCTGTGATCATGTCACTGCAGTCCAGCCTAGGCAGCAGAGTGAGAGAGACCCTATCTCCAAAAAAAAAAAAAAAAAAAAAAATAGCCAGGCATGGTGGTACACCCTGTAGTCCCAGCTATGCAGGAGGCTGAGATGAGAGGATCATTTGAGATCAGAAGACCAAGGCTGTAGTGAGTCATGGATGTGCTACTGCACTCCAGTCTGGCTAATAGAGACCTTGTCTCAAAAAAAAAAAAAAAAAAAAAAAATGCACAATATTGCATAAAAGGATTCTGTGAAAATAAAATAAATTAGGTAAGCAATATGCAAAGGATAAATAAACAGTTAGCTTTTATTGAAATATCACAGCCAGGCACAGTGGCTCACGCCTATAATCCCAGCACTTTGGGAGGCCGAGGCAGGCAGATCAGGAGGTCAGCAGAACAAGACCATCCTGGCTAACACCGTAAAACACCGTCTCTATTAAAAATACAAAAAAATTAGCTGGGCGTGGTAGGACACGTCTGTAGTCCCAGCTACTTGGGAGGCTTAGGCAGGAGAATCGTTTGAACCCGGGAGGCAGAGGTTGCAGTGAGCCGATATTGTGCCACTGCACTCCAGCCTGGGCGACAGAGCAAGACTCCATCACAAAAAAAAAAAAAAAAAAAAAGAGAAATATCACTTGTGGCATGTAAGTGACTATGGAAATAAATGACCTATAAAGTACTGAGAAAAAACACAAATAGTCAGCTGGGTCCAGTGGCTCACGCCTGTAACCCCAGCACTCTGGGAGGCTGAGGCAGGCAGATCACCTGAGGTCGGCAGTTTGAGACCAGCCTGACCAACATGGGGAAACCCCATCTCTACTAAAAAATACACAAAATTAGCTGGGCGTGGTGGTGCATGCCTGTAATCCCAACTATGTGAGAGGCTAAAGCAGGAGAATCGCTTGAACCTGGGAGGCAGAGGCTATGGTAGCTGAGATCAAGCCATTGCACTCCAGCCTGGGCAACAAGAGTGAAACTCCGTCTCAAAAACAAAAAACACTACTAGCCATCCTTTCTCTTTTTTTTTTTTTTTTTTTTTTAGAAAAGTCCCCTCTGGCGCCCGGGCCGCAATGCAATGGCGCGATCTCCACTCACTGCAACCTCCACCTCCCGGGTTCCAGTGATTCTGCTGCCTCAGCCTACTAAGTAGCTGGGATTACAGGCGCGCACTAAGCCAGGCTAATTTTGTATTTTAGTAGAGACGGGTTTTCAACATGTTGGTCAGGCTGGTCTCGAACTCCTGACCTCATGATCCGCCCCACCTTGGCCTCCCAAAGTGCTAGGATTACAGGTTTGAGCCACAGTGCCCAGCCCTCCTTTCTCTT
>NW_016816039.1:0-1691 GCF_001698545.2 Rhinopithecus bieti
GGGGAACAAACGGTCTGGGCATAACAAGATAACCCAGCAGGGTGTACTGGATGTAGAAAAGGTATAGTTGAAAATGAACTCAAAGGCAGTCAAATACTAGAATCAGATGATTTGGAGAGAATGTCCTCTGGAAAATGTATAGTTCCCACTGAAACATGTATTTTTCCTACATTCTTTTGTCACTAACACCAAAATAATGTTTGTGATTTTTATCTACCTAACTGGGGTGCTTTGGTTGTTCAAATTAAGGAGCCCCCTCATTGCTCGTGTTCTGAATGTTGCAGTGGTTGATTAGAACAGGTTTAAATCTGCTGTGCAAGGGGCTCATGCGTGTAGTCCCAGAGTTTCGAGAGGCCAAGGCAGAAGGAGCTCTTGTAGCCAGGAGTTCAAGATCAGCTTAGCTAATACAGGAAGACCTCATCTTTACAAATAATAATCATAGAAATAATAGAAAACAGATGTAAACCAGTTCAAATTAGGCCAGACTAAATGTCACAATAAAACTCTGACTTACAAATTCTATAGTAACCAGTCCAGGAAGCTAAACTGCAACCTCTGAAGCAATCAACCAAGAGTCAGAATTAATCTTTACTGCCATGTAGTGCCACCCTTCTTTCTTTCTTTTTTTTTTTTTGAGATGGAGTTTTGCTCTTGTTGCCCAGGATGGAGTGCAATGGTGCCATCTCGGCTCACCGCAACCTCCACCTCCCAGGTACAAGGGATTCTCTTGTCTCAGCCTCCCAAGTAGCTTGGATTACAGGCAAGTGCCACCAAGCCCGGATAATTTTTTTGTATTTAGTACAGACAGGGTTTCACCATGTTAGTCAGGCTGGTCATGAACTCCTGACCTCAGGTGATCCACCTACTCTGGCCTCCCAAAGTGCTGGGATTACAGGTGTAAGCCACTGTGCCCAGCCTATATTTCCACCTTCTATACTTTCTGGTTTCACTCCCAATTCATAACCAAATGAAGTATCCCAAATATGCTCCTCAAGCCAATTGCATAGGATGGTCTACTTCTAGTTAGCCTGCCTCTGGCTTCCACATTCCAACAGCCTACAATATGAGCATACCTGGAGCCTTCTCTCACTCTGAAGCTTTCTGACTTCCCTGCCTGCCTCTGAGGAGTGGCCAAATGCAAGTGATGGTGGCTGAGTCCCTGGCTACAGCAAGCTTTGAATAAACAGCCTCTGTTGAAGGGGTGGCCTGCCCCTCCACACCTGTGGGCGTTTCTCATTAGGTGGAACAAGAGACTTGAGAAAAGAAATGAGATACAGAGACAAGGTATAGAGAAAGAAAAAGTGGGCCCAGGGGACCGGCGCTCAGCTTATAGAGGACCCACGCCGGCACCGGTCTCTGAGTTCCCTTAGTATTTATTGATAATTATCTTTACCATCTTAGAAAAAGGGAAGTGGCAGGATAATAGGATCATTGTAGGGAGAAAATCAGCAGTAAGACATATGAACAAAGATCTCTGTGACATGAATAAGTTTGAAGAAAATGCTGTGCCTTGATATGCATATGCAAACATCTCCATAAACCTTTTAGCAGCACTGCTCCAGCAAGTCCCACCTTTTGCCCTAAGGCAGTTTTCTCCTATCTCAGTAAACAGAGCATACAATCAGGTTTTACACGAGATGTTCCATTGCCCAGGGATGGGCAGGAGACAAATGCTTTTCTCTTACTTGAGA
>NW_016816040.1:0-1064 GCF_001698545.2 Rhinopithecus bieti
GGCAAGCCATGAGAAGGTGGGGCTGAATTCTGCACAAACCCTTTGTTTTAACTTTTATGTTTTCCAAGTTGAATAGCTGCCAGCAAGGGTAGCCCGTCTGAAGGCATGAGAGAAAATGCTGGTGGGGGAGGAGGTGAAGGCTGCTTTTGGAGACAGGGAGATAAGTGGGGTTTTGTAACTAACAGTCATTGCGGTCCTGATAGGGCAGAAGGATACAGGTTGCAGTTGAGGGAAATGTTTGTGGATTTTTTCTAGGGAGCACCCTTGAGTTGGATACATGGAGAGCGGCACCGTCAGAGAGGGGAGGGTTAGTAAGAGGTGTTTTATGGAATCCGACTTGTATCATGTTTAGTTAAGAGGTATGAGGTGAAGGAGGGTGACAGCCCCGTGTATGACTGTGTGGGCGGATTTGATGGGTTGGGGGAAAAGGTGTTTAGCTGAGCAAGATTATAAACAGGTTTGGGGAATGAGTTGGCCGAGTAGGTGAGATGTAGGTTTATTTTGGACCGGGTTTATGTGGACAGTTTGAAAGGAAGGGCTGTGAACTGCTGGATTTGTGTGGACAAACAAATTGAACTGTTGGAAGAAAGACGGGAGTGTGACTGATTTAAGAAGCAACGTGTGAGGCTGATGAAGGGGGCTCAACTGTTAGAGGTTTGGGGTGGGGACTTAGAATATTCCACAGACAAAGAGGGCAAAAGGAGAAAAAGGAGATTTGAGTAGGAGTGAAATTTTGGAAGGTGCCCTGCAGTCATACCTCCTGCATTAGTGTGAGAAATTGGCAGGACTATTCAGGGACATGGGGAAGGGAAACCAGGAAAGATCTGAAATAAAGTAGGAGGTAAAATATTGGAAATTGGCAACGGAGAGTGTTATGGACTAGGGCATTCTGTATTGGCAACTTCTGAAATTCTTGTTAAGTGCAGTGAGGTTTGTCCTGTGAGGGAGAGAGAATAATTTGGGGGTGAGGAAATTTCTAGATGTGAATCTGGTGCTCTTTTTAGTTTGGAATGGTGCATTCAGTGTGGAAAGGATGTTAGCTTTGCCACTGTGGGAGTAGTTAG
>NW_016816041.1:0-1691 GCF_001698545.2 Rhinopithecus bieti
CGTAGGCCTCAATGCGATCCACCGAATTCCTTCTCACGTTCCTCAAAAACGGTGATAATGGACTTCTGCATGAAACATAAGTGTAACTCTGTGAGATCAATTCATACATCACAAAGAAGTTTCTAACAAAGCTTCTTTCTAGTTTTGATCTGAGGATATATCCTTTGTCACCGTAAGCTTCAGTGCGTTTAGAATTATCCCATTGCAGATTTCCAGAAAACTGTGTTAGCAAACTAAGCACTGAAGAAAAACGTGTAACTCTGTGAGTTGCATTCACACATCGAAATGCAGTTTCTCAGAAGGCTTCTTTCCAGTTTTGATCTGAGGATATTTCCTTTTTCAACATTGCCTTCAATGCGCTCCTAAATATCACTTTGCGGAACACATGATAACAGAATTTGCAAACTGTACCAGGAAGGAAAGGGTGGAACTCTGTGTGATGAAGTCACACATCAGAAAGCAATCTCTCAGTAAGGTTCTCTCTAGGTATTGTCTGAGGATATTTCCTTTTTCACCATGGGCCTCTATGGGTTTCCAAATCTCACTTGGCAGATTCCAGGAAAAGAGTGTTAGCAAACTTCTTCTTGAGAACTCCGCTGTAACACTGTGATTGGAATTCTAAGATCACAAAGAAGTTTCTGAGAAAGCTTCTTTCACGTTTTGAACTGATGATATTTCCTTTTTAAGCGTAGGCCTCAATGCGATCCAAAGAAGTCATTCTCAGGTTCCTCAAAAACATAATAATGGACTGCTGCATGAAACATAAGTGTAACCCTGTGAGATGAATTCACACATCATCAACAGTTTCTAAGAAAACTTCCTTCCGTTTTCATCTGAGGATATTTCCTTTTTCACCGCAAGATTCATTGCGTTCAGAAGTATCCCACTGCAGATTTCCAGAAAACTGTGTTAGCAAACTGAACACTGAAGAGAAACGTGTAACTCTGTGAGTTGCATTCACACATGGAAATGCAGTTTCTCAGAAGGCTTCTGTCCAGTTTTGATCTGAGGATATTTAGTTTTTCACCATAGCCTTCAATGCGCTCCTAAATATCACTTTGCAGAACACAAGATAACAGGGATACCAAACTGTTCCAAGAAGGGAAGGGTGGAACTCTTTGTAATGAAGTCACACATCAGAAAGCCATCACTCAGTAAGCTTCTCTCCAGTTATTATGTGAGGATATTTCCTTTTTCACCATGGGCTCTGTGGGCTCCCAAACCTCACTTTGCAGATTCCACGAAAGGAGTTTTAGCAACCTGCTTCCTGAGAGCTAAGTTGCAACTCTGCGAGAGGAAATCACAGATCACAAAGAAGTTTCTCAGAAAGCTTCTTTCACATTTTGAAACGATGATATTTCCTTTATCAGTGTATGTGTCAATTCGATCCAAAGAAGTCTTTCTCATGTTCCTCAAAAACAGGGATAATGGACTGCTGCATGAAACAAAACTGTTACTTTCTGAGATGAATTCCCACATCACCAAGAAGTTTCTAAGTAAGCTTCTTTCTAGTTTTCATCTGAGGATATTTCCTTTGTCACCACAAGCTTCATTGCGTTCAGAAGTATCCCAATGCAGATTTCCAGAAAACTGTGTTTGCAAACTGAACACTGAAGAGAAACGTGTAACTCTGGGAGTTGAATTCACACATCGAAATGCAGTCTCTCTGAAGGCTTCTTTCCAGTTTTGAT
>NW_016816042.1:0-579 GCF_001698545.2 Rhinopithecus bieti
AAACACTTTTGTGATATGTGAATTCATCTCACAGAGTTACACCATTCTTTTCTTGGAACAGTTTGGTAGCACTGTTTTGGGGGAATCTGAGAAGGGATATTTTGGGTCACATTGAAGCCTATGGAGACAAAGGAAATATCTTCAATTAAAAATTAGAAATATGATTTCTGAGAAACTACTTCATCATGTGTGAATTCATCTCACAGTGTAACACTGTGATTTTCATTGAGCAGTTTGATAACACTGTTTTCATGGAATCTGCAATAGGATATTTGGGAGAGCATTGAAGCCTCTGGTGAAAAGGAAATATCCTCCAACAAAACCAAAAAGAAGCTTTCTGAGAAACTGCTTTGCAATGTGTGAATTCATCTCACAGATTTACACATTTCTTTTTATGGAGCAGTGTGCAAACACTATTTTCGTGGAATCTGCAAAAGGATATTCATGAGCACATTGAGGCAAGTGTTGAAACAAGAAATATCCTCAGATAAAAACTGGAAAGAAGCTCTCCGAGAAACTACTTTGTGATATGTGAATTCATGTCACAGAGTTACACTGTTCATTTCACTGAGCAGTTTT
>NW_016816043.1:0-1354 GCF_001698545.2 Rhinopithecus bieti
GTCGCCACTGCACTCCAGTCTAGGGGACAGAGTGAGAGTCTGTCTCAAAAAAAACAAAAATAAAAAGGCCGGGTGCAGTGACTCACGCCTGTAATCTCTGCACTTTGGGAGGTCAAGGCAGGTGAATTGCCTGAGGTCAGGAGTTTAAGACCAGTCTGGCCAACATGGTGAAACTCTGTCTCTACTATAAATATAAAAAAATTAGCAGGGCATGGTGTCATGCACCTGTTGTAATCCCAGCTACTCGGGAGACTGAGGCAGGGGAACTGCTTGAACCAGGGAAGTGGAGGTTGCAGTGAGTGGAGATTGTGCCACTGCACTCCAGCCTGGGCAACAGAGCAAGACTCCATCTCAAAAAAAAAAAAAAAAAAAAAAGTACAAAAATTAGCCAGGCTTGGTGGCTCACGCCTGGAATCCCAGCTACTCAGGAGGCTGAGACAGGAGAATCACTTGAACCCGGGAGGCAGAAGTTGCAGTGAGCTGAGATCACACCACTGCACCCCAGCCTGGGTAACAGAGCGAGACTTGGTCTCAAAAAAACAAAAGAGTGAAAGTGGAATATATATATATATATGTGTGTGTGTGTGTGTGTATATATATATGGAATATATATGTATATTTTGCCCATGTCACAGCCCTCAGGAGATCCTTGACCATGTGCCCAAAGATATTTTTTCCCAAAGTTATTTTTATAAATAAAAACAAAGGGTGGCCAGGCACGGTGGCTCATGCCTGTAATCCCAGCATTTTGGGAGGCCGAGGCAGGTGTATCATGAGATTAGGAGATCGAGACCATCCTGGCTAACACAGTGAAACCTGTCTCTACTAAAAAATACAAAAAATCAGCTGGGCATGGTGGCGGGCACCTCTAGTCCTAGCTACTCAGGAGGCTGAGGCAGGAGAATAGCGTGAACCCGGGAGGCGGAGCTTGCAGTGAGCCGAGATTGCGCCACTGCACTCCAGCCTGGGCGACAGAGCAAGACTCTGTCTCAAAAAAAAAAAAAAAGGGTAACAGAAGAGGTAAATGTGTGGGTAAATCTAAATGAATGTTATTGGTATAAAATTATAGTAGTATAGAAAATGATATCTTGTGGGGTTTAAAATAAATAAAACATACTGAAATATGTATGGGTAAAGTTATATATCTGGATTTGCACTGAAATAATGTGGGGTAGAAGGAAGCAGGAAAGAGTATACATGAAATTAGCTTGGCCGTAAGATTGTTGTTGAAATTGAATGGATACATGGGGCTTCATTATACAATGCTCTTTACCTTTACAGACCTCTACACTCTCAACATAAATAAGAATAAAAACACAGAAAACACACAGATACATCTATGCACATACACACA
>NW_016816044.1:0-2187 GCF_001698545.2 Rhinopithecus bieti
AAAAAAAAAAAAAAAAAAAAAAAAAAAAAAAAAAAAAAAAAAAACTTAAACCAGAAGCAAGTGAAATAAAGAAAATATAATAATAAAGGTTACAGCAGAAATCAGTAAGATTGAAAACAGGAAAGCAAAAGAGAAAATCAATGAAAAACATTCACTCATTGAAATGATCATTGTAATTAAAAAACTTGTAGCAAGACTGATATGAATAAAGGAAGAAAAATACACATTACCAATATCAGGAACTGAAGAAATAATGTCAATGCCTATTATATAAACAAAGAATAAATAAGTGATATTAACAACTTTTTTCAATGTAATAACTTGAATGAAACGAACAATTAGAAAAAACTACTGAAATTTGTTCAAGAAAGAAATAGAAAAATGATTACCTCATATCTATTAAATACATTGATTTGAATGTGTACTTTTAAACCTTCCTATGAAGAAAACTACATGCACACATGACATCAATGTTAGTTTTATCCATACTTCAGGAAGAAATAATACCAATCTACACAAACACTTCCAGAAAATTAAAGAAGCAGGAATACTTCTCCATACATTCTATAAGGTTAGCATTACCCTAATGCCAAAACAGCCAAAGAAAAAGTACAAGGAAGGTAAAAAACAATATAAAATTGGAAATCAAAATACCTCATGGACAATAATGCAATAATTATAAACTAAACTTGAGCAAATCAAGTTTATAAATAACAAATAATAATTTTATAAATAACAAAATAATAAATAAAAGAAGAAAACATCATTACCAAGTGGGATTTATTCCTAGAAAGCATAGTTGGTTTCCCATTCTTAAATCATCATATAAAATCTACTACATTCACAAAATAAAACAGAAAAAAAAAATCCACAATGCTCTCTTTAGACACAGAACAAATACAGTAATAAAATCCAATATCTGTTCCAGATAAACTCTCAGCACTGAGAATAGATGGGAACTTCTTCAACTTGATACATGGCACTTATTAAAATCTTAAAGCTAACCAGATATTTAATGTTCTAAAGCTGAATGTTTTCCCCAAGCTCAGGAACAAACCAAGAATATTCTGTATCATGACTTCCATTCAAAACATTGTACTGGAGGTTGTATGTAGCAAGAACAATAAAGTAAGAAAAAGAAAAGGAATACAGATTGAACGTAAAAAAAGTAAAGCTCTCTTTCTTGAAGATAAACCTGATTATCTGTTTAAAATCAAATGGTCCATAATTGGTAGAACCAGGACTCTCACCCAGGTCTATTGGACTATGCAGGCCATTCAGACATACAACAGCTATGCAGTGTCACTAAAATAGTACACTTCACTAAGATTTGATAATTAAAATATGTAAGTGTAATGACATGATCCACATAAGTATAAAAGACAAAATCGTTGTCAAAGAAGACCTGACAAAGGATTAAATGTATGAAATATTTAGCTAAATCAAGGTTGCTATTCATTGCCCAGTTTAAATGTAGAGTAATTTTTAATAAAATGACTTCGTTTTGACTCAATTTTTAAACTGTCTTTTAAAAAATTAAGGCATAGTTAGCTTCAACCTATAAAAAGCTTGGAAATAATCACTCTATTACAAGAAGAAAAAAACACTGAACAAACTGAAAACTGATAGGTTTTCAGGTTCTCGGACTCATGAGAGAAATGAGATCAGAGCAGACAGTGTATTAGTCCATTTTTACACCGCTATAAAGAATTGCCCGAGGCCGGGCGCGGTGGCTCAAGCCTGTAATCCCAGCACTTTGGGAGGCCGAGACGGGCGGATCACGAGGTCAGGAGATCGAGACCATCCTGGCTAACACAGTGAAACCTCGTCTCTCCTAAAATACAAAAAACTAGCCGGGCGAGGTGGCGGCGCCTGTAGTCCCAGCTACTCGGGAGGCTGAGGCAGGAGAATGGCGTAAACCCGGGAGGCGGAGCTTGCAGTGAGCTGAGATCCGGCCACTGCACTCCAGCCTGGGCGACAGAGCGAGACTCCGTCTCAAAAAAAAAAAAAAAAAAAAAAATTGCCCGAGACTGGGTAATTTAGAAAGGAAAGGGGTTTCACACAGCTGGGTGGTCTCAGGAAACTTCCAATCATGGAGGAAGGTGAAGGGCAAGTAAGGCACCTTCTTCACAACGTGGCAGGAGAGAGAATGAATGCAGGAGGAACTACCAAACACATAAAACCATC
>NW_016816045.1:0-577 GCF_001698545.2 Rhinopithecus bieti
CTCACATATACCTTATTTCTATTTTTTATCTGGGAATATTCCATTTTCCCCATTGACCTGAAAACGCACTAAAATGTCCCCTGCAGTTTCTACAAAAAAAGGGTTTTCAACCCGCTGAATCAAAAGAGAGGTTTAACTCTGTCAGATGAAATCACACATCACAAAGCAGTTTCACAGGTAGCTTCTGTCTGGTTTTATGTAAGGATATTCTGTGTTTTGCCATTGGCCCCAAAGGGCTCCGAAATGTCCCTTTGCAGATTCTACAAAAAGAATACTTCCAACCTGCTGAGACAATAAAATATTTTAACTCTATGAGATGAATCCATGCAACACAAGGCAATTTCACAGTTTTTTTCCTAGTTTTTATTTTGGGATATTTGGTTTTTCCCCACATGCCTCAATGTGCTCTCAAATGTCACTTGGCAGATTCTGCAAAAAGACTGTTTCTAATCTGCTGAATCAAAAGAAAGGTTTACCTCTGTGAGATGAATCCAAACATCAGACAGCAGTTTCACAGGTAGCTTCTTCCTAGCATTTATCTGGGGATATTCTGTTTTCCCCATATGCCTCAGTACGA